>NC_051068.1:105162945-105499611 GCF_004664715.2 Peromyscus leucopus
TTAATCCTAGCATTCTGGAGGCAGAGATCCATCCAATGAATTCAAAGCCACACTAGAAACAGCCAAGCATGGTGACACACTCCTTTAAAGTGATGGCAGGAAGTAGAAAGGTATGTAAGGTGTGAAAACCAGGAACTAGGGACTGATTAAGCTTTTAGGCTTTTAGTAGCAATTCAGCTGAGACCCATTTGGGTGAGGAAACAGAGGCTTTCAGTTTGAGGAAACAGGATCAGCTGAGGAATTGGTGAGGTAAGGAAGCTGTGGCTTGTTCTGCTTCTCTGATCTTCCAGCATTCACCCCAATACCTGGCTTTTGGGTTTGATTTTATTAATAAGACCTTTTAAGATTCATACTACTGTGGTGGTATTGTTCCCCAAAATATGTATACCCTAATAAACTTATCTGGGGTCAGAGACAGAACAGCCACAATATTAAACATAAAGGATAAGCAGTGGTAGCACACACCTTTAATCCTAGCATTCCAGAGGCAGAAATCCATGTGTTCCAGGATACAGCCAAGCATGGTGACTCATGCCTTTAATCCCAGGGAGTGATGACAGAAAGCAGAAAGGTATATAAGGCGTGAGGACCAGAAAGTAGAAGCTTTTAGCTGGTTAAGCTTCAGGCTTTTGAGCAGCAGTTCAGCCGAGATTCATTCTGGATGAGGACTCAGAGGCATCCAGTCTGAGGAAACAGGACCAGCTGAGGAAATGGCGAGGTGAGGTAGCTGTGGCTTGTTTGCTTCTCTGATCTTCCAGCATTCACCCCAATATCTGGCTTTGGGGTTTGATTTTATTAATAAGACCTTCTAAGATTCATACTACATGTGTGCATTTATCCTGTCATTCCAGCCCCATCTTCAGCCCATGTTTGATCCAGTAGGGAACAAAGCAAACTTGACAAAGTTAATGTTTCTCAAAATCTATTAAACACCAAGACTAATTCTGCCATCAAAAGCCACTATCTATACAAATGTATACTAAAAAGAAAACGTAGATAGAAAAATTCATAAGTCCAACTGTGTTTTTGTGGTAGAGCATTTACACAGCTGGGTGGAAAAGATTGATAGCACTATTAATTTGAAAAAAATCTAATATGGGAAATACATTGGATTAAACTCTGGGACATAGATTATGAGTGGATTTGGATATGAACTCAGCCACTATAACTTTACAGTCAGAAAAGACAGAAGGTAAACACAAAATCCATACAAACACATAGTCATAAATTATAACAATTACAATGAATAAAAAGAAATCGATTCTAAGAATGAAAATTGCTGCACAAATGCTAAATTGATATAAAATAAAAATTTGGAGCCAGATATCAGGGTGAAAGCTGAAAGATCAGAAAAGTAGAACAAGCCGTAGCCACCACCTCTTACCTCACCAGCTCCTCAGCCTGCAAGAGCCTGAGTTCCTGTCTCCTCCCACCTTATACTCCTTCCTCTGGCCTCCCACAGTGCTCACATGTACACATGAAAGCCACACGCAACCTTTCCTTCACATTTCAGTGGTATCTTAGATTCTAGAGAGAGGTTCTGTGATGGTACAGTTTCAGTGCTGTCTTTTCTGTTTGACAGCTACATCCTCAATGGACCGAGTCTTCAGCTGCACCCCAGATCCTCCCCATGACTGTTTCTCTCGAATAATATAGAAGGAAACTTATCTTCTTCAAACCTCATGATGAGTTATGTTCCACAAACAGATATGAAGTTCACTCTTGCAATGCATGTGACTATGATGCTACATAAACAAAAAATTCTAATACTGCTAGCAACACAAGAATCGAAGAGAATGGCATGAAGCAGATTCCCCCACCTCCAGCCTGAAGAGGGAAAGTAAAGTCCTCTGGTACCCTGATTATGGTCTCCAAAACAGGAACATTGCACATTTCTATTGTTTTCAACCATCCAGAACTGGGGCAGTATGTTACAACCTTGGGACTCATATACAAACTCTTCCTTTTCTCCACTTTTTCTCATCTATTATTTTAATGCAGCTCTTCCCACACTCCACTGTAGTGGGTAGCCATTCCAGCTTTGATCTGGAAATTCCAACCCCCATTGAGCTTTCGGCAACTGTCACGCCTACAAGGCGGGGCCAAGGGAGGCGCCTGGAGACCAGAGATCTGGATGGGCCAGTGCTCTCTGTTCCTGGACCCTTGATGGTGGAGATGGACCCAGCAGAGCTCCAGAGAACACTGCTGGACTGCGATGCACCTTCCCCACACTCCACTCACCTACCTCTGCCTCATCTCCTCAGCACCTGTCATCAGTGAACATTTCATGGGACCTACCTCTGGCAAAAGGGTTCTCGACCAGGTGTAACTGTTCTCTCTCAAGGGACCTTTGGCACCGCAAGGAGACATTTTTGTTTGGGAGGCCGATGCTGGAATCTAGTATATAGGACCATAAAACAGCAGAGCTTACCACAGAAATAACTGCCCAACTAGAGCTGAGGTTTGAGGCTCTTCTCTAGCACATGCTGTAAATATGTGTTTGCTTCCAACCCATCCATTGAAAGGAGGAAATGCGCTTGGCTGAGCAGTGATGAGAAATAATTCATTAGGCAGCATGAAAATATGTGTTCCATTTTGTTTTAATTCAAAGTGATCACTGAGCATTTCAGACAAAGTGAACTTGAGTTTCCCTGTTAGACAGTGACACACAGTCCCTGTCATGCAAAATCCCATTTTCACATCAATACACATTTCAACTCTGCAATCCGGAACTAAATTCTCAAACTTTTGGCACAAAGCTGCTTCCTTTTTGGTGCCCTGTCCTCTTTGTGCTATCGGCTTGATTCTATTGAGCACAGACCCGTGTTTAATTTTTGCATCCTGTCCCCTCTATTTTCCTGTCTCTCTTTACTCTTCCCCATGACCTGCTCTACTAATGCTTGCAAACCCACAGACTTTTCAAAACACTAATCTGCCAAAATTCTAAAACATTTTAAGGAAACCATAACTAACAGAAAACACGATGGTGACATTTCCCCTCTAATACTCTCGAGGCTGATCCTAAGCCTAGTGGATTTACTATATACTCGAGTATTTGGTTGTTTGGGTTATGTAGCTAGCCTAATATTTCAGCTAACATCTCCTTTACCAACCAGTGGTGCAGACTGCTCTGTCATGCCACCCACTCCGCTTTTCTTCCCAGTCAGATGTACCAGCAGTCCCAAATGCTATTTCACCAGAGATTTCTCAACAAATTTGAAGTTTTTGTTCTTTTTGTCTCTTTAGAACTATTTTAATTGGACTTCCTTAAGTGAGGAAAGCTGAGAATGGATATTGCAGATAATCACTTGAGTTCTGTCACAAATGAGGAAGATGAGGTTTTGCAAGTGTTACTGCTGAAAGGGAGAAAGAAAAAATATATATATAATATTATGTATTATATATAAAACTATATATTGTATATATCATATGAACATAATAAATACTTACATATTTATTATATATCCAGTTATTTATGTCACTTTGTTAATTGTTCTTCACATAATTTTGGAAAATTTGATTTATTGCTCTGTAAAATGATTTATCTGAAGTTCAAGCCAGATGTGATATAAGTACCAAAAATACATTGTATCCCACTGTTCATTATAATTAGAGTGTGAGTGTGCCTCCCACGTAACTTGGTAAAATTTCATCATCTGACTTGCTAAGGCTGAAGCATGAAATGAAAGGATTCATGTGAGTTAACCATCTCACCCCACATGGGTCCAAACATGGGGACTGGAAGTCATCATGGAATACAGTGAGAACATGGAAAATGGAACATGCTACCTCACCTTGCCATGAAGTCTGAAATCCCACTGTTGAGATGTCTGATTAGCATCCACTGTCCCAGTTCTTAGGGAAGACTACTTTCCTTTTCTGTCACATCATCACATTGTCAAATGCCAAAATGAGTTCTCCAGCAAACACAAAAGGGAAATGTGTTTCTTTTTGGAGAAAAATATTAAATGGTCTGGGTGAGGACTTGAGTGAGACATTTTTAAAATAAAGATGACATATGTGGAAGCCAGAAATGCCACCATCAGTACTAGTGATGCTACTTTACAGTCACAGGAGTGGATATAGCACTACAAAAAACACTGGGACTTCCAGTATGGAGGAGCAAGCTCAGTTGAAACAGCACCAAATGTTTACAGCTGTGGCTCAAACATATCACACAGAAAAATAAAGAAAAAAGAAAAAAAAAAAAAAAAAAAAAAAAAAAAAAAAAAAAAAAAAAAAAAAAAAAAAAAAAAAAAGAAAGAAAGAAAGAAAGAAAGAAAGAAAGAAAGAAAGAAAGAAAGAAAGAAAAAATAGCAAAGTGTCTTCACTCTGTGAATTTAAATAGCACATTTTTGGTGTAAAAATCATATGCACTGATGACTAAAGACAACTATCATTTTAGGTACAAATAATTGAGAAAATAGCACTCAATTATTTCAAAGAACATGATTTTAAATACAAGAGAAAAATTGCTGGTACTAAATGAACTAAAGCAAGTTGTTAATTAGGCTGAAGATCATACACCTTGACTTTGTTTGGGTTAACATATGAAACCCTGGCAAGGTCCTTTCCACTGGACACTCCTGCATCCTCAGGGCCTCCTGGGCTTTGGCTTTGGTCTTCTTGTCCAGGCAGCACCTCCCTCTCCTCTCTTCCATTGTTCCTCAGCATTTCCAGGAGTCTTGCCTTTTCTTTACCAGCCCTTTGCCTCTTTCCTTTGGTCACCTGGAGCTCTGAAAGGCCTTTCAGCTTGGAGGTCCCTTTGAGCTGGGTCCTAGTGCTGGGATCAAAGGCATGAGCCTCTCAAGTACTGGGATTGAAGATGTGAGCCACCACTGCCTGGCCTCTATGGTTAACTAGTGGCTAGCTCTGCCTCTGATATCTAGGCAAGCTTTATTTGTCAGAACACAAACAAAATATCACACAAGAACCCCTAGATGACTGCCTCACATGGACTCCTGAAGCCCTTCATTGATTAATCTAACATTTTTGTGAGTGCCTGCACAACAAGATTGAGTTAACATTTTATTCAGGGTTAAACTTTGTGTGCCCAAGAAAGTCAGATAGCTTAGGCATAAAAAGTAAGTCTTCTTATTAAAAGATGCTGTGACGTGTCTGTGTGCCTGTTGTTCACCTCCTCATTGCCTCATCAGGTTCCCAGGACCCAGTAAGTCACAGTAGCAAGTAGTCTAATAAATCCAAGATAATTTAAATGTTTATACCCTGTGCAACAAATGATTAGTCTTTATGTGTGCTTAGACTTCTATCTGTAGAGAACTGAAATAAATATGTTAATGATGCAAATGACCCCTGGTGATACTGGAGAAATGGCTTCAAGATATATCATTAGATGTTTCCATTGAGGACACCCAGCAAATTTGTTTCCCATTAAGTTTTCACTAGAATTATCAAGTCACCAAATGAAGAAATGTCATGGTCCTTTTCCCTGACTGTGGGTGATCACTGTGTGGTAAAATCCAAATCCCTGGAGTCATCCTCATGAATGAATAGCTTCCAAAAATCCTTTGGCCTTTTGAATTCTAGGAAATGGACCTCCATGATAATTTCCAGATCTTTAAACAGCCTCAGAATAAAAATTATTCCATTTATTTTCTTTGTTAATCTAATCCTGCTTGCCTGGGTTGCTTGATTTACTGGTACAACATTGATTAGTTTAGCTTATCATAGAGAAAGAGTATTCATAGATGGCCATTAGAGCGCCTAAGTCAGTTAAACAGAAGGCACAGTAACATCCTGCAAATGTCCTATCTCCCTCTGGGCTTTAGGTTCATGATTTAATTTGCTACACTATGTTAGCAAGAGAATGTTTAAATAGAAAGGTCCTTTCAATCCAACTTCCTTTTTTTTAAACTTTCCTCCTTTTTCTCCTTTATTTTTCAAAAGTTTACTTCATTTAATGCTGAAATTTGACTTTGGTGTAGTATATAAATTCTGGGTGCTTATCTCAAAGCTTTTGTTAGTTTTTTAGCAATAGAATGTGCTTCTTTTATTAGTGGGAAAGCAGACATGCATATTATTGCAATATAGATAGATATATGGAGTCTACTTTACAAAAATATAATTCAGCTATCCATAGACCCATGATTGGCCCTAAAGTTTTGACATGCCTCAGGATTAGAGTGGTGGTGCAACTCACAGCACTATTGTATTTCTCATATATTGCATTATTTGTGATATCTTTAGCTCCTGTTAATAACTGATTGTCTTCTGAGATAACACTTCGAAGATCACAAGCATTCAGTTAAGTGGATGACTAGAAAACAAACACAGAAGGAACCCTTTCCTATTCTATCTAATGTGTTTTGCATAGAAAAATAATACAACCTGGGAGGTGGTCTGTGGTTTGTCTGAGGTGTTCACAAGAAGAAAATGTGGTCCATTCTGGAAGTAAATACCAAAGAGGATAAGCTAGACTATGTGATGGTGATTATGTACATTGTCATTCCTGAGTACCAGGCATGTAGACATGCAGAGTACTCAAGAAACAATTGCAAAGGACCAGGCTGGGCTGTTGTATGTGGTTACTGAAGCTCAACAAACAGCTTGGCTCCCGTGATCTTATTCTGTTTGCTCTTTACAGCCCAGGGATCCCTGGAGCACTGAGCTGTAGTGCGAAGAGCAACAGCAGCCACTTCTCTTTTTCATTCAGCTCTTCCTGACCTGGAAAAGAATGTCTCCATTGCTTTGTTTTATTCATTTGCAATTTTTCACTTGTTTATTCATTGATTTATTGGGAAAAAATTCTTGTTGTGAGGCCATGCTGGTATTGAACTGACATTTCTCCTACCCTAGCCTCCCAGTGATAGGGTTACAGGAATGTATAACAATGTGTAGCTGATATATTGACTGCTTTTAATCAGTTCATTGTGAGTATTCTTTTAGTTTGTAATTGTTGTATTGAATTCTTCACTTAAAAATGGCATCCAGAGCCAGCACAAACTAGCTTAGCAGGTAAAGATGCTTGCCTGCAAGCTTGACAACCTGAATTAAATCCCAAGAACCAATGCAAAGGTGGAGGAGAGAATCACACACACACTCACACACACACACACACACACACACACACACACACACACAGGGACATGGACAACCACACAAAATAATAAGTTGAAATTTGTTTTGAAGAAAAATCCAATTAAGAAAATGATTACATAAACTTACTTGAGAGGAGTTTCAAGGTTAAAGTTGTTTTCTAAAATATGGTGACAAGAGTCATAACTTCCTAAGAAAATATATTTGAAAATAGCTTAAATAATTATAGTACAAAATTGTAGTCTCTGGCTATGTATCATGCTTTGCTTGTGGTATTAGGGAATTTAACAAAATTGCCAAAAACTTTGTCCAAGTAAATCTTACATACTACATGTCTAGAGTTCAGGTCAACAAATGAAACACATTATAAGATATATAAATAAGATGATATGTAAATAAGATGATAATAAAAAGCATGATAAAGAAACCAGTAATAGTGGCACATGCATTTAATCCCAGAACTTTGGAGACAGAGGCAAAACTCTGTGAATTTGAGGCCAGCCTGATTTAGACAGAGAGTTCCAGTTCAGCCAGAATGACAGGGTGAAACCCTGTTTCCAAAAGAAATAGACCACAATAGGGCAAGCAAGTTTAGAAAACGGCATAATTTTAAGCAGAACGAAGTGCAACTCAATGCTCATGCTTCAGCAAACACTTGAAAAATGGAGTTTACATGGTTATATGTGGGGTTTCAGGTACAATGTATAACATGATCATGCGCTGTGGCAAAGAAGTCTGGGCAAAAACATGCAGGCAGCATGTGAAAAAAACAGCAGGGATATAAATGATTAAAAAAAGAACAGTAGGCTGCTCATTGCACAGTAGGTGCGTCCAGTAATCAGTATGTCCCTGAGACTCGCTACACATGGTGGTCATCATCAGATTACTCTTCAACCAATCAGTTCCTATGCACATGACCTACTAGTTCCAAGGGATTCAATGCCCTCTTCTAGGCTCCACAAGTATCAGACATACATGCAGGCAAAACACTGACACACATAAAATAAAAATAAATGAAACGCCCAAGTCAGGAGCTTACGTACAGTGCTAAGGCAATGCAGGAAAAAGGTAATAGAATGGAAGAGAAAGGTAACTAAAGTTGTCAGAAACCAGCAGAGGATTCCTAGAACACAGAACCACAGGACCCTGCACCACATCGTTTATATGAAATATAAAAGGGCCTTGTATTACCTCCAGGTCATTGTAAGGTGAAGTGTTTTATAGCTTACATAAAGTGGAATCATTGAAGAATTTTGATTGGAGAAGTCCCATGACATAGCCTGCTTTTACAAAGGATTGAGGTGCTTAAAAAAATAAGCATGGAAAAATCTGGAAGCAAGGAATTTATTTGAGAGGATGTCAGCTGGTGCAGTGGGCAGCAGGTGACTACGACCAAGGTTATTTTATCAAAGTAATTTTTAAAATGGTCATAGTCCGAATGTGTTTGGAAGGCAGAAACAACAGGATTTCCTTAATTGCTTGATTGTTGGGTATGAAATGAATAAGGCTGGGATGGAAGCCAGTCGGTAAGGAAATAGCTGTAGTTGAATAATGAGCACACTAATTTTGTGAATGTCTCTTGGTAGCTAAAAGCTAAGTATTAGATTTTATGTATGAATCTGGAATTCCAGAGCCAAGTGAGGATTGTAAAAACACACAAGTGGCTCATTGTCATAGATAGCCTTTCTAGTTATGACACTGGACCACATTGACTGAGATCAGAGATTAACCTCATATGCCACTCCAACATAAAAAAAATCATTTACATACAAGTAACTTTATGTGAACAAAACAGGTTATATTTGTATACATATGAATACACACAAAAAGAGACAATTAAAAAATGAGGCCATAAATTTGAGAGAGAATAAGGGCAATGCAGAAAGGGATGGGAGAAAAAAGGGAGAGGGGAATTATATAATTATATTTTAACTTCAAAAAATTTTTAAAAGAAAACAGTTGACAAAGAAGTCTGAATAGAAAAGATTAGTGATGGAGGAAAGCTAACATTTGAGATTTAAAGTAAAGAAAATATATTAAGGAAGAAGGATTCTCAACTAAGTTCAGAAAGAATAGACAAGCACTATTAGAATTATCACCATGAAGATTATGTTGGATTCCTTAGAGAAAAACCAAAAGATGTACAAGGATGTACATGTTTAAACCACATGTGAATTAGTACTTAAGTGATCAAGTCCCCTAGAAAATTAAATTATTTACACTAACAACTATATATTATAAATATATAAATATATACCTATACAGGGGGAATATTAACATCTACTTTTCCCTGGAGGTGCATCTTCTCCAATATGACCACACTTCCTAAGCCTTCCCGAGATGTTCCACCAACTAGGGGCCAAGTATTCATACCTGATTCTTCAAAAACAGGTTCTAGTCTGGACTTGAAAACTGACTTCTAAGGTAGGAGGCATTTTTGTAGCACTGAGCCCTCAACCTGTGGGATCTCACATTATCTCTAAGTAGAGACTGTCAAAGTTGAATTCAGGGACACCCATCTGGTGACCTCTAGAAAATCAGCCAGGGAGTTCTTGCTATGCAGGGAAAATTCCTCTTCATCTGGTATCAGAAGTGTTGAGAAACTGAAAATGCAGAGACTAAAAAAAAAAAAAAAAAACTTGGTTTCCTACATACTTATACCGTTATTGCAGAAAAACAACCATGTTCCTTTTTTGCAAAAGGAAGCAAAAAAAAAAAAAAGAAAGAAAGAAAGAATGAAAAAGGAAAAAAAAAGACCATAATTGAGTTTTACGATTGTATGTACTATTTTGGTCTGGTTACAGGACACTTTCAAAATCAGATTTTATTTTATTTCTTTAATAAATTCTTTCTCTTGAAACATACAATTAAAATTAATAAGAGAAATATAACCTCAAATGAGAGCTTATATACTGCATTCCTTACAACAGCTGTTTCTATTTCATTTTAAATTAAGCAAACTTTATGGAGAGTTTGTAGTTGACCTCTCAAAACTGCAGTAGTATTAGTCCTGGAGCATATGTTTCTGATTTTGTGTATCTGAGATAACGTTTCTTGTATTATTCAAAAGTAAGACTGAGTTCTGTCTAAAGGGAAGAAAATCTAGGTATTATTTAGATATCATTTAAATAAGTATAGATATTACCCTTTGTGGGTATGGAAAAATATAGGCTTTATTTCCTCTACTTAATTCCCTATTCCTAGAGAACCCATACTGAAAAATAAAAACAAATCCCGCAACTCTAGCATCTGAAATAGACTGTGGGAGCAGAGAAAAAAAATAATATTTGTAAACAGCTATTCAAATCTTCATTTCTATTCATAGTGAAATTTGGGGTTTATGTGTAGTAACTTTTTTCTTCTACAATGCTTTAAAAAAACTCATGGGCACTTATTATTGAATCATTTCAACATTTTTAAGAGACAGACAGGAAATTCATATTGGTCAAGACATAAATGAAAGCAAAGGCATGCTTTATTACGTACCGTGGAAAAAGAAATCTAATGAATTACTGCACTGAAACAGTTAATTAGCTATTCTTCCTCTTGAGAACCAAACAGGAGGAAATTGGCTTAATAAGTCTTAACAGGCAGGGGATTTAAGACAGCAATATGAAAGGTTTCTCTAAGAGTGAGAGCAAAGATGAGATGTGCTCAGTGGACAACATGCATCCCAACGATGGACCTTGAGATGGCAACCAGGATGTGCAGCGTGAGGGGGGGGTGGGCAACACCTCTGCCTTCCCAGAGACATTCTCCCTGAGAAGCCCCCAGTCCCAGGGCAGTGTTTGTCCTGTGCCTGCCGCTTTATCCGAGCAGGCACCAGAGTTCCATGATAATACCAGCATCTTGTGAATCACTCTTCTTGGAGGAGAAGATAAATAAACGCAAATTTCGGATGTGATTTTTTTTTAACCTGGTTTATAGCAGGCAGAAAATAATTCTCTTCAAACTCATGGAATTATGTATCGGTAAAAATAAAAATAAAATTAGTCTGAGGGTGAATGTGGGCAATGGAGGAATCTTGTGGAGAGCCCTCTCTTAAGAATATTGTCACTACTGACCAAAGGGGTTGAAAAAACTTAGTCAATTCCAGTGTACCTCACAGAACTAAAATAAAGGTTTAACATACTAATTCTTTGCCTCATTCAGGGAGCAGCTATATTTACAAGATCACAGATTTACCTGCCACTGTGATTAATCTATAATTTCTTAAAATATTGTTATTATTAAAAAAAAAAAAAAAAAAAAAAAAAAAAAAAAAAAAAAACTATTATGCTGTTATTTTTTTTTTTTTTTTTTTTTTTTTTTTTTTTTTTTTTTTTTTTTTTTTTTTTTTTTTTTTTTTTTTTTTTTTTTTTTTTTTTTTTTTTTTTTTTTTTTTTTTTTTTTTTTTTCTATAATTTTTAATATATTTGTGTATTATGGCTTGAATACGAATTGTTCCCCACAGGCTTACATCTGAATATTCAGTCTCCAGCTTATAGCATTATGGGGGAATCTTTGGATCCCTCGGGAACTAGCGCTAATGTGGAAGTAGATCATTAGGGAGCAGACTTTGAAGGTTATATAGCTGCCTCTGGTTCCACTAGGATGAGAGAACTCTGTCTCATGCTGCTACTGCTGTAGAAGGAGACACTCCTACCATCACGGCTTCCTTGCTATGGTGGACTGAAGTCCCTCAGACACCAGAAGACAAAATAAGCCCTCCTTCCCTTAAGGTATCTATGTCAGGTGTTTGAGTAACAATAATTTCAGCATAACCAATATGTGATAATTTGTCCAAATAGCTCAGAGTGCTAGATCATCAAACACGATCTCATTAATTTAATGCAGTCTGACTCCATAGTATATCACAATTTCTGGTTAATTTTCACCCAGGCTCTCATGTATGCTAGGCAAATGCTATGCCACCGAGCCACATGCCTGGCCCTCTTGTTGCTTTACTTCGCTGTAGGGTCACCTTACTTTTCCAGTCAGCCCTTGAACTTGCAATTCCCCCTGCCTCAACCTCCTGAGTAGCTGGAATTACAAGCCTGTGCCACCAGGCCAGGCGTTTTTTTCTTCTTTGTTTTAGAGATATTCAAACAACTGGATTCAGAATCCAGAGGGAAAGATATTGATGCAGTTGCTATTAGTAATTTTTTTTAAAGGACCATTGCAGAACATAGGAAGCTTTACAGTCAGGTTTTCAATAGTAATAACTCCAAATTTTGACACAAAATGGATCCAAACATTAATTTAAATTTCTTCCAGATGTATTATCTCACTTTTATTTTCTATCCACTAAAATTTGTAGTTTGAAGTTTTAGAAGATAAAATTACCAGTGTATACAGAATTTTTAATTATATATTTAGCTCTTTGATTCAATTATTATTGCAAAGGATAGAAATTTATATCTCTTGCTTGCATAATTATTCAACATATATTCCACTACAATCAGAAATCCAAAACAATATAAACACCATTATTCTAATATACCACTTACTGTTGAAATGGAATATTTATTTCAAAGAATTTAATAAAGTTTTTGCAATATCTCATATTCTTTACTTTAAAAATTAGTTACATTTTATTTATTTAATATGTTTATAAACATTTACCTCTCCTATAGTTGGTTCTTGATAAAAGATATAGGCTACTCCCTATCTGAGAAGATTGTTTCTGGCTAACATTTAAGGAGACATGTCCAAAACTTAAAATTTAACAGCTACAAAGAATAGAAAACATCAGTATTTGTCTTTTGGGGTCTGGGTTACCTCGTTCAGGATGATTATTTCTATTTCTACTCATTTACCTGCAAATTCCATAATTTCACTTTTCTGGACAGCTGAATAATATCACATTGTGTAAATGTATCACCTTTACATCATGCATTCACCCACTGATGGACATCTAGACTGTTTCTAGCTTCTAGCTATTATGAATAGAGCAGCAATGAACATGGATGAGCAAATATCTCTGGAGTAGAATGTAAAGTCCTTTGGGTGTATGTCCAAGAGTAGTTAGCTGGAGCTTGAGGAAGATTGATACCCAGCTTCCTGAGGAACCACCACAGTGATTAAATAGTGGCTGTACCTGTTTGCCTCCCACCAGTAATGAAGGAGTGTTCCCCTTTCCCCACATCTTCTCCAGCAGATGTTGTCATCTATTGATTGATCCTGGGTAATATGAGATCTCAAAGTAGTTTTAATTTGCATTTTCCTGATGACTAAGGCTGTTAAACATTTTTAAAATGTTTCTCAGCAATTTCTGTTTCATCTTTTGACAACTCGGCTTAGTTCTCTACCCCATTTTAATTGGGTTATATTTTTCCTTCATATTTATTTTTTAGTTCATTGTATATTATAGATGATAACCCTGTATCAGATGAATAATTGCTCAAGTTTTTTCCCACATGTTTCCACTTTTCCCAAATGATGATGTCCTTTGCCGTAGGGAAGCTTTTCTGTTTCATGACGTCCCATTTGTTGTCAATCTTAATGTCTTTGCTATTGATGTCCTGTTCAGAAACTCCTTTCCTGTACCACGGAACTCTCACCTAGTCCCTACTTTCTCTTTTATCAAATTCAAGGAGCATTTTAATCTAAATAACCACAGAAATTAGGTACCTGGTAAGGGACAGGGTGGGAGGCGGGAATCTTCCAAGGAAGGGAGAATAGAATAGAGTGTTTTGGAGAGACACAGGGAAAGTGAGAATAGGAGAGTTATATGGGAATGGGGGGAATATGAGGAGAGTCAAATTAACACTAAAAAGGCCATTTGAAAAACCATATACAAACCTACTACCATAGAAGTTTCCCAAAATACATACATGAAAGGAATTTAATGGAATCATCACATAATGATGAGAAAATGCCCCAATTACACATCTTATGCCACCAAGTAAAACTTCCAGTGCCAGAAATGGGTTACATCCTGTTGAGTCATTGGCCAAAGGGGTCCCATAGACACCCCCCAAACATTACAGACTATTTTTGAGGCTATTGATTATTATCCATAACCTGGTGGTGAGGCCTGATTGCTGAAGACACAGCTTACTCATGTTATCAAACAAGGAAAACTCATGGTGCCACAAAGTCCTCTACATGCTGCTAGAGAAGAAAAATAATCATCAGTATCACCCAGCTACAACACTTATGACCAACAACAGCAACCTTCTTGCAAGATGCAATGATACAATCATAACACAAATGTTATGGGGGTAACCAAAACCACTTTTTCATTTTGATTTAGGCTCCCTTCATGAGATGGAATTCATACCTGAAACCACTAAAGCAGCCAAGAAGCAGAGACTAGGTGGGTCATGGACCCCAAAGGAAAAACTACCACTACTCTTCTGCTAAAGGAACATAATTGAAATGACTCTTAATGACATACTGCAATACCCGTAGATCAGAGCACTGCTCAACACTCATCAGAGATGCTTCTTCTTGCAGTGGATGGTAAGTAATTAACACAGATACCCACAGATAGGCAATGTTCAAAGAGTAAGAGACTTTGGAGCACTCAGCCCTAAATGGGATGTCTTTATCAAACTTCTCCCCTCAAGGCTTAAGGAGCTATAAAAATGTGGAGGAGGAAAGATTGCAAGAGCCAGAGATGACAGATGACCCCAAAGGAATAGCATCTCCCAGACACAACGTGATTGATACCTGTATGCACTTTCAGAGACTGATAGCATGCAAAAGACCTGCACAGGTTCAAACCCAGACAAAATCCCAGCACTGAGGAGGAAAAGTGAACACAGGATTCCAATCTAAACCAAGAAGTTATTTGCAATTGATACCTGCTAGGAAAAGAAAAAATCAGTTTGTCCAATGGAGTGTCATTGGATATATCTGCCACACGTTAAGACAGGCCTTATGCCCAAGAATGGTTGGCCAACATTGAGGGAGACCAGCTCCCACTTTTCCCACCAAGGTACTCTTGAGGAGGGAGAAGTGAGAAATATTTAGATAGAAACATAGAGGAGTGAAACACACAGAAACACAGGATAGCCTCAGGAGGGACTGGATCAAAACCCACCAGCCCCTTCTGTCTCTACTAAAGGGCTTTTAAAGGAATGCCAAGGGGTGGAGCAAAAGACCTACCCATAGCACAGGCAAGTGCAGACTATCCCAATCACCTGGTGACCACACATGTCGTCAGTCCATCCCCCTATGCAGCCCTGCTGGGTAAAGCAAGCTCAGATCTCACTAGGAAGATTTTATGGGCTCCCACACAACATAAAACAGACTCCATGGCTTTTTGTGTACTTTTTGTATTGCTGTGTTTTGATTTTTTTAAGTTTGTTTTGATTTTCATTTTGGGGCTGTTTTTTCTTCTTCATTTGGATAGACAGAGAGAAAAAAAAGAACATGAAGTTGGGTGTGTAGGGAGTTGAGGAGGATCTGTGAGAACTTGGGGAAGGGGAAAGACTTATGAAAACATATTCTGTGAAATTTTTTCAATTAAAAGTTAATTATTTTTGTTTTTGAGATAGGGTTTCTCTGTGTACCTTGACTATCTGGGAAGTCACCCTGTAGACTAGGCTGGCTTCAAACTCACAGAGATCTGTAGGAGTCCAGCTCCCACCTTTTGAAGTGTTCTTAGAAGAAGGAGAGAGGGATAAAATATTACATGGAGAGACCTAGACAATGGGAAGAAAGACAGAAACACAGAATAGCTTTGGGAGGGTCTGCATCACTACTCAGTAACCCCTTCTATTTATTCAAAAGGGCTTTTTATAACAATGCCAAGGGGCAGAGCAAAAAACGTCCCCCTTGCAAGATCAAAGCGGGATGAACAGCCATGTGTAGACCCTTCTAAACACCTAATAACCATGTCTGTGGTCAAATAATCCCCTTATGCAGCCCTGCTGGGTAAAGCAAGCTCAGATTCTCTGATCTTGACTAAGTTCTCACTAGGAAATCTCTGTAGGCTCCCACAGAGATCTACCTGCCTCTGCCTCCAGAGTGCTGGGATTAAGGGTGCGTGCCACCACCATCCAGCAAAAATTAACTAGTTTTTTAATACAAGATTACATTTGAGGGATGAAGAGATAGCTCAATAGTTAATAGGACTTGTTGCTCTAGAAGAAAAGATGGGTTCAGTTCCTAGCACCCTCAAGATGGCTAATTCTGTTTCTGGGAATCTAATGCCCTTTAGTGGTCTTCACAAGCATGTACACATGTGGTACACAGACATACAAGCAGGGGAAACACTCATACATATAAAATCAATAAATAAATCCTTTTAAAATATAACATTTGATTGAAAATGGTATTCCAAATCAGTCTCTGATGGCCTAAGTGAATGATGCATATGGTTTCATATGATTCGTGCATAAGTCAAGATATTTACTTTTATGTCAAACCTTGGTTCCATTTTTTGCACATGACATAACATTGTGACTTACGGGGAATGTGATCTTGATGGCAAGTGCTGAAAATGCTTTTCTGTATTAAATTATATTTAAACACACTCAGTTCTCTGCTTTTCCCAGGGCTTCTCTCCTGAAGAAGGAATACCACAAGAGTATATGAGAAAATTATGATATAGCCAGAAATTAGATCTACATGTTTGGGTTTATATATTCAAAAGTATTTGTGATCCAATCTGGTACTAAATATTCCAATTTCCTACTAGGAATAACTAGAATCATTCCAACATTAATTTTGCTCTAATTATCCTTCCAAGCCAAAAATATCCAAGCTTAACTCCTGAGAAGTTTCTAATTCTGAAGACAAAATCAAACTCCTTAGCCTGGTCTGTGTGACACATCATATTCAGGTCCCACAAGCCTTTCCTTCCTTTACCTCTCCATCACAAAGGCAGCCTGAATTTCTGGCTCCTTTTGCATCCCCAGTCCTCCTGTTCCAGACACCTTTGTCCTTAACCATGCTGTGCTTCTACCAAGAAAGTAGTCAATGCCCTGATCAGCATGAAAGGCCACCTCTTCCTTAAAAGGAGCTTCTTCACACACCAACCACCTTATTTTTGTTTTGTTTTGTTTGTTTGTTTGTTTGTTTGTTTTGAGACAGAATTTCACTATGTAGTCCCTGCTAATCTGAAGTGCACTAGGTAGCACAATGTCCCTTCATACTTATGGCAAAACTCCTGCCTCAGCCTCCTGGGTGTGTAGATTATAGGTTTATATATAATTATATAAAATCCTTGGACTATAGAAACACCTGGTTCCATCTTCATCATAAGCAGAACTGCAGAGCTACATTGCTCTCTGTGATTCCAAAAGCCCTTTGTTAATATGTCTACACACACACACACACACACACACACACACACACACACACACACACAAATACAAACACACATTGTACTTTTAAAATAATGCATTCCATTACATCATGTTCCTTCTCCCTCTACTTTAGACAAAGTCTCAAGCATGGTGGCATATGACCTCTAGGAAGGTGAAAGCAGAAGAATCAGAGATTCAAGGTCATCCTCAGCTACATAAAGTCCAAAGCTTGGGATATATAAGGTCATGTTTCAAAAGAAATAACGTTTATTTTCATAAACCCACTATTTATTTTTTACTTTTCTTAAGTAACTATAATTCCCTAAGTAACTTCTTTCAAATTTATTCTCTGTTCATGCATAGTGTCTGGTACAATGTTCAGACTTGACACTCTTCAGCCAATGTTTATTGAGCCAAATGGATTAATATGAAAGACTCTAAAATGTTTGCTCTGGAGGGGGTGGGAATGGAGGGTGGGAGGGGGGAAGGGGAGGGGAGCAGGAGGGGGGAGAACAAGGGAATCCGTGGCTGATATGTAGAACTGAATGGTATTGTAAAATAAAATAAAAGGGAAAAAATGTTCTTTATTCATGGCCCATGATTTGCATGAAGTGAATTTGGTACTATGTATAGAACTTCAATGGAAGAGCAGAGTCAAGGTAAGTAAGCCACACAGAATGCATATATAGCTCACAAGTTGTCCTGTCTTAGGGATTACTAGCTAGCTCTGTATTAATGTGAAGCCAGCACCTGCTCAGTTCTGGTGACAGTCTCCTGGCTATCCCAACAGAGCAGATGGCATTACTATGGGAGCATGTACAAGCACTTGCATGATAAGACAGGAAATAAGAGGAATTCAAAGCATAGTCATATTTTTTTATAACTATGACATCACTAGAATCTCTCTGATGTAAACTTCTTTTTTGTTACTATTTGTCACTAGCAGCATGTTGTTTAGTAATTTCTCAACCATTATCTGGAAAGAAAACATTCTGGATAACTTCATTAAGAATGGCTCTGATAGAGCACAGTTATTACTATATATCATAGAATAGGCATAAAATATTTTCATTCACAGAGGTATTGTCCTACATCTATATTCTGGAGGATACAATTCATGTCTTGATTCTACTTCTCAGCAGAGGGTGTGAAAGAGGAAACTATTTTTGAACTCAAGTCTATTGAAGGGTTGAAACTTCCAAAAGTAAGCTGGAAGCATAGCTAAGTCAATAAAATGTTTGACTTGCAGGTATAAGCACCTGAGTTCAACCCACAGAATGCACATAAAGATAGATGATAGATGGATGGATGGATAGATAGATAGATAGATAGATAGATAGATAGATAGATAGATAGATAGATGGATGGATAGATAAGATAGACAGAGAGATGATTGATAGATTAAAAGGCTTGATATGGTAGCATGCTTGTAATCTCAGTGTTGGGAAGTGGATGTAGGTAGATCCCTAGGGTTTACTGGACAGCCAGCCTAGTCTACAAGGTGAGTGTGAGATCAGTTAGAGATTGTCCCTGGTATAAGGAGGAGGAGGAACAGGGGGAGCTGAAAAATAAGAACAAATGTTGCATTTTGGCATTCACATGCACACTTGCACACATGAACACACATACACACACCATAAAGAGGAAGCTTTCAAAAGAAGATTTAGAAAAAACTGTGACTGACACTAGTTATTTCATAGCTTCTATTCATTCCCCACGCACAGAAGCAGGTGACTTGGCATGTGTTCCCAGAAAAGCTTATAGGCAGCTGTGGAAACCAGGTGAGGACTAAGATTCTGTAGTGCAAGTACTGAGATCTCTACTTTGACCTCTGATTGCTGCTGCATCCCAGGGAAATGCAGGCACAGAGACAGGCAGCCATTGCTACACCAGCTTCTCCCCACTTGCTGCATGACCCCTTCCCTAGCTCAAGTGATGCCCAGGGGTTTTCAAGGACCATCCTCCTTCCTTTCTAACACTCTGTGAAACCAAACATTAAGGCCAGAGTTTAGGGAAGCATTTTTATAAGTAAAGCAAAAAGTTGCTACTTTTTTTCAGTGAGGAAAAGTACAGATTGAGGAAGGTTTAGGTTGACCTCAAGTTTACACTTCATGTCCACTCTTGATTGTATAGACAGCCCATAACAATAAGAAGCAAGACAAAAGGACACCCTGGAAAAGAAGTTAATCTAATACCCAGAGATACAACATAGATTCAAATGTCCAGTTTTCAACAACAAAACATCATAGTGCCTACATTGAAACAGGAAAGTGAGACCCATTCAATGGAAGAGAGATCAACAGCCAATCTCTTAGAGAAGACTATATGGCAGATCTAGACTTTAGAACAACTCTTAAAATTTCAGTGAACTAAAGGGCAACATAAAACAAAGAAAATTATTGTGTCTGAGCAAAATGAAAATATCTACAAGGAGCTTTAATCAGTATTACCACAGTGGGAAGAACAGATGAAGAGGCGTAATCACCCCTCCCTCACCCTGTCTACCTCAAAGGGTGTGTCTTAGGGTTACTATTGCTGTGATAAAATACCATGACCAAAGTAACTTTTTATTTGGCTTACACTTCCACATCACTGTTCATCATTGAACAAAGTCAGAACAAAACTCAAACAGGTCAGAATCCTGGAGACAGGACCTTATACAGAGGCCATGTAAAAATGTTCCTTAACTGGCTTGCTCAGCCTGCTTTCTAATAGAACTGAGGACCATTAGCCCAGGGATAGCACCACCCATAATGTTATGAGCCCTCCCCCATCAATCACTAATTAAGAAAATGCTATACAGCCTTATCTTATGGATGCATTTTCTCAATTGAAGTTCCATTCTTTCAAGAAAACTCTAGCTTGTGTCAAATTGACATAAAACTAGCCATCACAATTGACCCCTCGTCAACTTGACACACAAATACATCACTGTTAAGCCATAATCTTTCCATTCTTGTTCTCCCCTAAGATAAAACATTAATATCTACACTGCAATGTAAGCATTCCAAATTTTTAAAGTCCCACAGTCTTTAAAAATTCAAACATTTGCCGGGCGATGGTGGCGCACGCCTTTAATCCCAGCACTCGGGAGGCAGAGCCAGGCGAATCTCTGTGAGTTCGAGGCCAGCCTGGGCTACCAAGTGAGTTCCAGGAAAGAAGCAAAGCTAAAAAAAAAAAAAATTCAAACATTTAGAAACTCAGGCTCTTTCAAATAGCCAGTATTTTTTAGAATCTAAAATATTTTAAAACTCAGTCTCTCAACTGTGGGTTCCTGTAAAGTCAAAAGTAAATTAAATACTTTCTCACTTCAAGAAGGAAAAACCAGGGCACAGCCACAATCAGAACAGAGCAACCCCAAATTCCAACAGTATAAGTAACTCAATATCCGAAGTCTAGGATTCACTGACAATCTTCTGGGCTTCTGTGAGGGGCTTGAGTCACTTCTTCAGCCCTGCCCTCTTTAACTCCCACTGGCTCCATTCCACTACTGATGCTGTTCTTGGTGGTTATCCCAACAGTATTGGCATCTTCAAAACTTCTGGAGTCCCTTGATGCAACTGGGCTGCACTTTCACCAGTAGCCTCTCCTGGGCTCTATTCAGGGACTCTATCCCTGCCACATAGTGCTAAGCCTCAGCTGTTCTCCATGGTACCTTCAAGCTGTCAAAACCAGTACCACCTCGGTGACTTACAACACCAAGTTCAGCTGCCAGTATGAGGTACAATCTTGGCCACTTCTGGAATACAGCTTGTGTGTGCTGATCCTGAGGAAACACTTCCCAAAAGACTTCACCTCAGTGATGCTGGTCTCAATCACAGCTGATCCCTCAGCCCCAGATTACCAGCATCCACTGTCTCAGCTAAGCAAAGGATTTACTTTAGTGGTTCTGGTCTTTGTTAATTGCAGCTGATTCTTCAGCTCCATTTGACCAGACACCACAGATTCTTCACACAAAAGTCCTGGTAGAGTCTTTGCTTCCCTCTGAAACTTCACAAGCCAGGCCTCCATCATCTGCACTGCTGTCAACATCCTTATCTTCTAAGCTCCTGCAAAACAGCTCACAGCACTCTTAACACTTAATGTCTTTTCCAACCCGAAGTTCCAATGTCCTTCCACAATCCTCTCAAAAACATAGTCTGGTCTGTCACAGCAAGGGCCCACTATCCAGGTACCTAGTTAGGGTTACTATTTCTGTGATGAAATACTGTAACCAAAGTGACTTGGGGAGGTGGGTATTTACCTTTACTTCCATCACTCATCATTTCACTTTCTTCATCATTGAAGAAAGTCAGGACAGCAACTCAAACAAGGCAGGAACCTAGAGACAGGATCTGATGCAGAGGTCATGGAAGAGAGTTCCTTGAATGACTTGTTCCTCACAGCTTACTCAGCCTGCTTTCTTTTAGAACCCCAGGACCACCAACCCATGCACAGCACCACCTACAATGGTATGGGCCCTCCCCATCCATCACTAATTAAGAATATGCCCTATATTCTTTTAGATCTTTTAGAAGCATTTTCCTCAACTGAGGTTCACTCCTTTCAAATAACCCTAGCTTGTGTCAAGTTGACAGCACAAAATGATTTTTGTAGAATAGAGAAAGTAGGTAGAGGATTAGGTTTTACACTGTGGTCTATCAAGTCCTCTTGGTCAGGCCAGTGATCTACTGATCATTATCCCATTCTGGTTCTGTAAGAGGTTCTGGAAAAGTCAGTATCTCTGTGACCACTTTAATGGGAAATTTCCATGAGATGGTGGCCCCCATTCCCATCTTAGGTAATGGTCCTCAGTAGTATAGTGATTTGTCCTTGGGGATTCAACGTGCTTGGAAGTAGTTTTGACCTCCTACCATTGTTGTATGATACTATTCCTTGGGAGACATGAACAAACATCTACTTACCTCAGAGAGGAAACTGATGACAGAGCAAAGTAGGAATACCACCAAAGTTCAACTTGGCAAACCAATGAGTTTTATTGGTGTCATTTAGCAGAATGTGGATGAGGGGCTATTAAAGGAGAAGAAATGACCCAGACTCCAGCATTATAAAAAGCCCACTCCAACATAAGTGACACTCTGGGGCATACTAAACAACTTGCAGGCACTTTAACAGGTTGGATAGTGTCTCTTTAAGGTAACTCAGGTGCTCTGAGCCTCTTCTGGTAGCTCAGTTAATCTCTTATGTAGCTTTTGAACTCTGCTTCTTACAGGCGACTTAACTGCTCTGAGCCTTTTCTAAACAGCTTAGATGGTCTCAGAGTGTCTCTCAACTGTCCTTAAAGCTTATATAGGTTTGAGGAAGGAGGAGCCTAGTGAATATGTTCAGTTTCAGGGACTTCCTGAAATCTTTAAGTTGATTACTTCCTAAACTTAAGGTACTTCCTTATAAGGATGGGATGTTTCACCTTCTCTTAGAACATTCTGTTGCTTTACCCCCTTTCTAACTTCCTGTGTCTCAATGAGCTTCCTTCCAAGACAGAAGCTTTAATCTTGAGGGGAGCTGCTCTAGAACAACCATCAAGATGCTTATGGCCAGGTACTGTCATAGAATCCAAAATATCTCAAGGACAGAGTGACTCAGAAGAGGGCAGTGGAGTGCAAAGAGGCCAAACAGACAGCAGAGAACAAAACAGAGCGTGTGGGCCTTCGATCAGTTGTCTCCTCTCAGAAAACGCTGCCCAGTGTGTTAAAGGACAGAATGGAGGAGACAGAGATTATCGTCTGGGGAACTGAAAGAAACATATTAAGTAAAAGTGAAAAGAGTGCAGTGGCAGACACAACATATTAAGGGTGACTTTAGGAAGATGAGAAGAACAAAGATGCAGAAAAAAATATTCGAAAGAAAAAAGTCTAAACTTCAAAGCAGATGGTGTTAAGAAGGGCTTACCCTTCCCAAAGAGAAACCCCCAGCACTCAGAGATAAAGAAAAAGCTCTTTAGTTGGCACACAGTTGTATCCCCGAGCTATTACTTAAGGAGGTCCAGCCCTGATCAGAGTATTTCCCATAACAATATTTCACTCAAAACAAACAAAAACAAACAACAAATCAGAACCACCACCAACAAAAACCTACCTAGGTAGAGAGGAGAGAGTAAAACAGGGCTTTAAAAGGATGTTTGTGCATCTTGGGGTGATTGTAGCATTATCTCAATAGATAAAACACAGAAACAACACAATTGGACACGAGCAGATGATATTAGATATTAATGATATTAGGGTAAGTGAAGTAAGCCAATAAGAGAAAGATAAATGCTACATTAACTTATACAGCAACTTAAAATAGTCAAAAGTAAAGAGATTAAAAAAACAGAATAGGGAGGTGAGGATAATGGAGTAATATTGCTTAATTGGATAGGGATGACAATGTGAATATGCATTCACTCACTGCACATATGAAAATGAGTAAGATGGTTAAGTTGTATGTGTGTATTAACACAATTTAAAGATTGAAGAAAGATTGATTCAAAGATTTTAACAGCAAAAATTCTTTTATGACGCATCTGATTAATTAGCCTCTGAATTTAAACAAAAATAAAACTCAAGCCCCAATAAAGCCTGTACTACGCTGGTTTTCATCTGAGGGTGTGGTAAAATGGGACCTGGAAGCTGCTTTAAAATAACTCAACATTTGAGGTTAAAAGTCACATTTATATTATGCAAGATGGAAATTCGCAGCATCATATTTTTATTCCCTTTGGACAAACATGGAGGGGGAAAAAGAAAAGGCAAGAACATGTAAATGATCCTGTGTGTGTGTGTGTGTGTGTGTGTGTGTGTGAGAGAGAGAGAGAGAGAGAGAGAGAGAGAGAGAGAGAGCGTGCACGCATGTATATGCATGTACCTGCAATGCTATTGTTGTTGTTTTTGAAAAGTTCAGTTTGTTTTAAATCTGAGCCTAATTAAGAAGAAAAAAGAAAACATAAGAACACCCTATGAACTGCAAAACACAGGTTCAAACTTTTATCTTTTTTTTCTTTCCATTTTCCCAAATGGTTTCATACAAGAGAAAAGTGAAAACACATACAGAAAATTCTTTTCTTTTTCTCGAGCATAAGTTTTGTCTTTAAATACAGCATTTGAAGAAGTAATTCCCAGAATAAAATCAAAACAAAACAAAATCATGTTATAAATAAAAACAAAATGAAGCTTTTGTGAGGAGTGATTAAAACAGAGAAAGTGGGAGTGTTTGGGGGTCTTTTCTTTTTCTTTTACAGCATGTGTTTTCTACTCTATTTCTACCCACCTGACTTTACAGAACCTTTTCATTGTTACTCAGAGTTTTCTTTGGAGTTGGAAACTAGTGAAGACATACAAATCCACCATGTTCATTTTATCCACAGAGTTTTAAAATTCTCCTTCTTGGCCTTGAACAATTTCTTTCTATCATCTGTGAGTTTGTTAGAACAAATGAAGCTGCTCAATGCATGCCCTCTGACCTTTCTCCATGAAGACAAGAGTGACAATGAATCTCAGACATGAGGCAATCAAACCCTGCGACCCATGTCTACAGAAACATCTCCTTAAGTCGAAAACATTGTCTAATGAACTGTCAAGACCATACATTCTTTTAGCATATAACAAAATTTAGTCTTGGATGTACTTCGAGAAATAAAGTAACTGAATTTGGCACCTCTTTACAGATATAATAATATTATCCACTCATCCAAAATCCATTCATTGTCTACTATATTGCCAAGTACTCTACTTCTGCCTTCAGGGTGCTCATGATTGAGAGAAAGCTGGGCAGAAAAACCAAAAACAGGAGAATAAAATAGCTAAGTACTTCGAGAGTTCTATGTCCTGACTTTAGTTAGAAGTACCCAGAAGATGCATTTAATCCGGCTTGTGGTAAGGCAAAAAGTTCAACAAAACAATTTCAATAGAGGTTATTGGAAGGATATGTTTTATCATAGACAGGAAAGGGCAAGGAAGACATCCAGGCAGTGAGAGGTATGGGAAGATGTAAGAGCCATTGGAAAATAAAACTACACTTTCAGATCAGATCCGGGGTGGGCGGGGGGGGGGGGGGGGGGGGGGGGATGAGGGAGAAAGACTTAGCTAAATGGCAGAGAAAGTCATCACTTTAAAAACTTCAAGCTCTGTGGCAGTGGAGCTTTGAGGAAGAGGACATCCAGGCTCTATAAGAGGGCAAGCACAGGGAAAATGGCAGGACTCAAACAATCAGGATGCAAGGGAGATAGGGCTCCTGCTGGGTGTGAAGGCAGGACTAATAAAATACTTTCTCTTCTGCTGCTTTTAAAGATTCCAGAATTCTTATTAAGCCCTGACACACTTCTCAGTGTTTCTATACACCCAGCAGATGAGAGCCAGCGCACAACTGTGTGCCTGCTATCTTGAAATGCCAGGTGTTAGAGCTAGATGAAAGAAAGTGGTGGGGAGCTAAAGGTCAGTAAATAAATGAAGAAATTCAAGATTAGCTGAAGCTAACCATTTCACTCCCCTTACTGGAGGAAGGAGCAGAACCACCAGGAGGCAAGAAGGATTTCAAAATGGGAAAGTTGACTACCTTGGGCCATGGACGTTCCCTATGCACTCTGTCTTCTTGAGAACTAGTAAGCTACCTACAGTCACCATCTTCAACCCTACAGGAAAGGAGAGAGAGAAAGAGAGGGGGGAGGGAGAGAGAGAGAAATAGCCTACAGGAAAAGCTCCTAGTAGGGATAAAGGAGAAAGTAAATTACAGCATTATTGTTATGAATGGCAGCAGGGACCAGTGGGACCTGATGGGGAAAGAAGCCAGCCATCCTTGTTCCTCAACACAAAACAATCTCCATATTGAACTGGAAAGAGAATGGAATGCTCATCAATTATATTAAAAGTGGATTGACTTATTAAAAATGCAGCAATGTTTGCCAAAAGCAGATGGAAAACAGAAATTCAAAACAAGGTGAGGTCATTTGCAAAACCCCAGCCTTGCCACTAACTCCCAGCAGCTGACAGTTCTCCTCCATCAGTGTGGTGCTGATGGGCTGCCGGCAGGAAACAGGAGGCCAAGAAGATGGGGAAGAGAGGGAGTAAGACCCAAAGCATGGTTATGGGCTCTTTCTCCTCCATCATTTCCAAACATAGAGAAAAGTGGCTTCCTCTCCTTGTCATATTCTGAGGTCCTGATAACAGCTTAGAGTTAGGGTCACAGATCCTGGTGGGAGTCAAGTTTCCCATCGTGAGGCTGCCTCTATACATGCTCATCAGACACTGCAATTTTGTACAGCTAACACCTGCTAAACTCTGGTAATGTGTGAGCCTGGCTTGGGTTGGTCACTTTTCTATAATATTGCAACTTAAATTCTGAACTTGAAATAACCTTAGAAATATCAAGTCTTTGGCTCTGAAGTTCTCTAGTGGGGAAAGCCAAAACCCAGAAAAGGCAGGTGATTTGCTTCAGCTTACACAGCCTGCGAGCAGCAACTCCACAGCTAGAATCTAAGAATTCTGGCATTTGTTACAGGATGGAATTGAAGAAAGCGAGCTAACTGATTCAAGAACAAGGCTTAGAATGCAAACAAGCCAACAAATGCACTAACAGCCCTCCCTTATTTGATCCTCTCCACCAGCTCCATCAGCATGGTGGCCTTTGTCTGTCATCCCACCACTTGGGAGGCTGAGACAGGAGGCTCGCAGCGAATCCAAGGTCAGCAACACCAGCTGTGTAATGAAACCCTTATCTTAAAAATAAATGCAAAACTGCTGAGTGACGATATCATCAAAATAGCAGGAGTGATGAACACATCTGAAGTTAAACCATGACACATTTTGTTAAGTTAAAAATCTCTTCTTAAAACTATTGCCACAACAAAAACTTACTTTACTGACCAAACAATGGAAGGAGTTTGACAAAAGCTTTCCCACCTATTTCTGGGGAAATAAAAAAAAAAGAAGAAGAAAAAAAAAAGCTGCTGTGATTGACAAAGCACGGAAAGGAGAGATTAAATTAAAAGAAAATCAACTCTCACTGCTTTAATCACCCATTCGATGGAAATTTTTCTGACAACCACTGTCAATTTGCACACAAGTCACTATTCAATTACCCAAATTTGAAACAGAGAATACTCTTTTCTTCTACAGTAGGATTAAAAACTAAGACCTTACAAATTATGAGAATGTTGACTATAATCAGTTCTTACAGTTTCTTTTCTTCTTAATGAGTTCTTCAAATTAGGGCATCCAAACCACGGTTTCCAAAAAGGCAGATGTGGGTGCGTCCTGGAACAGATAGAATAAGTCTGTTTCTCAAGAACAGGAAGCACAGTGCTCTTGAGAGTGAAGGAAGCCATTGGACGATGGGAGAGAATCTTCATGGTCTGAAGAGAAAATCTGTGAAGTTGAGACTCAGGCTCCTGATGACTATTCACGTAACTCTGGATCACTTGCTACATTTCAGAGCTTTGGTTTTTGTGTGAATCTTGTGTCACAGAATGATGGTTTTTCTATTATCATTGAGCCTCGAAGATGACAATAAAAGATAGTGCTAGCCCACTTTCACTGGGTACAAATATAGCACTGAGTGTTGGCCTAACCCACCTGCTTCATATGAAAGGTAGAATAGTCTGAAGAGCATCCACTGTGTGGAATATTATTATAGCTGGACAAAGATGTGTCACATTTGTTTATGCTGTGGAATATTACTCTAACTGTGTAAAGGTGTGTTACTTTTGTTTAGGCTGTATTTGTTTAACAATGTAGGGATGTTGTGTTTAATTATGTCAAGATGTGTTGCATCTGTTTCACCTTGCCTGCCTAAGGCACCTGGTTGGTCTATTAAAAAGCTAAATGGCCAATAACTGAGCAGGAGAGGGATTGGTGGGGCTGGTTGGCAGAGAGAGAAAATAGGAGGAGAAATCTAGGCTGGATAAGAGAAGAAAGAAGAAGGAAGAAGGAAAGAAGAAGAGAGGAGAAAAAAAGAGAGACACACCCAGGGCAAGAAGCCAGGCAGCCATCCATCAGCCAGACATAGAGACAGCAAGAAAGTAAGAAAAGGTACAAAGCCCAAGGCAATAGGAAAGTGAAGAGAAACAGATTAAAAGACCTAACCAGAAACAAGCCTAAGTATCAAAACTAATAATCAGTTTCCATGTCATGATTTGGGAGCTGGTTGGTGGCCCCAAACAAAAACCTGGTACAACCCACTGCCTACCTAACTTCGCCATCAGAAAATTACAGAATCTGCTCATCCATTATTAGTGACCATAGTGGGTGGAAACGGGAGGTTCAGTGTAACTCAGTGGAAATCACCTGTAGACTTCTCACAACCCTAGTTACATGTAGACAATATTCCTACCTAACATAACCCTCAACTTTAACTGATAAGTTGTATCTTGTCATAATCTTGCTTAAAACTCTAAGTCAGGCCTAGAATCTAAATCTAAACTTCTTTGTTCACCCAGTTGTATGAACTCTGTCTACTTTTCCATCCTCATTACGTTTCATGTACTCCCTTATAGAAAATTACTTTTTATGGCTCCTTCAAACTCAAGCTTTTGCCTTTTCTGGCACCTTTGTATGGGGCATGTCTCTATTGCAGGATGACTTGCCTCTTTACTCATGTTTCTCATTTTAAAAGGCTTTCTCTGACTACCAAATCCAGAATAAATCCTGCATTATCCATTGACCCTGCAACTCAGCCATTTGTTCAAACCTTTTGTGCCACCAATTGCAATTTGTAGTTCTTCCTTCCTTTCTTTCTTCTTTTCTTCCTTCCTTCCTTTCTTCCTTCCTTCCTTTCTTTTTCTTTTTAGCAGTTTGTAGGTCTTGCACAAGGGGAAACAAGCATGTCTGTGTTGTTTACTATTCCATTCCAAGTTTCTATATTGTGCCAGACATGAAATATGTACTCAATAAATGTTGTTATAATTAGTGTTTTGGCTCCACTTTTATGAAGACAGCTTCTAAATCTTATCTATAAACCCCCTTTTTCCCAGAGTACACTGTAGTTTCACATCTGAAACCATTTGCTGAATATTCATATCTAGAAATTTGATGTTCAATTAAAACTATGACACTAAACTACACTGAAGTCCAATTCAAGAAAGTTACTTATCATACAGAGGTTCTCTTTTATTGAGAATCTACAACTCTGATGTGTTATGTAGCTTTGAGAAGAAAAGAGGTATATTAGCTACATGTTGCTATAATAACACTGTGTAACAAAACCCATACAACCTCAGGGGCATTTACTAAGCACTTATTTGTCTTGCATCTGAGGTGGTGAGCTAGGAAGGTCTGCAGATCTTGACTAGGATTACTCATGTGCCTTCAGATTGTCTGGCTGTTGGCTGCTCTAGCCTCTCCTGATTTGTAAATGACTGGTGATACTTTTGGATTAGAATTATCCTTGCCCTTCTGCTGAAAACCACTGTCAGTTGGAATGACTACTCTCAGTGCGCATAACCACTTCCTTCCTTAATACCTCTAGTGATTTGGCTTCCTACTCTATCTCCATGACTTCCTACTCTGACTAACCCCATGACTTCCCACTCTGGCTAACTCCATGACTTCCTACTCTGGCTAACACCATGACACCATTAACAGTTTTTTGCAGGTTCCTCTGGTCTCTGCCTAGACTTCTGTAAAGAGTCCCTCTCTTAACTCTCCTCATTCACCTCATGTGTGTGTGACATCTGCTGTTTTAACATAATCAAGTAGAAAAAAAAACAAGGTTATGGTAAAGTAGGGGTTCAAATACATATTAACTAAATAAACTTGGACAAGTAATGTAAGAATGCTATAATTTTATAGATAGAATAATAATTGCTGCCGCACCAAGTTATTGTAAAGATTTAATGTGAGGAAGCTTATCAGTAAACTACAATATAGATACTTAATGAACATGCAAGTCTCTTTCCAAGATGCTCCACTCCAGCTCTTCCTCATAATTTCTGATTTAGAATCAGTTGGTTCCAAGGGCACCAGTTTTCACAGGTCTAAGAACCACTTCCAAGGTCGGAAATGTAGAACTCGCTCAAGTAGCTCTAGCCTCTCTTCATCCATTATATTGTTCTTTGTCGTACACAGGAGATTTAATTACAGCCCCAAATCTGCACTTTTCCCAAGTAAACTCCAAGACAGAAAGAAAATAACACTGTGAATAATATGGTTTACACAGTTTATAAGTGAAGTAATATAAAGAAAAGATTTTTAAACTTTGGTGTATCATATAAAACTGCAATGATATATTTCCTAGAGTACAAATGAAAAGCAAAATGACCAGTATGTTTAAATGTGTGTGTATATATGTGTGTATTTGTGTTTATGCTCATGTGTTTTCAGAAAATATCATATATAGTTATATATGGCTCTACAGTATATACAATAGAATATTGTATAACAATTATAAAATGTATGCATAAAGCCATTGTGTCAAACTAAATGAATTCAACTGCCATATCATAATTCATAAGTTACATATTTTCTATTTCCATTTTATAGATAAAAATCAAGGTCCAATGATGGGTAAATTGTCCAAAGCTCAGAGGCTAAATGGATTCTAATATCTCTCAGGTACAGGTTTCCCTTCAGTAGTTAATACTCTTTAAAAATTAGTACAGTTTCTCATATGTACACCATGTCTTATAGTATTCCCTAAAGCCATATCAGTACATGCTCATTATACATAGTGATAAGAGCTCAGCAATGTAATTTATTTAATGCAGGGCAATAATAAATACTAAGCATATCCATGAACACAAAAAGGAAGTATTAACTAACAGTTTGATGAAAAGGAATTATGGGAATTAACTATAATAATATTTTTATTGATGTAAAAAACATTTATCAGATCCCTTCAAGGTGTCATGAACTCAACCCAATGATATGTGCATGTGTTAGAATAGTATGTTCAACTCCCTTGATATGTACAATACATAGTTATCAAAAATAAAATAGTTATGCTTTTAAAGAAGTAAAAACTATAATACACTACCCTGTTTTTTTTATTTTTTATCGAAAATAATTTTTTCATACAATGTATTCTGATCACAGTTTCCTTCCCACAACTCCTCCCAGATCTTTCTTACCTCCCACCCACCTAACTCCATGCTTTTTTTTTCTCTCTCCCATTCTTTGGAAAACAATCAAACAGGCAAACAAAACAGAATTTAAACAAAAAATAATGAAGAGGAAGCTCAAGAAACATACACAGAGATATAGACACACAAGCACACAAAACAAAATCTATAAAATACAAAATTGAAAATCATAATATAAAGCAAAAGACCAGTCTGATAAAAATGCTTAAACAAAGCAATATGAGACAAAAAGTTCACAAAAATAGCATCGAGTCCATTTTGTGTTGGCCATCTACTGCTGGGCATGGGGCATTCCCTTAAGTGCAGTTGATATTCCCACTGAGGCTCCACTGGGAAAACCAGTGTTTCCTACATATGCAGATGCCAATTGGAGATAGCTTCTTGGCTGTGGATGGAAGCCCGTGTTCACTTCCCTCTCCCAGGGATGGGACCCTGTCTGACTTGAACCTGTGCAGGCCCTGTGCATGCTGCCACAGTTTCCTTGAGCTCACATGTGTGTGGGTCCTGTGTCTGGAAGACACAGTTTGCTTGGTGTCATCAATCCCCTCTGGCTCCCAACCCTGCTTTTGAATATGTTAAAATCAGAAAATGCTGATGTATAAATAATTGCCATATGTTATTGCAAAAGGAAATTATAAAAGTCTTACCAAGTATGGTGGCTGCACATATAAATTATCACTAAAATATTGACAAAAGCCTGGGAGACAGATGAGAAAGTTTCCATTGAGGAGGTAACTACAGTGGAGTACTGAAACAAATAAGAAAAATAATTTATTATTTTCCCCCTAAAGTTTATCCTTTTATTAAGAACAGATTTATTGATATGAGTTCATCCACAATTTAGAATCACACATTTTACGTGTACAGTTCCATGGACTTTAGTATATTCATAGTGTCAGGCAAACATCACCACTATCTAACTTCAGAATACTTTTATCTTTCTGAGGAACCTGCATGGGACCACACTAGGCCCTCTGAATGTGGGTGAAAGTTGTGTGGCTTGATGTTTGTGGGTCTCCTGGCGATGGGACCAGGACTTATCCCAGGTACATGGATTGGCTTCTTAGAGCCCATTCCCTATGGTGCGATGCCTTACTCAGCCTTCGTGCAAGGAGGAGGGGCTAGGTCCAGCCCCAACTTGCTATCCCAGCCTGTGTTGACTACCCAAGGGAGGCCTTACCCTCTATGAGGAGGGCATGGGGGTGGAAATGGGGGTAGGTAGGGGGAGTGGGAGAAGGGGAGGAAGGTGCAACAGGGGTTGGTATATAAAAGGAAAGAAAAAAGTGTAAAAAGAAGTAGCAAAAATTATTTTCATCTTTCCTCAAGAAATCTTTCACTCATTGAGTACTCACTTCCCATCCCCACTCCAAGAAATATCTAACCTTTCTCTTTGTGGATTGGCTTATTCTGGATATCTCATGTAAATGGAGTAGTCAAATATGTGAAGTCTTCTGGTTGTCTTAGAGTAGTGTTACCAAGAACCATTTGTGTTGTAGTATTGTACTGGTGTTCTGGGTTTTGGTGTTGACAAACATCACAGTGTCACAAATCCCAAAGCACATCTCACTTCATCCATGAATTAGCTGATGGACATATAGGTTGTCTCCACTTTGGGGCTGCAATGAGTAATGTTGCTATAAATATTCACACACAATGGTTTGCATAGTGTTTACCTTAATTTTTATTGAATATATATGTCTAAGAGGAATGGATTACTAGATTATATGGTAACCCTGAATTTAGCAGTTTGTGAAAACATGAAATTGCTTACCTCTAACACAAATTCTAATGGGTCTTTTAATTAAAAAAAAAAAAAAAAAACAGATATTGGGTTAAATGCTGAAAGATCAGAGAGACAAAGGGACAAGCCACAGCCACCACGGCTTACCTCACCATCTCCTCAGCCTGAAAAAGCCTTCCTCATCCAAAAAGCCTCTAATCCAAAGTGATGCTTCTGCTCAAAAAAGCCTTTAGTTCCTGTTTCCTCACGCCTTATATACCTTTCTGCTTCCAGCCATCACTTCCTGGGATCAAAGGCATGTGTGCTTCCCGGTACTGGCATTAAAGGTGTGTGCTACCACTGGGTGGCTCTGTTTCTCTCCTAGACTGAGTCAATCTCTTGTAGTTCAGTGTGGCTTTGAACTCACAGAGATCCAGATGGATCTCTGCCTCCTGAGTGCTAGGATTAAAGGTGTGTGTGCCACCACTGCCTGGCCTCTGTGTTTAATCTAGTGGCTTGTTCTGTTCTCTGATCTTCAGCCAAAGTTTATTAGGGTGCATAATATATCACCACACTTACCAAACTGGCTCCAGCAGCATGAACAATATATGAGGGTTTCAATTTTTCTGTATCACTAATAACACTTGCTGTTGTTTGTTTCTTTTTATTGCTATCTTGGAGAGACTGGCTAGTATCTCATTTTGGATTTTATTGGTACTTACTCAGTAGCAATGATGTTGAGCATCTTTCATGTCTTCATTGGTCATTTACATCTCATCACTGGAAAAGTATTTATTCAAATTTTTTACTCTAATTAAATTTTTGTCATTGAGTTATAATAATTCTTCCCATATTTAATTATTTTAAACAATTAAATGAGCTACAAAGTTTTCTCACATTCTGCGAGTAATCCTCTCCTCTTTTTTTGTAACTTTTTCATTGATTTTTTTTTTTGGATTTTACATCATGCATCTTGATCCCACTCATCCCCATCCCTTCACATCTACCTTCTGCCCTTGAAACCTTCCCCCAAAGATAAAATAAAAATTAAAAGAAAAGAAAAAGGAGGGAAAAAAGAAAACTCTCATGGTGAAAGTATGTAAAAGCTCTAGTGTGACACAGTGAATCACACAGTTTACCTTTTGTTCCATATATCTTTACTTGCAAGTGTTCATTGCAAAGAGTCGCTGGTCTGATTTGGGGCCTCTAGTTTCTGCTACACTATTGACATTGGGCCCTCACTGGGACTCCTCTTGGATATCCTGTCTTGTCTCTGTCATAGAGATCCTGAAACTTTGGGACTTCAGGACCGGCCCCTTCACAAGCTCCAGCAGATCAAAGATGGGGTAGATGTTGGAACGGCCAACTCATATCCCTGGTTCTGGGCATGGCTGGTTGCTTGGTTGGTCATCCCACAGGCTCTCCCTCATCCTCACCACCAGGGTGAGCTCTCCAGCACCTCCCTGGCATAGCTCACCCTATGCAGTTTAGCAGCGAGGGAAGGGGCAGGTTCTCCTGCTCTCTTGCCCTCAGTCCCTCTCACCCACACCTACACCACCAGGGCCAGCTCTACTGCGTTGCCCAGGCAAAGTGCAGGGGCCACTCTCCCGGGTGCTGCACCTGGTGAGAGGCAAGGACAGCTCTCTTGCTCTCCTGACCTCAGGGCCAGCTCTCTCTCCAAACAAAGGTGGGGCCAGGGGAAGGGCTAGAGGGTGGAATCCTCTCCTTTATCAATGATGTCTTTTGAACCAAAGTATTTTTAACTTTTATTATGTCTGATCTATTCTTTTCTTTGTCATTGTGTGTTTGTAATTACATCCAAAATACCATTGGCCAGGCAGAAGTTAGAAGGATTCATTCCCACATTTTCTCCAAAGAGTTGCATAGTTTCATATTTTTATTTAGGTCAATGATCCAATTTTTATTAATTTTGTGTATGACATAAAATAGGGGTCAAAGTTCATTCACATATATGTATATATGAATATCCAGTTAATTTACTAGTACAGGTACAATTAACCTGGTTTTTTTGTTGTTGTTGTTGTTTTTGTTTTTTGAGACAGGGTCTCACTATATATTCCTTTCTTGCCTGGAATTCCCTATATAGACCATGTTGACTGGGAATTCACTGAGATCTGCTATGCTTTGCCACTCTAGTGCTGGGATTAAAGGCATATGCCACCATGCTCCAAAACTTACTTGTTTTTGTTGTTGTTGTTTATTTGTTTGTTTGTTTGTTTGTTTGTATTTAAGAATCTTTCTCTCATTGAATTATCTGGTCACCTTGAAAGAAAATTATGGTTTATTCTTGTACTCTCAATTTTATCTCACAGATTTATATGTCTTTTTTTAATGCCATAAATAATTTTTGAGTCTTCACAGCTAATGGACAAGAATAGAAATTTGGCTTTGATCAGTGTGTTGAGGCTATGGAACACTGGGGGTGACCAAGAGAGAGGAGATTTAGGATTAAAGAGTCAGACCTCTGTGCTGTGGATATGTTCTGTATGCTGTGAATGTATTGCTCTGATTGGTTGATAAATAAAATGCTGATTGGCCAGTAGCCAGGCAGGAAGTATAGGTGGGACAAGCAGAGAAGGTAATTCTGGAAAATAGAAGGCTGAGTCAGGAGATGCTGCCAGCCGCCACCACCATAAGAAGCAAGATGTAAAGACAGAACTGGAAAAGGTACCAAGCCATGTGGTTAAACATAAATAAGAATTATGGGTTAATTTAAGATATAAGAACTAGATAGCAAGAAGCCTGCCACAGCCATACAGTTTATAAGTAATATAAGTCTCTGTGTGTTTAATTGGGTCTGAGTGGCTGCGGCCCCAGCAGGACTGGAGAAATCTCCAGCTACACCTCTACCCTACAAAATCATACAGCCTGTGAAGACTTCTGCACATGACCAGGTATCATTGTAAGTATATTGGTCACCAAGTAGCAAATGGGGGGAGGGGAGATTGGAGCAAAATATACTATTCCAAGTGAAGTTGTACTTACACTTTCTATGCATTAAGTGCTATGCCACTGGTTTTACACTCAGTAGTTCAGTTCTTGTATACATGTTATTTGATTAGCTGCATGAAGTTTTACTGAATACGCTTTGTAGGGAGAAAATAAAGCTTATCTATTTCATATAGGCAGTCAATATTACAGGTGAAATTTAAACCCACGTCTGTAAATTTTAAATAAACAGGTAACTTTTTCCAACTATATTTAGTTCAAAAAGGTTATTGTAGAAGATGTAAACTACATATAAACTCAAAATGTAAAATCTAGCTAGTTTTTCCCTCTCTCCATTCCTCTCCACTACAATTTTTATGATGGTCTCATTTGTAAAGACATATGAATGATAGGTTGGTGTAGCTGAAGTTTTCTCCAGTCCTGCCTGGCCCACAGTCAGGACAAATCTCTCTCACCCACCAGTACCGCAGCCACTCAGACCCAACCAAGTAAACACACAGAGACTTATATTACTTATAAACTGTATGGCCATGGCAGGCTTCTTGCTAACTATTTTTATATCTTAAATCAACCCATTTCTATTCATCTATAAGTTGCCACATGGCTCCTAGCTTACTGGTATCTTAACATCTCATAGTGGCAGCTGGCAGCATCTCTCTGACTCAGCCTTTCACTTCCCAGAATTCTCCTCTCTCCTTGTCCCACCTATACTTCCTGCCTGGCTACTAACCAATCAGTGTTTTATTTATTAACCAATCAGAGCAACATGTTTAACATACAGAACATCCCACAGCAGGTGGGAATGGGTTTAAGACTGGAAAAGAATTCAGTTTTAAAAGTGTCTTATTGTAAAGATGATTTCAAATTTAACAGTTGTATATTAAACATGTACTATTTCCCTCCTCCTCCTCTTCCTCCTTCTCCTCCTCTTTTCCTATAACAGAATACCTGAGTCTGGCTAATGTATGATGAAAGCTTTGTTTTAGTTCATGAGTTTGCAATCCACAGTCAGGATAATGGGAGCCTTGGCTTCATCCTTTGGAGTAGGAAAAGTGGTTGGCACAAGCTGGAACAAGAAGAGAAGCAAGGAGACCAACTTTGCTTAATCACATTATTTCACCATAACTAATCCCATCCCACAAGATGAGAACTCACACAAGAAAAGCCTCAATTCTATGTGGAATCTTCACCTTTAACCTAGATTCCTCATGCCACTGCTAAGTTGGGACCAGATTTGATGAGCCTTGTTTGAAACAAAGCCAAATCCAACCCTTGCATCTACTTCAGAGAGCCACTTTGTAGAACACATTTTCAGGTCACTGCCCTCACCAACAGCAGTCCTGTAGAGTGAATCATTTCTTGTTTTCTACAGAAGAAAGACAGGCTTGGAAACATTCTTGACTTCATTGACCAGTTTTTCATTTGTGATCCTATTACACTTCCAGGTAGAAGTGCCTACTTAATTGTTTATTTAAGTGACTAACTCTGCTTATAGGTGGTGATAAAAGGATGAAAAAAGGCATTGGAGCCTTTGGATTTTTTTATGTTTTGTTTTATTTTGTTAGAGTGAGAAGACCTACGTGGAGGTCAGAGGAGTCACTTTTCAACTTTCACAGTGTAAGTCCCAGGTATTACATTGAAATCATCAGGCCTGTCAGCAGACACCTTTACACACTACGTGATAAAAATGATCTTGAACCTGAGTGTGTTTCATTTTAGTTTTGATAAGACTTTTTGCCCTTATGAAACACATACAAGATTGAGGATAAAAATCGACAAATAAACCCTGTATAATTTGCCTCACACTTTGATTTCCAGAAAGTAAACAGTACACCCAAAGCACAGCAGCCACTGTCTTATGTTGTATATTTATTAATCAATTCTCCATCTATTTGCTGGGAGTGAAAAAGCTTCAGGTCTTGTTTGTTATCTACAGTTCTTACATGAGCTGTAATAAACATCTGTGTCAAGTTTTACTTTTTAAATAAAATTATTTCAAGAATTATATTCACTTTAAATAACTGTAATTTATTTCTTAATGCATTCAAGCAAAGGAAAAGATGTATTCTTTCACACTGTGTGCTGTGAATACTGGTCATGATACCTAATTATCATACCAAGTTGTAAAGCCATCTGTAGATTTATTTAACATGACAACACTAAGGATTACCCTTTTTCTGTGACTATAATGTAAATTTATGTACATCACAGAACTTAGAAATATCTCTAAAGAATACCTTAATTAGTCCATAAGAAGAATCAGCATAACCAAGGACTGAAGATACAATTATCATCATACAAAGGACCACCGTGGGCCATGAAGCTGTTATGCCTGACATATGCAATCTGTTTCTCACCATTCTTTTGGCCAAGTTAAGCTTCCTATCAAGCTGTAAGGACACGATCTTTATTCCATTTTCTAATATCCTGTATACCTTCCCCATTTGGCTAGAAGGCGAAATTCAACTCTTCCGCTGCATCTGAAACAACAATATGTTTCAGATGAGTTTCCCCAAATATGATGGGCCTACGGTCTGTTTTTCAGCCCAGCAATTTTATAGTATTATTGTAAAGCGATGACTTCAATTTTATATAATAACGCTTGGCACAGATAGTGGCTCTTATCCAGACCTATTGCATTTCACCTTTTAGGAATTATGTAAATATCATATGTCTCTTTTCAAGATTTCCCCCACTATTGTTACATACTGACCTCATCTCTCACAGACCACACAACACATCAGCTTTAGCATTTGTCTCTTCGTGCTTAGCTCATGCGACAAGCGCCTGAAATCCATTCTTGAAACTTACCACCCACTCTCTGGCCTGCTCTGCCTCTGAGCTGTAAATCACACGTACTAATTTCTGTGGTGTCTTGGCTGACAAGCAGGATGTGATGAACTGTGTGGGCTGTGATCACAGAGGTAGAGTGGGATTTTAACAATAGAGTCATTTATAGGAGTTTGGGGTATGACTTGAATAAAGTCAAGCATAGGCAAAGGACTTTGGCCAACTATATAGCATTTTACTCCTGTTTGTGTCTCCATGCTGTAGTATAGTGAATAAGCAGATGGTCTCTGGATTGAAGAGGATCTGGGTTCGAGTGCCTCTCTACTGCTAAGTTGTGACTTGGGAAGGAAGCTTTTCCTGACCCTTGAGATTCTTCATCCAGAAATAACAATTGTGCCTACAACATACACTTGTTACTCTAAGTGCAAAAAAAAAAAATGCTAGTAAAACACGTACCACATGTCTGCCTTGAGGTGATTGATCCGTCAAGCTTATTTTTATTGTTATTATTATTATTATTATTATTATTATTATTATTACTATTGTTATTGTGATGGTTTGGGGGCCTATATAATTATTAAAACTGAGATCAATAAGATGGACCACAAACAGAAGCAAAGCACTTTATTGTCAAACTTAAAATATCTTTGGACAATTTTTCACTGTTTACAAAACTCCATAGTTCCTTGATTTTCTGCTTTACATGTTCCCTCAAAACAGTTCTAAGGAAAAAACGCAAAAAGAAAAACTCTTTTTAAAAAATATATATTTATTAATTTTATATCCCAATCACAGTTTCCCTCTTCTCCTTTCAGTCCCTCCCCCGACCTCACTCTCCCAATCCACTCCTCTTCCACCTCTATTCAGAAAGGAACAGGCCTCCACTCTCTCCTCATCAGAATTCCCTGAGCTCCGCCTAATGTTTGGCTGTGGGTCTCTGCATCTGTTTCCATCAGTTGCTAGATGAAGCCTCTCTGATGACAGTTGGGCTAGGCAACAATCTGTGAGTATAGCAGAATGTCTTTAGGCATCATTACATTGACTTATTTTTTCTCCAGTCATATTTGGTTCTATCCTAGGTCTCTGAGCCATCCAGCCTCTGGGTCCTAGCACTCCAGGCAGTGTCAGGGCTCACTCTCACAACATGGGTCTCAAGCTGGGTCAGTCATTAGTTGGCCACTCCCACAATCTCTTTTTCAACCTCACCGCAGCACATCCCATAGGCAGGACAGACTATAGTTCAAAGGTTATGTGACTGAATTGGTATCCCAATCCCTCTACTGGAAGTCTTACCTGGTCACAAGAGGTGACTAGTTCAAGCTGCTTATCCATTATTGCTGAGTCTTAGCTGGGGTCATCCTTTGTAGGTTCCTGGGAGTTTCCTTTGAACCAGGTTTCTACCTCACCCTGAAATGCCCCCCTTTCCAGTCATCTTGTTCAGTTTTCTCCCTTCCATCCCCCACCCCATCCCTCAGATTCCCATTTCCAATCTGCCCCCAGTCTATCCATAAAATCTCTTCCTAGGGAGATGTGAGTGTCCCCCTTGAGTCCTCCTTGTAAACTAGCCTCTCTGGGTCTGTGGATTGTAACATGGTTATCCTTTACTTTACAACTAATATCCACTTATAAGTGAGTACATTCCATCTTTGACTTTCTGGGTCTGGGTTACTTCACTCAGGGTGATTGTTTTCTAGTTCCCTCCATTTGCCTGCAAATTTCATGATGTCATTGGAAAAACTCTTTTTATGTGCACAGATAAGTTGCACACACACACACACACACACACACACACACACACTAGAAGAGCCAGATTGTAAATTTAATTTATGTTTTTTCTTGGAGATCCATTTCAAACACTAAAAGAACAAAAGCTCATTGTGTTTACACGAAAGAAAGTATTTCTTATTAAGTACATATAATCTGCAACACAGCTTCAACACATTAGCCACTTCATAACAAAAATGGAAAACCATTTCTAGAAATGAAAGTGATTAAACATTAAAAAATTTACGATGTAGGTAAAATAGGTATATACAATTAATCACCAAAACATACACAAAAAGGGTTAAATTATTGTGGTAGAATTTTTTAAGTTGTCTAAGAGTCACTACCAGTGTATTGTTCTGTTCAGCTATCTTCCTGGGAGCTTTACAAGTCTTTTAGAGATACATGATAGAAATTATTGCAAAGATCCACACAAGAGAGAACTCCTAATTTTTAAAGAAGGTAGCATATTCCAGAATGAGAAACATGACAAATATAAGATAAACAGAATGTTGAAGGGACTAGAGAGATGGTTTGGCGGGGAAAGTACTTGCTGTTTAAGCATGAGGACCTAGTTAGTCAAGTCCCCAACACACCCACAAAAGCCAGATGTGCTGGCACATGTCTGCAGCCCCAGTGGGAGGGGCACAGAGAAAGGCAGATTGCTAGCCAGCCAATCTAGCTGAAATGGTGAGCCCCAGGTTCAATAACAGAGATTTGATTTCATAGAAAAGGTGAAAAGCAACATCAGCCTTTGACCTTCCTGTATATATGTGCCCACACATGCATACATACATATACACCACAAACATATAAAATTATAAGCACTTTAAAAATAGAATGTTGCTACTCTCACCTTCCATCCTATCCCCAACCTTCCTTCCTTGCCCAACCTGCTCCCTCAAGTTCCCATCCCCTCCACTGCCCCCCAACACTGCCCCAGTTTACACAGGAGATCTCTTCTGTTTCCTCTTCCCAGGGAAATCCAAACATCCCTCTTTGGGCCTTTGTTATCTAGCCTCTTTGGGCCTGTGAATTGTAAGTTGGCTATCCTGTACTTTACTCATAATATCCGCTTATGAATGAACCATACTGTTTGCCTTTCTGGGTCTGGTTTACCTCACTCAGAATGATTTTTTTTTCTAGTTCCATATTTGCCTACAAATTTCATGAGGTCATTGTTTTTACCACTGAGTAATACTCCATTATGTAAATGTACCACTTTTTCCTTATCCATTCTTTGGTCGAGGGGCGTCTAGGTTGTTTCCAGGTTCTGGCTATTATGAATAATGCTGCTATGAACATAGTTGAGCAAGTGTCCTTGTGATATAATTGAGCATCCTTTAGGTATATGCCCAAGATTGGTATAGCTAGGTCTTGAGGTAGATTGATTCCCATTTTTCTGAGAAACTGCCATATTGATTTCCAAAGTGACTGTACAAGATGGCACTCCTGTAAGCAGTGGAGGAGTGTTCCCCTTACTCCACATCCTCTCCAACATAAACTGTCATCAGTGATTTTTATCTTAGCCATTCTGACAGGTGTAAGACAGTATCACAGAGTCATTTTGATTTGCATTTCCTGATGACTAAAAATGTTGAGCAATTCTTTAAGTGTATCTCAGCCATTTGAGATTCTTCTGTTCAGAATTCTCTGTTTAGATCTGTACTCCGTTTTTTAATTGGATTATTTGGTATTATGATGTCTAGTTTCTTGAGTTCCTTATATATTTTGGAGATCAGCTCTCTGTCAGATGTGGGGTTGGTGAAGATTTTTTTCTCATTCTATAGACTGCCATTTTGTCTTATTGATGGTGTCCTTTGCCTTACAGAAGCTTCAGGGTTAGGGAAAAAATGTGATTCCAGGGAAACTCCCAGAAATCCACAAGGATGACCCCAGCTAAGACTTGTAGCAATAGTGGAGAGGGTGCCTGAACTGGCCTTCTCCTGTAATCAGATTGGTGACTACCCTAATTGTCATAAGAAAGCCTTTATCCAGTAACTGATGGAAGCAGATGCAGAGATCCACAGCCAAGCACTGGGCAGGACTCTGGGAGTCCTCTTGAAGAAAGGGAGCAGGGATTGTATGAGTGTGTGTGTATGTGTATGTGGGGGAGGGCATCAAGGTCATAACAGGGGAACCCACAGAGACAGCTGACTTGAGATAGTGGGAGCACATGGACTCTGGACCAATAGTTAGGGAGCCTGCATAGGACTGACCTAGGCCCTCTGCATGTCATGTGTGTGACAGTTGTGTAGCTTGCTCTGTTTGTAAGGCTCATATCATTAAGATCAGGACCTGTCCCTGGCACTTAGCTGGCTTTTGAGAACCTGTTCCACATGCTGGATTACCTCGCCCAACCTTAATGTAACAGGAAGAGCTAGGTCCTACCTCAACTTGATGTGCCACGCTTTGTTCAAGCCCATAGGAGGCCTGCCCCTTTCTGAATGGAGGAGAGAATGGGGAAGGAGGTAGATGAGAGTCGGGGTGGGAGGAGTTCAGGGGGAGAATGGGAGGAAAGGGGAGAGGGGAAACTGTGGTCAGTATGTAAAATAAATGAAAAAAAGGGAATAAAATAGAATAAAATTGAAAAATAGAATGTTGTAAAGCAATCTCACTGCTAATCAAGTTTCTAAAATTATGAATATTATAAGATTTAATGCAGTAGCATATTAAAAAGTGGTGTAACTTAAGTGAGTGATTGCTAACAACTGCTTTTGCCACCACAGAGTTCACATGCCAAGGATGCTTCCTTCATTGGTGCTTTTTATTGAAAAAGTGACTCTTTTTGGTTTTGGTTTTTTTGTTTTGTTTTATTTTGTTTTTTGAGACAGGGTTTCTCTGTGTGGCCTTGTGCCTTTCCTAGAACTCACTCTGTAACCCAGGCTGGCTTCGAACTCACACAGATCCACCTGGCTCTGCCTCCTGAGTGCTGGGATTAAAGGCGTGCGCCACCACCACCTGGCAAAAGTGGGTAGTTTTGCATCCCAGAAATACAAAGGACTGAAACCTGAACGTTAGCCATTTCTGCTCTGAAATAGTCCCTGAGTCCCTTCTGTTTCCCACTTTGGAAGATTCTGCCAGGCTGTAATTCTGAAATTCCTATTCTTGACCCACAGGCTATTATCCTCCTGGTTTTATACTCGGGTTTTTTGGCTCTTCCCCTTCGACAATCAGCAGGCTTTGTTTGTTTGTTTGTTTGTTTGAGGGTTTTTTTTTTTTACTTTATTTTCTCAGGATACACTTTATTTATTTATTTATTTTAACCTAAAGCAGCTAATTTTTGCTTTCTAACACAAATTTTGGAACCACCTACTTAAAGATTTTAGTCCAATAAAGGATCTTTAGAAAAGTCTGTGAAAATATAATTTTCTTTCACACTGATTCAAAACAAACAGAAAGAAAATTGATCAGATTGTTAGTTTAATATCAGTAAATTTTCCTTCTATAAGTCCATGAAATTGGCTCAAAACTAATATTGCAATTAGACAATGTGTCTAAAAATGTGCAGATCCAATAACAAGTATAACTATGCTTGTGAACTATCTTCTTCCTTTTATAACCAGTCGGCTGGGCTGCTGCATTCAGCAAATGACCTAAACTATGACCTTGGAGGTGAGAGATTAAAAAATTAGGGTCTGTGTATGCTTGCTGCTTTCCATAAAAGAACACAGAAACAAAGGCCTGTTTGCTCTAATTCTTTTAAAAAAAAAAAATCCACCCTACAATGAATATGTGTTGCTGTAGGTTGTTGGATGTCAGTTTACACTTTGAGGAAGCAAATTAAATTCTAGTTGGAAATTCCTTCTGAGGGAACATGCTGCTACTGCCACCTGGGGGAAGTTCTTTCCTGCTTCATCCAAGACAACTAATGTTCTCACAAAGGATAGAGCCCATTCACATCTTCCTTGTCAGATCCACACAGGAAGAAGTTCCAGCTGTCTCCAGATTCCCTTCACAAAAGAACTACTCAACAGACTTCTTGAGAGCTATAAGAGAGGACCAGAATGTAATCACAATGAGGCTTCTATATCTTATATGCGACATGAAAAAGTTTGGGGAAGTATGGGCTATAAACTAAGAAGTGGAGAAAGTCAAATTTGAGCTTTTAATATCAAAACAAAACTAATTTTAAAGAAAAATTATTTAATGGTAACTTACACTTAACTGTGCACCTTAAATATGTCATCATAGTTAGTGATGGCTATTTGATTATGAAAATTGCATGTCCTCAAAAATGCACACAGGAGATTTTAACAGGTTAAGATGATGATGATGCATTTCAAGTATATGGAAATAAGCTAGAAAATTTTTCTCATAAAATTTTGAATTTGTGAATTAAATACTGTTACACAGTATGTAACTATTATACACATGTTTATTGACATTTTTCATGAAGTAGTGACATAGCATTTATCAATTAAGATGGAAAACTTATAACTTTCGCCAAGAATGTTTCATACTTTTGCTGTAGGAACCTTGTTATTTATTAGAAACACAGTTAAAGAGTCTAATTCTGGAAACAGAGGTTTCAGGAAGTATCTATTAAAATTATAAGCCTGTCAAGTAACGTCAGTAGGCTCTGATTAGAAGACAACAGCTAATCACTTATGAAGAGGATGTCTGGTAACAGATTAACTAAGAAAAATAATGCAGTATCAGTCCCCTGCTGGTACCACGCAGTCAGGAGACTAAAGTTCATTTCAAAGAATACACTGTACCAGTTCCAAGGAAGTCTGTGAAGAATAGGTTTCCAAGACGGCAAAAGGTAAGTGGCACACGGCTGGTTCTAAAATCTGTTAGATCTGTGATTCAGGACTAGACAGCCATGAATGGAACTCAGTGTAGGTGACACAATGAAATGAGCTGCACGAGCTGAAATATACTTGAGGGGCGCTGGAACCAGTGACATTTTGTTCAACTGTGTGGTTCCTTGAAGGTATTTGTGATAAGATCTGGAAATACTGAGGTGAGGGACCTTAGAGAACATGTAGGCTACTTAACACCATAAAATAGAATTGTAGATCACAAGCAAAGTAATCTATTACATGTTGAAGAGTCTTTATTTATGATTCAGCAAATTGAGGTCAACTGACAGTTTGCCAGTAGTTTTCCTCATCAATCAATGAAAGTGACCAATGACCTTAAAATGCTCTAAGGCTTATGCACTGCATAAGAACTGACACCATACCATAGAGGTTCTTCAAATGGAAGTTCTTCTGCTTCCTAAATGAACTGCAGGGTTTTGTCAAAGAGCCCACACTTCCCAGTGATCAGCCATGCAATGACTTGTTGTTTCCTAACAGTAATCACAAGCAGCTCTCCTTTCCATTCGATTGTTTCCTGGTTGTACAACAATGTTTCATAAGGAGAAGCAACAGCCGTCTTTGGCAGCATTTATGTTGCCTAAGAGAAAAGCAGTCCGGAAGCAGGAAGAGGGAGTTTCGCAGTTGGCACTTGTACATTCAGGGAGTGAGGAGATGGGCAAGTGGTGGACACCGTTAAAATGTCGAACAGGCAATTCTCTTTCGAGAAACACACACTCATGCTCTCTTAGGTTGACCTTACTTTGTTCATAAGTATCTCTCTTTCTCTTACTACTTTAAAACTGTGGGCTTTAAAACTATATTAGAATCACTTTTAATTCTAAGTCTGATTCTTAAAAATTAAATAATACAATACTGAATGGAGTTGGACATGGTGGCTTATACCTGTAATCCCTGCCCTCCGTGCAGATGAATTCAGGTTGAATAGCCATAAGTTTGAGATCAGTCAAACTACATAGTAGTTCCAGACAAGCCTGCCAACCTGAGCTACAGAGTGAGACTCCTGTTTCAAAGGGAAGAGTGCTGAAGAGATAGTTCCATGGCTAAGAGAACTGACTATTCTTCCAGAGGACCATGGTTTGAGTCCCAGCACCCATATTGAGTGGCTCACAACCATTCTTAATTTCCATTCCAAAGAATCCAGTGCCCATCTTCTGGCCTCTGTAGGCAACAGACATGCATGTGATACACATACATGTATACAGGCAAACCACTTATACATATAAAAATAAATTGAAAAGAAAATTTAAGAAAAGAGAAAAGATAGTCAAAAATGCTTTTTCTTTCACCATTGTGTTTCTTTCTACTTTTTCAACAGAGAGTGAATTTTAAATCTTCCCCATGGGTTCCTGAACTCAGTGATCTCAATCCCGAACTCTCTCTTCCACCACACTGAGGCATCAAAATGTTCTTCCTAAATGAGTTTATTTTCATGGGATTTGACTTCTCCCTCTTTTTCCTGCTGTCATCCCTTCCTTAGACATTTCTCACTTCTATTTGGTTTTTCTCTATTTTCCATTTGTGTGGCATCTGTAATGGAGCACATGGACCTACTTAGGTCACTACAAAGGAAGAGAAAGCACATCACAGGCAGAACAGGAAGCTCTCCATCCATGGATGCTGCATCTGCAGATTCACTCAGTCACAGGCTGAAAATATTCAGAAAATAAAGTCTGTATTGGCCATGTAGAGGCCCTCTTTTTTCTTGTCACTGTTCCCCCAAACAATATAGTAGGACAGTACTTACATTGTACTGTTAGAATTATACTAAGTTAATTTAGGTATTATTTAGAGTATTATAAAGGGTGCTAAGCACAGGTTATATGAATACTACATCATTTTATATAAGCAACTTGAGAAGGAGCAGGTTTTGGTGAACACTGAGGCAGTGAGTCATTTCCCCCCAGACACTGAGGGACAACCGTACACAGAGTATCCCAAGCCAGGTCAGAGGCTACATATTGGGCAAGTATAGATACCTGACTCTCTTTGTGGTGCTCTTGTTTACCCACAGCTATGACAGACACCAACAAGATGACCATCAATTTGGCTGTCTTTGGCAGGACTCAGAGTGGAAAAAGTTCTGCGGGGAATACTCTTTTGGGAAGTGCTGACTTCTACAGCAGTTTCTCTCCAGGCTCTGTAACTGAAGACTGCCACCTGGGCCGCAGCTGTCACCTCCACAGCTTCATGCGTCGAGGGGGACAAGAAGTAACCCTGCAGATACAGGTCCTGGACACTCCAGGGTATCCACACAGCAAGCTGAGCATGAGACATGTGAAGCAGGAAGTCAAGAAGGCCCTGGCACATCACTTTGGACAAGAGGGTCTCCATCTTGCTCTGCTCGTCCAGAGAGCAGATGTGCCTTTCTTCGGACAGGAAGCACCTAACCCAGCCCAGTTGATCCAGGTAATAGAAAGGTGCAATTATGCTGGCATCGTTATCGATTCAGGTACTATAAAGATGCAATTATATTGACACCATTATCCCCACCTGGAGCATTATCTTCATAGGCAAGGCCCAGGAACAAACTGGTTCAGAAGATACTTGAGCTACAAAAGTGCAAATCCTATAGCAACAGTCAGTAAAAAGTGACTTGATTTTCTACTGGTTCTATTTTGTAATTTCCTTTAGAGTCATGGTTCTCAACTTTCCTAATGCTGTGACCCTTTAATACAGTTTCTCATGTGTGACCCCCAACCATAAAATTATTTTATTGCTACTTCGTAGCTGTAATTTTGCTACTGTTATGAATTGTAATGTAAATATCTGATACATTGGATGCCTGATAAGAGGCACCAAGGGGTCACAACAACATTGAGAACCACTGTTTTGGATCATAGGCAGAAATTTTTAGACACTAATTTACAGAAGGTAAGCCTTAAATCCTTAAGAACCTTGACCTTGAGTAAGTTTGTACAAAGTAACCCTTGGACTATCTGCACCAGAATCAGCTGGGCAACTTGTTAAAAACACAGATTTGCCCATGACTATTGAAATAGCATCTCAAGAGTGAGACTTGCATGTCTGCATTTCCATGTTGTTATATAGGTTTATTAAAACAAGGTGAGTTCAAAACTACCAACTGAATACCCACACACCATGCAACATCAAGGGGGACAATTTGCTATAATTCATCAACAAATGCATTTTTACCCACTGATGGTACTGAGTGCTTGTAGGGACAGGAGACCCGATTACAAAAAGCTTATAATCTACAAGAGGCAAATAAATGTCAGAAATGACAATGGTGTTAACTCCAAAGTAGTGTAATGTGTTAGAGGAGTTATGCAAGACTTAGCATCAAAATAAATGTTGCAGGAAGACCATGCATAATGTAGGACAGTACTTACATTGTACGGTTAGAATTATACAAAGTATAATTTAGATATCATTTAGAGTATTATAAAGGTACTGAGCTTAGGCTATATGAATACTACACCATTTTATATAAGTAACCTGAGAACAAACAGGTTTTGCTAAATGCTGGGACAGTGAGCCATTCTCCCGCAGACACTGAGGGACAACTGTACACAAACATCCCAGGCCAGGTCAGAGGCTACACATAGATGCCTAACTCTCTTTGTGGTGCCTTTGTTTACTCACAGCTATGACAGATGTTCAGATGAAGGACTTCCCCCTTTAACAGGAAATGACAAAAGATTGATCCAAATGGCAGATACACAATGTGTAAATACAAGAAAGAAATCGCAGTTTCCCATGTTTTCCTGCCACGGCAGCCATAGAAAATTCTCCATTCCAGTCATGAACTGCAAAGACTTTAGACAGAACCAAAATAATACATGCTGCATCTATTTATACTCATTTATTTGTTCATTTAGCATTAGTTACTAAGTCCGGAGCTTTATTTATTAGACAGTCCAGCACAGGAGCTAGGTAAGGAGAAGGGCTTTGGAGGAATAAAGAGTGTATATATGAATACTACAAAGAATAGTGTAGGGAAAAGGCCTATATATAATTACTTAAAATTCCTAGAAATTATTCACTGACCTGCTCCATTCTGGTCTAGCTCCATTCTCTAGAGAGGGTTCACTCAAATTTAAGCGCTGAGCCTTACTAGTCGGGACTGCCCTAGTCACTGTGTTCAGGTAAAGAACTTTGCCCCTCTAACTAACATTTAAGACAAAAGATTTCCCCAAACAGCAGACACACATTCTGTTTCTCCATAGTTATGCGTGTTTGTAAAGTTTGGGGAAAAGCAGTAGTGGAAAACTTAGAGTGACAAGAGCAAACCATTCACCTTCCAACTCCTGAAGATTCAAGTTATGTTGTCAACAGTAAACAAGATGTTGTAATTAAGATACAAAATGAAATCTAAGGCAACAACACAGCTCCCCACCCCACACTATGAAAACCTGTATTTCAAAGCATTTCTGGTAGGAATCAAGTAGCAGGAAACCTGCACCCAAACATCAGGATAATTTTTAGAACAGATTTAATATCCACTTAAGGCTGCTTTACATAAGTTCAGTAAATTCACAAACAACTACTTCTCAAAAGCCATCCTGATTCTCTCCATATATATCATTATTCTTCCCTGTGAGACACTATGCTGAGGCCAAAAGGATTTCAATATTATACATTTTGAAAATAGATTCTTCCAGTGTTAGTATACAGAACATTATAATCCACTGTTTTGCTGCAAGGCAATTTAACTCACCCTTGTCTCTTTTGAAATGGAACCTGCATAACTTTCTCCAAAAGCTGCCTTCCTTAAGTCATTGTCTATGTCAGGAGTTGAAGACAAATAGGAGATGGGTGTGAACAAAGTTCAGATCCTATTTTGTTTTTTGTTTTGTTTTTTCTAGGATAAATAATTTCTCTTTTTTTTCTGAATATCAGCAGACAAGACTTATCCATCCTCAGAGTGGTCCATGAGTGCTGGAAGTTGTTGCAGACCTGTTTGGGGTCTCTCTTGCTCTTCTTTCTGGTGATGGTCTCTGAGGCCCAGACTGAATGCTTATGGCTTTCTTCCTGAAGGTGCCTCAGATACCCATGGCAGCCAGCTGTGTGTGCTCACAGATCAGGAGCAGCTGCCAGATGTCGTGACATTCGACAGGACCAGGAGAAGCTGTTTAAGGGGTTGTTAAGGTTCATGGGTTCCAGGCCTGCCCTGGATTTCGTTTTCTTCTTGGCTGATAAACAAGAAAATGGAGTAACTGTCCTTTCCCTTTCCGGGTAAGGGGGGGGGGGAGTCCTGGCATGGAAGGCCTGGCCTCGTCCTTCCTGTGCCTTTCTGTTGTCTCCTGGTTTGTGCTTTAATATTTTGCTTTAATATTTGTCATAGGCTGCCAGCTGTGATGATTAAAGCATTCTTCCAAATGATCTTTTTCTTTATTTATATTAGGTCCATACTAGAGATGTCAGTGAGTTGTATCCTCCAAAATGGGAAAGGAAAGGAATGACTCATGTGAGCGTTAGTGGGAATATTATTTGAATATTAAGAAGAAAATCCACAAATATATCAGAGAATACATAATAGTCTCCTCCAATAAAGACACAGCATGAGGGAGACAAAGTCGCTCTAGGGACTGAATCTATGAACTGACTAGAGTTTATATTCTTTTGTACAATCATGGGCAGTATTACTATTGTGAACAAGCAGGCTTCGAGAATATATTGTTGTCTTAGAATTAACCACTCAGCTGTTGATGTTGCCAGTGGTGGCTCATAATACAACAGCTGACAAAGGCCAGTGATGGGCCTGCGACTACTAGACAAATCTCATGGGTCTATTCAGCAGTTAGAACTTACTCAAAGATAAGCCTGATGTTACTAGCCTTTCTCAGTTTTAGAGTCTCCGTCCCATCACCAAAGATGCTGATTTTATTGATATTAAAGACTTCTTCACACTAGTGTTAGTAAAGCTGACGCGCTTAGCGCTGAGATCGCCTTACAAAGGAGAGCCACTGAAAATGGCAAAGCAGCACTGTTAGGACTGCTGCTCATGTACGCTGAGATGACCACTCATTCAAGTGAACCCCAGAGAGGGGTGGCTTATTACAGAGGTGAAGGACATGGTTTCAGTGTCCAGGCTCCTTCTTAGCTGCTTGTTTGCACCATAACCTTAGGCAAGTAACTTCTCTGAACCTCATTGGTTAGCAGCAAGTGATGAGAGTATCTACTTAACTGGTTTCCTTTTGGACTGTGACATGGTCTCAGCAGTAGTAAATCCTTTAACTAAGACACTGGCACGGAAGTGCACCATAAAAGTTTAGCTGTGGGAATTACCATTTTATATTATGATTAGTCAAGGCTCTGACAGGCAGGGACCTTTTCTTAATGTTTCATAAGGCTTGCCAATAATCAGCGATGTGACCACATGACTTCCATCAAGCCATTTAACATCACAAGGCCTTAATACTTTCGTGTTTAAAATGAGAGGATTTGGATAGATGCTTTCTTGTGTTGCATATTCCCTGAATCTGACTTGAGGAGTTTTCATTCAGCTTTGACTACCTGGAAAGGAAAATGTGGCACTTTAAAGAGAGATGACACTAAGGGAATAGCGCGCACACACACACACACACACACACACACACACACACACACGACCCTCTTGTTCCATGATAACTTTTTTCTCAGCTGATGTAATTGTTGGCTTTTTTCTAAAGTTTCCCCCTAAAAAGTCCAGATGCTATGATTTCATCAACCACAAACAAATGGGGCAGGGCTGGTGAGGTCCTGAGAAAATGAACCATTCCTGGAAAACAAAGTTTATATTCTAACTAGCTGTCCCAAAAGGACTAGATGGACTCATACCTGTGAGCACCATGAAACCAAACCATCTGTGGTTGTAGCATTTTCATTCAGCTTAGTACTATATTGAAACTATTAACACCAGATAAATTACTTCTACTTATTCTGCTCTTGAATTTCTTTTGAGACATTGATCAACTCTGTTCATTCTCTGAGTCCACAGAGACCATGCTTGGCCCCTGACATGATGACTATCTCCAAGTGACACTATTTTCAAACATTCAACTATTTTCTGGCCAAAGACCAATCGAAAGATTATAAAGTAAATCAGCCATTCTTTTCTGGTTTGGGCAGTAACTCAAAAGTGAATTTTCTCTCACAGTTTAAGAGATAAGTATCCTTTCATAAAAAATTACCAGTCTATAAGAACTTCCTCGTGGCTGAACACTTGGGCTTGTGAGTGGCATGGATTTCAATGCTTCCACTCATCTGTCCTGAATGAGGTAACTTTGAAGTATAGGAACCGCCTGAAGGGGAAAAGGGGGAAGGCATGTTGTTGCAGAAAGTCAGGAACTGAGAGAATGATGCTACTTACTTTTTAAAGTATTAACTTAGTAAGAAAAGAATCATGTTATGATATGTACACCCAGAAAGGATGTTGTACAAAATAATATTTTAGCATGTACTTCTATTACGATGATAACTCAGAACTATTTCATGGCAGGTATGGTCTAGGTACCAACCAAAGCTATCAGGATGGTGGGTCTGGTGGTACTCAAGAGCTAAGAACACAAGTTATTTACAAACATGTACATAAACATCTTAGTATCATGACAATCAGTATGGCACAGTAATGGTACACTGAGGCTCTAAATGCAAGAAACTTTCAGCCTGAAGTGTGATCAAGGGTCAATATCCGTACCTGAGTGGAAATAAGATCCCAATACCATACAATCCCTACTCTTACATTATGTTAATTCTTTATTTTATTATTATCTATCATCATCATTATTAGGCTATGTGTATGTATTTATGCACAGGGGCCATAGTATGAGTGTAGAGGTCAGAGGTCAACTTGGCTTTTGAGGGAGTTCTAAGGATCTAACTCAGGTCATCATGTTAGTGGAATTTTGGGGACCCTTTCATGGTGGCCTCATGAAACAGGGGAAACCCAGGTCCCTTCTTTGGGATCTTAGTCTCAATAATATACTTTAAGAATGATTCAAACAAAAGCTCAAGGGCAATTTTATTAGAGCTAAAAAAACAAAATAGAGCGGATAAGTTGCAAACCTCAGCAGCTACTTGAAGGGGCAGAATGGAGGAGGGAAGGAAAAAGCCATGCCCTTTAAACCAGTGTGGAAGTCAGACATATGGTGGGAAAGCAGCCACTTGGTGGGAAGGATGCTTTAGAGAAAGAGTAAGAGAGCCCCCAAATGCTGGGGAAGCTCCAAGTGTTAGGGAGAGCATACTTTTAAAAGAGACTGAAGGAAGCATGGCCATGGCCAGGTAAGCTACCTCACTGTGAGTTGGGGATTCTGGGAAGGAAAGGCACAGCATCTCATTAAAAAGAAAATCATTTCATCTATTGCTTTAGCATGACTTATGTGAGTCCACCTTCCAAGGGGTGGTCCCTTGGCCTGGCCTAGCTGGGACATTAGGTCTCTACTCAGGCCAGAGAGCCTGCTCTTTTGATGAGAACAAGCTTTCTCCCGATGAGGCTTTAGTGTTACCCAGACAAACAGGCTCAGACTGTGAGTACTTTTATCCCCTGAGCCATCTTGCAGGCCCATGCTAATTCCTTTGTAGCAAATAACAGGTATTTATTGTCTCTTAGTTCATGAGGTCAGAAGTCTGAAATCACAGATTTGGCAAGGTTTGTTTCTTCTGAGAGCCGAGAGCAAATGATGTGTCCCAGGCCTTCTCCTGGACTATTTTCTCCTTCACACGACTATTTCCAGGGTCCATGACCTTCTCCTTATATTTGTGTCTCTGTTTAAATTTTCCTGTTTTATAAGGACATTAATAATTTTGGACCAGGAGCTAACCTAATGACTTTTCCTTAAATTAATCACATCTTTATGACACTCTTTCCAAATAAGGTCACATTCTGAGGGACTGGGGATTGGGACTTGGCATATGAATTAGGGGGAGGACACAGTTCAACCCTAATGTCACTGTTCATGCACAATGCTGCCTGTGTCTCCTCTTGATCAGAGATATGTACAGCACATTGCAAGCACAACAGAGTCCTATGAATATCCTTTATTCTGACATGCCATGCGTTGTCGACATCAGATAGACACTTAGATTTATAGAGTTATGGTCTTTAGTGGTTTAGAAAACATGAATTTTCAAATGAACTTGGATTGAAAAACACACAAGAATGTGATAAATGAAACTCAGCTTTGAGCAATCCTTATGTATTTACTGTTAAGATAATGCTGTCTGATAGACTGATCCTGAAAAGTCAGCTCATGATTTTTGAAACAGGATGTTTTAGGAGAACTTGTAACTCTGTGATGTAGGTAGACAAATTCCAATGAGGTACAGGATGTTTTAGGGGAACCTGTAACTCTGTAATGTAGGTAGACAAATTCTGATGAGATACATGATGTTTTCAGGAAACCTCTAACTCTTTGGTGCAGGTAGACAAATTCTGATAAGGTACAGGATGTTTTGGGGAAACTGTAACTCTGCAGTGTAGGTAGACAAATTGTGATTAGGTGAGAGCAAACAGGTAGACTCATCCCTACAGAAATTTGCTCTGAACGCAGAGTGAAAGCACAGACTGTAAGAAATCTACCACAGTGAGCTATAAAACTCAGTAGTACAGGGTTGTGTCCCAGAGAATAAAATTCAGAACTGAACCCCCAAAACCAGACTAACTAAGCCTGCTATTTGACTCAACAAAGAGGATCCAAATTCTAAAACATTCAGCAGATATTGCTGAGAGTTCACAGTGTGCTGGAACCCTGGGATGACAATGCAGACACAGATCGTGCCTTCAAAGAGGTCACTAAGTTTCAGTGACATATGTATAAATAAATGGCTCTGATAAAAGCCAGACTGTTCCCAGGAGTTGTAATTAGTATTCATAGCCATAGATAGCTCTAAAATCCCTGTCTCAGAGTTTTTATATTAGACCTGCTTGTCCTAATTCCTTCCTTCACTTCCTCTTTACTTTCCTCCTTTCCTCCACCCTTCCCTTCATTTTACTCCACCATAAATACCAACCATGTATTTGCTGTATACAGTGAGACATAGCTTTCCTGTTTCAATGAAAATATTACTAATGTATAATTCAGCCTCTCCATGCGTCAGTTTTTGATGTCACAACAAGATCCAGTAATAGTATTATGACAAAGATTCGTGTTGAACATCAAAAAGTTATGCATGGCAAAGCATGGCGGTGCTTGCCTCCAACCCAGCACTAGGGAGGCAAAAGCAGGGTTGGTATGTTTGAGGCCAGCCGTGGGGAGCAGAGAAAGAATCTGTCTCAGAAAACTCAAACCACACCAAACCAAACTGAAGAGAGAACAGGAGGGAGGAGGAGGAGGCAGGAGACTTAAGGAGATTGCCCATTTTAAAAACTTAGCATAATATCTAGCACTAATTCTTCATTTTTTGTTTGCTTTCTCCTAGATAGAAGTCCTTGCTATCTCTTGTATTCATTCACAGACATTTTGCATTTTTAATAAAAGTGTTACAAACTGGTAAATACATCAGTCATGGGCGCATATAGAAGGGAGAAAATGTTACTTTACTGTCAGCTGGTTAAGATTTCATATAAGTTTGGAAACATTCAAAAGTTGATGGTTACTCCTAGACGCCTTTTACATTGGATGAGCAAGATGCCACATGCTGTGGTTTCTGCTTTATATCAGCTAATTTTCACTAATCAAGGAGGAATTTATTGCACAACCAACTCACACATATCACTAAACAAAGGGACAACAGTCTTCAGTGCTTTTCAAGCACATTAGAAGAAGCCATTTGATAAATTGCCTTTGATTCCAGGCATGTGGCAAGAGGAACATAAGGATTACAGTAATCTTGTGTAGCTGTTCCAACTCACCAAATGAATTTTGATCTTAGCTTTTCCGTTACTTGTCATCTAGTTAATCAATGAAGCATAACCAGATTATGTCATTTTAATCCCTTAGTAGATAGTTTAGTGGTGATAACATGACAAAAAAAAAGATGCTGTAACAATTGCTTTGCTCAAGGTAGCATGAATTAAAGGAATTGAGTGGTTCTAATGGGGTCTGGTTGTGAAGTTAAATATAAGCAACCACTGAGTGCTGGCCATACTACATTCAGTGTAGCCAGATGCTCTGCAGCATTAAGTTTTTACATATCAATTACAACAGCAAAGTAAAACAGTGAACTAAAGCCTTTTGTTGTTGTTCAGAAACCTCATCCATCTTCCTCAATGTGCTAACAACACTTGAGCTCATAGCCACTTCCTATTACATATATCAGCTTTCAGAAATATCATGACACATGGATCTGTTGGCTAATGACACTGGATTAATAATGGCTTTGCTCATGTTTGAGGAATAGAGTCCAAGGCAAATAGTCATTTAACTTCTCTCTCTTTCAGGAACTTCTGGGAGATTCTTGGAAGAATTACACTGCTGTTCTTTTTACCCATGCAGAAAAAATAGAAGAGGCAGGGATCAGTGAAGATGAATATTTGCACGAGGCTTCTGATACACTGTTAACTCTGCTAAATTCTGTTCGGCAGAGGTATGCTTTCTTGTATGAAAAAGGTAACTTGTGCAATGAACAAAGATTTCAAGTCTTAGAAAGAATCATGGAATTTATAAAAGAAAATCATTATCAAGTTCTTAGTTTTACATAAAATTTAAGTGAAAAGAAAAGAGCACTGGGTATCACTTAGGGTATGGAAATCTGATTTTAAAATCTTGCCTTTGTTCACATGAATATTGGAAATGAGAATTCCCTGTACTGCTGTATAGCCATTTTGGAAAATTATAAATAAAGACTAATATCAAGGATTCAAGATGTCAAAATTATACTCATAAGTATTTATCTAACAGAAAGTGTGTACATTTGCGCCTTCAGATATATATACAAGAATCCTCATGGTGGCACCATTCATAATAGTTAAGAACTGAAAACCATCCAAATGTTCATTATAGAATGATGTGCAAATTACAGTGTATTAATACAGTGAGGTGTTACAGTGATGAAAATGAACAAACTCAGTTGGTTGTAACAGTAGAATCAACTGTTTAACTACAATGTCAAGAGAAAGAAGCCAGACATGAAGTGTGCTTTGTGACTCCATTTATGTAAAGCCCAGAAACAGTCAAAACTACCTAACTACTCTGGAGGTAGAAGTGCTGGGGATCAGGAGAGCAAAAGGATGCTGTGAGATAGCTTCAGAGATTTTGATAATGCTATTTCCTGGTTTGGATGAAAATTCATAGGGTGTGTACCTTGTGAAAATGGAGAAAATTTTCTTGTAGGTTATGAGCCCCTCACTATAGTTTTTATTAAGAAATTTTTTTCATTCATTTTATACACCAAGAAAAGATCCCCCCTTTCCTCCTCCCACCCCACCCCAGCCTCCCCTCCCAACCCATCCCCTACTCCCTCCCACAAGAAGGCAAGGCCTCCCATGGGGAGGCACATTCAGTAGAGGCAAGTCCAAGCCCTTCCCCCTGACTCAAGGCTGCATGAGGTGTCCCATCATAGGTAGTGAGCTCCACAAAGCCCACTCATATACCAGAGATGGATTCTGAACCTACCGCCAGGGGGCCTCCCAAGCAGATCAAGCTACACAACTGTCTCACCATGCGAAGGACCTAGTCCAGTCCCATGTAGGCGCTACAGCCATTGATCCAACTTTCATGAGTTCCCTCTAGTTTGGTTTGGTCGTCCCTGCATGCTTCCCCATCATGATCATGATGCACTTGCTCATAGAATCCCTCTTTTCTCTCTTTGACTGGACTCCTGTAACTGTCTAGTGATTGGCTGTGGATCTCTGCATCTGCTTTCATCAGTCATTGGAGAAAAGTTCTGTGATGACAGTTAAGGTATTCATCAGTCTGATCTCTGGAGCAAGCCAGTTCAGTTCAGGCACCCTCTCTAGTAGCCCTGGCTGGGGTCATCCTTGGGGATTCCTGGCAACTTTTCTAGCACTGGGCTTTTCTCTATCCTCATGATGTCTCTCTCTATCATAGTATCTCTCATTGCATTTCCCACCTCTCCCTGTTCCAGTTCAACCATCCCATTCCCTTATGTTCTCATCCCTACCCCCTACCCTCCATTGCCCTCCCCTTATCCCCAGTTAACTCATGGAGATCTCATCTATTTCCCCTTCCCAGGGCAGTCCATGCATCCCTCTTTGGGTGTTTCCTGTTAGTAAGCTTCTCTGGAGTTGTGGATTGTTGCCTGATTACCCTTTGCTTTATATCTAGTATCCACTTATGAGTGGGTACATACCAATGTGGTAATATTTTATTTGTGCTGAAATGTGATATTTTATTTGTATGTTAATAAATAAAGTTTGCCTGGAGATCAGAGGTCATAGCCATAAACAAAAGTCAGGCAGTGGTAGCACATGCCCTTAATCTGATCACATGGCAGGCAGAGTCTCTGTGTGGTCAAGGACACAGCCAAGCATGATAACACACACCTTTAATCCCAGTACCAACCATAGAGACCTGGAGGTCTGTATAGACAGGCAGTGACAAGTGATGAGGCTTGGCTTAGAGTCAATGAGAAGGTAGAACAGGAAGGCAATAAAGGCTCAGGTTAGACAAGAAGAAGCTCTCTCTTGGGACACTACAGTGAGGTGGTAAGCTAAGGTTAGTTGGTGGCTATTGCTCTGGTCTCTATGGCTTGTACCTCTGTATTTGGCTCTGTGTTTCTTATTTAATAAGACTGTTTAGAAATTCATCTACATGTCATGTTTGTCCTTCTGAGTCTGGGTTACCTCACTCAGGATGGTATTTTCTAGTTCCATCCAATTGCCTGTAAATTTCATGATATCATTGTTTTTCTCTGCAGCATAGTACTCCATTGTGTTTATGTACCATATTTTCTCAATCCATTCTTCAGTTGAGGGGCATCTAGGTTGTTTCCAGGTTCTGGCTATTATGAATAATGCTGCTATGAACATAGTTGAGCATGTGTCCTTGTGGTATGATTGAGTATTCCTTGTGTATATGCCCAAGAGTGGTATAGCTGGGTCTTGAAGTAGATTGATTCCCAATTTTCCGAGAAACCGTCATACTGATTTTCAGAGTGACTGTACCAGTTTACACTCCCACCAACAATGGAGGAGTGTTCCCCTTGCTCCACATCCTCTCCAATATAAGCTATCTGCAGTGCTTTTGATCTTAGCCATTCTGACAGGTGTAAGATAGTATCTCAGAGTTGTTTTGATTTGCATCTCCCTGATGACTAAGGATGCTGAGAAATTCCTTAAATGTCTTTCGGCCATTTGAAATTCTTCCTTTGAGAATTCTCTGTTTAGCTCTATAGCCCATTTTTTAATTAGATTGTTTGTTATGAAAAGAAGGTCATGGACAGATGTAATGCAGACACTAAGAGACCATGGATGCCAGCCTAGACTAATATACCCAGGAAAATTTTCAATCACCATAGATGGAGTGAACAAGACATTCCAAGACAAAACTAGATTTAAACAATGCCCCTCACTATATGTGAATTCAAGTTAAAAATGAATGAATTTTCATTTTCAAGAAATTAATATCACTGCTTACTTGATACAAGAGACAGAAAATTGTACAACCTTGCCAGGGTATATTTCCTCTCTTAGTTGCTACAATGATTACATGAATTGGTATGTGATAGACTCAGTGTTAGTTTTCCTTTCTGCTTTAGGGAGAACTGCTGGCCCTAATTAGGTCTGGAAATATTAAGGAAAACTCAGAGCAAGCTCTTCAGCAAATCCCCAGTAGTTATCGTAGCTGACTACAAATGCAGTCTTGACTAAGGAAGGAGGTGAGTCTTGAGCCATTTGTCTCCACTGCTGTAAAGTATCAGGATGACTGGGCCACTTGAGAGAGATCTTCAGGTTGGTTTAATACAGCAGTGATAATGAAAAGAAAGTAATTCTAGTTATCAAGAGCCAAGTCTATCACCAAGGCAGAATCATATCACCTTCATATGTGATCATATATGAATCTTGCCAGAAAGCCACTAATTTACAAGCTGTTTTCATAAAGTTAATTCATGTTTTTTATTTTTCTTACTGTGATAGCCTGTAGTAATTTCTATTTTAAACAGGATTATAATTGATGGGTTTTCTCCAAATGCAGTTCTCAAAAGGCTACTTTTATGCCCACTATTATTTGAATTCCAGCACAGATGGTGTTTATTAAATAAGTCATTAACTTCCTACTTGTTAGGTAGACAGCTAAAGATAGTGTCAGAGATTTAGCCTAGATGCAAAAAAAAAAATCACAACTCCCACCTCAAAGTGCATCCCTTAGAGATTTTCAATTATAAAGCCTACTACAAGCGATTATGGTCCAGGAACAGATCTCATACCCCAAATGCCATGTTCCAAGAAGATAATGGTTTGATGGCATGCTTTTGATAACAGAACAAAGGAAGTCACCAATCAGGGCATTTTCAAATAAGATAGTGGAGGTCACAGGTCGGAGATTACAGCAAAGCAGGAAAATTCTTCTGTGGGCCTCAGATGCTGTCTGACAACCTTAGCCCACTGGGTTGGCTGCAAACTAGGAATCTGTTCCTCCATTCCAAAGGATTTACCTACTGGCCACAAAGACGTTAAGTCTGGTACTGAGAAGGAAAGTCAATGGTTCTGAAGTGGGTTAAAGGTGACCCAACTTGGCTCTGGACTTGAAATATTCCGACCTCTTCTCATCACTCAAGTTCTAGCCAGTTGATCAGCCTTGCAGAAGGTTCGATGGAAGATGAGGTTCTTTTCAGAAACTTGACTTCACACTGTTTTTTGTTTGTTTGTTTTTGTTTTGTTTTGAGATGTTATTTCTGTTCTGCCGAGATCAGGACCCCCAAAGAGACTCAACATGTCCAGAATGAAATAGCAAGGTTTATTGACTCGGCACACATATTTAGTTCAAGCTAGCAGGGAGCTCTCGTCCACCACACCAGATGCCTCAAGGCAGGGAGGAGAGATCCTCTTTCTTGGGGAAGTTAGTTTTTATAGGCAAAACCCACAAAATTCCTTAGGGGAGAGGGGGTTAGTATGATTGGTCCAGTTTTTCCTGGGCCTGGACTTGGCCTCATTCTAGCTTATCTGTTTGCCCTGTCAGGAGTTTTACAACCCATCTCCGGATCTGGTCATGTTATCTCTAGAGAGGGGCATCTCATGGTTAATCAGTCACTACCATACATCTTCACTTTGTTCTTTTGAAAACACCTGACTTCACCCTCTCCAGGAAGGGGTAACTGACTCAGTTCTGTTTAAGATATCTCTTCCCTCAGTTCTCTTGGGTTCCTAGGGGAACTGTGTCTGGGCCTTTGGTGGGGGTCTTCCTATTTCTATTTTATGTGTATGGATGATTTGCTTGCACGTATGTTTGTGCACAACATACATGCAGTGCCCTCAGAGGCCAGAAAAGGTTGTTGGGTCCTCTGAACTGGAGCTACAGACGGTTGTGAGCCACCATGTAGGTGCTAGGAATTGAACTCAGGACCTCTGGAAGAGCAGCCAAGTGCTCTTCACTGCTGAGCCGTCTCTCCAGCCCCCACAGTATGTTTATGTATACCCTGCCTTTCATCTTAAAGAACTGCTTCCTTTTACTAGTCTACTAGCTTTTAGATATATCAGATTTTGAAGTCAAGGCTAAACTTTTCATGCATTACTGTGAGAACAAACTAAAAATTAAAGGAAAAATGAAAATTAATTTATAAAGGAGAGGGGCCCTATTAGGAAGCAATAGTTTTCCTTAGCTGAGATAGATCAGGAAGCAAACAAAGCCCCAGAAGACGTGTCTGTCACCATTACTCACACACTAACCCTTCACACTTGGTGCTCTCACTTAGATGGAACAACCTTCCTGGACCTTTTAGTATATTAATAGGGATACAGGATGTACATCCTGGGACACTGGGGAGAAGAGTCAGACCATCTCTGCCTTTCACAGAACTTTCAGTGGAGAACAGAGACCATTAAGCAGGAATTTCCCATCTATTGCAGCATAAATACTCCCTGGACCACCTCCCCCTTTAAAAATGGGGATTCCTTTTCTTTGAGGCATTTTCTCAAATCTGTACTTGAATAAAAGTATCTCCTCTAGCAGTTGCCTCCACCCGGGTTTGTTTCAACAGAGGCAGCTGGTAGTAGGTCAGCTAGGCACTGATAACAGGATCGCTACTTCCAAATTTATTTGAAAAACAAGTTTCCTTTCACAAGCTTTGAATGCTTTTGTTTTTAACATGTGCTTTTTGGGGGAAAATGCTATCTTTTCATATAACAAATGAAGATTATAGAAAGAAGTTATTTCAACCACAATTATTCTTTTGTGAACTTACTGAAAGTGATTTTTAGTTTGCATTTTCATCAGTCTTATAAGAGAGAAATTCAGTTGTGATGTTGATTTTGGATGACTCTTCTCTGCTCTTTCCAAATTTCCCAGGTGTGAAAATCTGAGAGGGTTTTTAATGAACTAGTATCAGCCAAATATGTAATCTTAGGGCTAAAATCTTAAGGGGATGTATATATCAAAAGCATTTCTCTATGGGGATGTATAATATTCTAATGAGGCAATTTACAAAAACAAATGTTACACTTTGTGCAGAGTAGCCTTGCCAGAAAGGCCCCGGAGGCAGATGAGCAAACATTAACTGATATTTGGAAAATTCTGTGGGCATTGTATAGCAAGGGAGAGCAAGAAGAATAGTCAGCCCTCATCAAAGAGGATTATTCATTTTCCGTGTGATTACTGAGCCTCAGGCTTGTTTTGCTCTTGTTGCTAAGGACAACAGCTCACCAGATAGTAAATGATGATGATGAAGGCAAAAAAAAAATAATACTTCACATGAGATCTAGAGAACTGGGAATAGAGTGTGTCAGGAAGAGGGGGAGTAGAAGCTAGGGATGAAAGAAGAAAATACAAACAAGGGAATACATTACAGTGAAAAATACAATATTCCTAATTAACTCACACTCTGAAAATCCAGATGGCTTGCTTTCAAATCAGTAATTATTTCATTGTTCCAGGTTTTTCTTCCAAATACTTTTGGAGTTAACTCCTACAAATCATCACTGCCAAGACTTACTCAGAAGAAAATTCACAACTCTACAGTACGAGAAACAAGTGTGAGCAAGCTGTTCCACCCTGTTCCAGTGAGCTGGTATCTGAGCATGCAGCTCTACACAGAGATTTTTCTTCTGACTGTTGAAAAACTTAGGGTTACCACCTAAGTATCAGCTATGATTGGGCATACTGCAAAGGAGCTGTTCCAATTTAAAAGTCATCTATCTATCTATCTATCTATCTATCTATCTATCCATACATCCATCTATCTTGAACATAGTGACTCTGCCACCAGTCACTTAGGATCATAACTCACTCCTTTACTTTCCCAAAGAAATTAGAAAACAGAACATTCCAAAAGAAATTGGTAAACAGAAATGATCAAGTTTGACCAAACTGGGGAGAGAAAACTTAATGTTTTCCCCTATCAAGCATGTGGCAGTCATCGCACAACTGAAAGAAAACTATGAGAAAAGGTCGATAAGACATACAAGTCTAGGAGAAAGATAGCTGACCTTTCCTTGGGGCAAGCTCATAAGAACCTGGGGGCTGTAACTGAAGCAGAGACCATAGAAGAATGTTGCCAGCTGGATTTCTCCTCCTGGTTGAGATGTTCTACATCAATCATTAATAAAGAAATGCCCTACAGGTTTGCCCACAGGCAATCAGACAGACACATTTTCTCAATTGAGGTTCCTCTTCCCAGATAACTATAACTTGTGATAAATTGACATAAAAACAAACAGGTCAATTTACCATTTGTCAAGTTGACACACCAATCTATTACTACTAAACCATAACCCCTTGTCTTAGTTACTGTTCTATTGCTGTGACACCATGCAAGAGACCATGACCAAAGCATTACAAAGGAAGGCATCCTTATAGTTTGTACACATCCTTATAGTTTCAAAGAGTCAGTCTATGACCATCATGGCAGAAAACAAACAGGCATGGTGCTGGAGCTTTATATCCTGATGTGGGGGAGGGAGGGAGGGAGGGAGGAGACAGAGACAGAGAGACAGAGAGACTGGGCCTGGCATAGGCTTTTGAATCCTCAAAGCCCATCCCCTCCAACAAGGACACACCTCCTCCAATAAGACCATACCTCCTAACCCTTCTCAAACAATTCCACTGAGTGCCAAGCATTCAAATAATGAGTCTATGGGGATCATTCTCATTCAAGCTACCACATTCCATTCCCTGCCCCACACAGGCTTGTCGTCGTATGATAATGCAAAATGCATTTGGTCTAACTTCAAAAGTCCCCAGAGTCTATCACATCTTAAGACAGTTTAAAAGCTAAGAGTCTCTTCTGAGACTCAAGACAATCTCTTAACTATAGCCCCATGTAAAAGCAAAAGCAAAAAGCAGATCACATACTTCCAACATACAATGCCACAGAATATACATTACCATTCCAAAACAAAGGAAACAGAAACATGAGGAAATACTGGACCAAAACAAGACTGTAACTCTGCAGAGAAAACTCCAAATTCCACTTTGCTGATTGCAATATACTTCTCTCTTTTGGGCTGTTTCACACCCCATTAGCAGCTCTCCTTGACAGGTATCCCATGGCACTGGCATCTCCAACACTTTGGGATCTCCAAAGCAAACCAGGTTTCACCTTCACAGCTTCATGCAATGGCCTCTCCAGGCCTCCACTCCGCTGCCACCCTTCTGGCCTTGGCAGCTTTCTGTAATCTTGGAGGAAGATTCCATAACCCTTTTCCTATATCTTTCTTAACTCTACAGCCAGAACCACATGGCCAGCCAAAGCTGCCAACTTCTGCTTGCTGGGGGTGGGCCCTGGCCCATTCCTTCAATTATATTTGCCTAAACTTTCTGTTGTTGATGGTTTCCTTTGCTGCTTAAGTTTTCCTTTAATTCCTTTTCATAATTTGAAAGTTTAATTGGGTGGGATCTTGCCCTAAGGGCATCACTCCTTTTATTCCATTTTTGAAACAGGCCTTTCTTTAAATCTTTTATTCCCTTGAACTTAGGACTTGGCTCCAACATTACATTTCCTGGTGTTTCTTTTCTTCTAAACTATAAGTTTACTATTTCTATTTGTCCTACTTGCTCCTTTGCATTGTAGATCTAAGATCTAATAACCGTATGACAGTCAATACTAGGCTGTCTTGCAATCTCCTCTATCAATAACCTTAATACAAATAATTAACTCCAGGCACATTTTTAGGACAGGGCAACATGCAGCCACATTCTTTGTCTAAATATCACAAGGATGGCCTGTAACCCAGGTGCTAATATTAATATTGTTCCTCTCTGAAATTTTTTGAGCTGGACTTGCTTACCCAAAGAATGACCCATTAAGTCCCACTTAAAGCTTTCAATGGCTTTTCTAGTCCAAAGTCCCAAAGTTCTCCAGAAAACAGCATGGTCAGGCCTGTCACAGAGAAGCCCAACTCTGTCTTAGTTACTCTTCTATTGCTATGAAGAGACACCACGACCAAGGCAACTTGTAAAGGAAGGCATTTAATTTGGGGCTTGCTTACAGCTTCAGAGAGTAGTCCATGGCCATTATTGGGGAGCTGATGGCTATGGTTCTGGAGCAGTAGTTGAGAGCTTTACATATTGGTCTGCTAGCAGTAGGTGGAGAGAGAGACACTGGGCCTGGCATGGACTTTTGAATTATCAAAACCCACCCTCAGTGACAAACCTCCTCTAACAAGGCCACATCTCCTAACCCTTCCCAAACAATTCCACTAACTGGGACCCAAATATTCAAATATATGAACCTATGGGACCATTCTCATTCAAAACATTATACCCTTCCTTTCTTGTTTATCCTCAACATCTCATATTAATATCAATATCACAATATAAAACATAAATACCTTAAGATTCCCACACATTTTAAAAAATTCAAACATGTCAAAAAGTTGTTTCTATAAAATATCTAATTATCTCTTTAAAAGTCCAAACTGTCGCAACTGTGGACTCCTGAAGTAAATCAATATTAAGGCACATACTTTCTTACTCCAAGAGGGAAGAACCAGAGCACAGGCACAACAAAATCAAAGTAAAAACAAAATTCAACAGTGTAGAAAGTTCAGGGCCTGCCATCTCCTACCCACTTATGATCCCCTGGGCTCTAGATGACCTGGGAGCTGTCCTTCTCCATCTGAGCACACACAGCTTGTCTGAGGGCTAGGGTTAGGCTCAGATTGGCTTCATGCCGTAACTGCTGCTGTCCTTGGTAGTTGTTGCAGTCCTAGCATTTCTAATATGCTGGGATCTCCACTGTGAATGAAGCTGCAGCCTCACCAGCACCCTCCATTGACAGCATTTTAGGCCACACAGTGCCAAGTCTCAGATGTTCTCCCTGACTCTCTCATGCCTTCAAAACCAGTACCACCTGGGTGACTCTTACACATTCAGCTACTAGCTAGTAGCCATAAGCCCCTATGGACCACATCTTCTGAGTGTTAACTTCAAGGAAACATCCCTAGAAAATTTCACTTCAATGATGTTTATCTTGTCTTAATCACCAATTTCTTAGCTCTAGCTGACCAGCACTGATTGTCCCAATAAAGTATAGATTTTACTTCGGTAGTTCTGGTCTCTGTTAATCACAGCTGATTTCTTCAACTACAGTTGATCAGAGCCACAGATTCTCAGTACAAAACAGTTGATTGTCTTTGCTTCTCTTTGAACCATCACAAGCACTCAGCTTCACCTTCCAAGTTCCCACAATGGCTCACTAAACTCTGAGGACTCAATTGTTTTGCCAGCTCCCCAACCCCAACATCACAGCAATAGCCCAGATCCTGGTGTCAGTTTCCACTGTTTGCTTCTTATTAACAAAACAGAGACCAAACACAACCTGGGGAAGAAAGAATTTGTTTGGTTTATAGATACTCATGGCAGGAACTGAAGCAAAGACCATGGAAGAACACTGCTCACTGTCTTGCTTCTTATGGCTCACTCAGCTTGATTCTTACATAAGCCACAATGCCGGCCAGTCTTGGTTGTCATCTGAAATTAACTAAAACGCAGTGCACCTGGGCAGACCACATAAAAGGTCATGGGAGAAGAAAGCTTTTGCTTTTTGTGGGCTTGCCCTCATGCTCAAGTTCATCTATCCTACTACTGAGCCACTACTTCGCTGGTATTAGAATGTAATTCCCCAGGATTCCAACATAGACTGAACAAGTCTCAGATTCTTGGTCCTTCCATAAGGAGACAGGCACCCTTGGGCTAGCCAGACCACAGGCTGTAATCCACTCTAATAAGTCCCCTTTTAATATATGCATATTAATTCTACCAATTCTGTTCCACTAGAGACCCTGGCTAATACAACTGTCCAGGGATGTCCTCATCCATAATGGGTTGGGCCCTCCCCATCAATCACTAATCAAGAGAATGCCCTACAGCATTGCCCACAGATAATATGATGGAGGCATTTTCTCAACTGAGGTTCCTCTTTCCAGATAACTCTAGCTTGTGTCAAGTTGACAAAAACTAAAACAAACAAAAACAACCCAAAAAATCTCAACCAGGACAAATCCCACATCGAAAGAAAAAAATACTGATTGGTAAATGTCTAACAATTACTCACAAGAAGTGTTTAATATTATCTCTCTAGAATACACTAAATACTACATTACATACTACATGGGAGGTTCATATGTCCTTACATGAACAATCAGGTTTTAAGGGTATTTTGTTGTTTTGTTTTCCCACTATACTTCTTTACAGTTTAATCAAAAGAAACATTAAAAGAATATGCAGGACTGGGGAGATGGTTAAGAGTTCATAAGGCGCTTGCAAGTACAGTTCCCAACACCTGTCAGACAGCTTCCAACCTCCTTTATCTCCAGCTCCAGGGAATCTGACTCTCTGGTCTCTATGGTCACTTGAAGCTGAGTACACATGCTTAGACACAGACATACACACATCATTTTAGAAAATGGTAACTTTTTAAAAAAGCATGAAAATAAAAGAAATTGCATGAATGAGCCAACTTTCAATTGCAGTGACAAAATAAATCCCCTAAGCCACGTGCGCTGATCACCTTACCAGAATGATACAAAAACTGGAACTTAAGGGTAGCCCCAGGAGCTCCTGAAACATGGCATCTCAATCCTCTGCTGATACTGTCAGCAATAGGACTAGAGACTGGCCACTGTGTGGCTCTGGCTCCCTCAACCTTTTAGACGGTTACTGAGTTCACACGAGCCTGGCTGTCAGTGCCATCCTCCCAGCCTGCCACAGCAGACATGGGCCTCACCAGAGTCCTCAGTAGAGGCCTGTAGTATTTCTTGTCCACCCTCAGTTGGTGAGATGTGTTTACATAAGACTACTGTCATCTTTATCACAGCATGATATAAACAGGAGTGTCTGTGTGATTCGAAAGGCAAATCTCATGTGGACATCTTAATTCCTGAGAGACTCACAGCCCACTAGTTGGCTCCTCAAAGGTATGTATGATGGTATGGTGTAAATGCCACTGTGCTTGAGCACCTTCTACTGTGGCCTCTCCAGCTGCAGCCAACATGCTTCCTCAGTGGACATTCCACAATTCTGTCACCTCTAACATCCTGGGGTCTCCATCACCTATTTCCCTTCACTGACCTCTTAAGTGCTACACGGTACCTCTTCTCACAAGCCTTCTTTCAGAATCACTGTGGTGTAGCAGGAATTGTTAGAAGGTCTTATTAATACAAACAAACCTAGAGCCAGGTATTGGGGTGAATGCTGGAAGATCAGAGAAGCAGAACAAGCCACAGCTAACCTCACCTCACCAATTCCTCAGCTGATCCTGTTTGCTCAGACTGGAAGCCTCTCAGTCCTCATCCAGAATGAATCTCAGCTGAACTGCTGCTCAAAAGCCTAAAAGCTTAACCCCTCTTTCCTGGTTTTCATGCCTTATATACCTTTCTGCTTTCTGCCATCACTTTCTGGGATTAAAGGTGTGAGTCACCATGCCTGGCTGTTTCCAGTGTGGCTTTGAACTCACAGAGATCCGGATGGGTCTCTGCCTCCAGAATGCTAGGATTAAAGGTGTGTGCTACCACTGCCTAACCTCTATGTTTAATATTGTGGCTGTTCTGTTCTCTGACCTCAGATAAGTTTATTAGAGTGCACAATATTTTGGGGAACACAATACCACCACACTGTGGAAGCCTCTGTGGTCCCACAATCCTTGCATTCTGGACGTCTGCAAATTCATCATCAAAGGGACAATGCCAATATCTGCTGGGACCTCTTGCATGGCTGCAATGGCCTCAAAGTACTTTGACAGCTCAAGAGGGTAAAAAATTCTGGGGGAAAACAACTGCCTAGACCGGTGGTTCTCACCCTTCCTAACACTGTGACCCTTTAATACAGTCCCTCATGTTGTGGTGACCCCCAACTATATTTCATTGCCACTTCATAACTGTGATTTTGCTACTGTTATGAATCATAATATAAAAAAAATCTGGTATTTGACCCAAAGGGGCCATGGCCCACAGGTTGAGAACTGCTGGCCTAGGTCGTCCTGGACAGCAAGGCACCTGGAGGCTCTCTTCTCCAACTGCCTTCTAAAGAGTTACTGCTTTCCATCCTCCAGCTGCCGTGGCTGGGGTCTGAGCAGCTCCGGCATGCCCTCACGGAACCTTTCCTACTTCTCAGCATCCTTAAATGGCCTGAATCTCTTCAGTAACCACACCTTCCATGCCCCCAAATTTCTTTTCTGGTCAACCTGACAATCACTCCAATCCTCCTACTTTTAGCAGTTGAGCACTGTTATGATTTTTGCTGTAATCTAGCCAAACACAGCCAGCTGTCCCCAGGCTGCATCCAGAATGCTGTGCTGACCTCAACATTTCTCTGTATCAGTCTGTCACCTTTAATCTCAGCTTCACACAGAATCTCAGGGCCTGAACAGAATGAAAATGAATTCTTTGAGTAATACATGAGGAATGGCCCACCACAGACAACCCTTGTTCCTGTCTGAAGCTTGGTTAGCAGTCTCTACCTCCTGCATCCTGAGTATGGTCATCTGAGTGCCAGCAGGACCACCTTCCTTCCTTCTCCCTTCTTCATTTCAGGCTTTCTCTAAGTGGCATAACCCCATCTTTTCAACTCTTGGACAAACCAGTTAAACCTCACGGTCAGACATAATCATAGTACGATCCTAGTTCTGGGTAATCAGTTTTCTGCTGCTGTGACAAAATATCAGAGAAAACAGACTTAAAGCAAGATTTGAAGAAAAAGAAAGTTCACAAAAAATGAGCAACTCATATTTTATGGGTAAATGACAAATATACTCCTCTTTATTGTTATTAAGGTGTCACCAATGTCTTTCAGGAACAGAGCACTTATTTAATTCCGCTATTGGCCATGGTTTGGGCCCTGCAAATTCCCTTCCCCTTCACCTCAAAGGGAACCCCTTTGTATGTGGCCACACACTCAGCATTAGTGTGCAGGTCAGGCTGGATCTGCTCCCAGATCTTCTTCTTAGGGTTCAGCTCCTTGTCAGGCTCTCCTGTTCAGAGAGAAAGCAGGACGTTCCATAAGCAACACCCAGACACTTTCAGACGCTCTGGATAAGCAGGCTTCTCGAGCGTTCAGACAGCATTTGATCCTAAGCTTCAACCAGAATCCTCACATTTCACCTTATTTTCACACTGCAGTGTATGCTCTTGATTGGTAAAATAAAATGGTTATTGTCATTTCCTTAGGAGCGCTAAACACATATTTGAAGTATTTCTGCAGATAATATAGGTTAGTAATTTGTTTCCCAAATTATCATCATTAGTGTTATTACTGAAGTGCTGGGGAATCAACCCAAGGCTTTATGACTGCTAGGCAAGCATGCTATCCTTTAGGCTAAATCCCCAGCCCCAAGTTACTCAAAGAAAATTGTAAGCTATTCATTTCAGCATGTAAAGAAAATCTGGGAAGACAGGAGCCCATTCAGATGTGTTGGACTTTTACATGTGGCAGGGGCAATATATGAGGAGCAGTAACAATACAGGAGGAGCACTTTCTAAACACTAGGAGCACATGCTGTTGCCTGAAATATATACAACAATCTTGGTTCTGATATGACACATGGAGAAACTGAAGGAGAGAGAAGATAAACTGCAGTCACACCAGCAGCAGGCACAGGCAGAATACGACACCACAGCCTACTACCCCGGGACAGCACCAGGCCTCCTGATATGGCACACCGTGGCTTACAAAAGAAACAAATGGCCCTGGAATATGCAGATACCACTCCTAATCTCTCTCTTTGCAATAAGTGACAATGTGTGTTTTATAATCAACAGAAGGCAAATGATGAGTGAAGCATCTCTGGTCTCAGTTTAAAGATAAGTAACAGACCAAAGAACTTCTACTTACTGATAGGGAAGCAGACTATCTTATTACTGGAAATACTTTATTCTCTGTTCTCTCTCTCCATACATATTTCATAAGCATACAAATAACAAAATGGTAGAATTTTTTTGGCTCTGGTGTCTGTCCTTTTTTAGCTCTTCAGTGACTAAAAAATTTAAGAGAAAACAAAACTAAAGTAAAACTCTGCCTACATACATAACACATTTTTCTGAAATACAAGAATAGTTCAATGAATGAGACAGCTCTAGAAGAACATACAATGAAAGCGTAACTGAAAAAAAATGACTGGAGTCAAAGAGGGATCTCTCTCCTTTCAGATCAGATGATGGTAATGACACCACAGTGTCAGAGGAAAGCTAACCACGAAGAGCAATTGTGTTCTCCTTAGATCTACAAACTGTAATGTCTCACTATTCTGTGTAGATCAGGCTGGCCTTGAACTCAGAGATCCGCTGTCTCTGTCTCCCAAGTGCTGGGATTAAAATACTGTGCAACCACAACATAAAATCCTGGCCCCCAAACATAACTTTTATACTAACTGGAAAACCAAAATGTTCATGGAGACAGATATTCATCCTATGGTATGGTCTAGAACCAAACCTGAGTATCTCGGTATGCTTATCCTTTGAAAATTTTCATACCATAAAAATGCAAAACAAAACCAAAATTTTACATTATGAACACTGGACCCTGACAACTGAAAAAGTCTTGATTTCAGTGTTAATTTTCTGCTTTACCAAAAATGTCTCTCAATAAGGCACTAGTCAATAGGTTACAAGGCTAGCTGGAAATAAGAGTAAAAATAAACCTTGGGCTGTCTTGATGGTTCATCAGGTAAAACGCACACTTAGCAACCTGAGCTTGATTCTCAGGAGTCACACGGTGGAAGGAGAATTGATTACCAATAGTTTTTTGATGTCCACGTGCACACCTATGTTATGTGTGCATATATACTTGCACTTGCATATGTGTGCACACACACACTAAAATATAAGAAAAGGAAACCTATTTCAAGTGTCTTAAACTGTATCTTACAGAGAAATCTATCCTCATTTTTATGCTATGTCCTTCTCCTAGACAGTATTTTCCTAACCTTCTTTTCCTTTTTTGTTAGAGGTACCAAAAAACAGATGATGTCAACAATACAAATTCTTCAAACTAATGACAGCCAATCCTTTGAACTTGCTTAACATATGCCAAAAAATCACCACTTGGAAATGGTTATATCTACTATAAGAGGACTAATCATTCTGAAATTATTCTAGGCTACATTATAAGAGAAAATACTCTGTAGTATTTCATGTACATGTGTGACTTTATGGACAGCAAGATGGTTATGTTATATAGCTCACTCTATTTTAAGCAAATTTCAGGAAAAACCTCTGATACACACATAGTACACATATAAACCTCTAAGCTTTATAAACAACACTGTAGAAACTGATTCCCAAACTATTTAAATAATTATTAATACGTACCAGGGAAAGCATCAAAAGTAACTCTGTCTCCAGGAACAGACCCACTGGGAGGGGCCAGAATTTCCACTTTCTCTGGTGAACTAGCACACATCACCATTGCTTGAGACAGCACTCCTCGCATTTTTGCAGGCTTCAGATTACAAAGTAAAATCACCATTCGATTTTGCATCTGTGCAGAACAAAAGAAATGACTAAAGATATGCAGAGATTTAGAATAACCACATTTAGAATACTCCAGGTACACCGATGCTCTACTTATCAAATGTGCTACCTTTGTGGATGTAACTGTGTCTCTATGTATATAAAATATTTTTATCTATGAAGTTTGATATCTTGCATAAACATGAAAAGAAAATCACTCAAACTGGCAAGTCATGAGCACAACAGCGGAAACCTTGTTTTTCAAATATATATGGGTATTTTGGATTTTTCCAAATGTATATATAAGTGTTTGACCTACAAGCACTTCTGTGCCTGGTATCTGTGGAGGCCAGAGGGGTGTCAAATCCCTTGGAACTGGAGTTGTAGATGGTCATGAGTCTTCATGGGGGCACTGGGAAGAGAACCTAGGCAAAAACAACCAGTGTTCTTAACCACCAGGCCATCTTTCCAGACCAGTGGAACTTTTTCCAATTAAATATTTATTTAAATAATAAACAACTGAACAAACCAGCTCAATGTAAAATTTCAGCCACAACCAATTGGAAATGTATAAAGTTGGTCCTCCATTTCTTTGAAAAAAACTAGCCAAAAAACATGGAACTCAGGAGGAACACTTATATATACATTTGTCACAGGATCAAATTACAACAAGCATGCACATTATTTAGGTCAGCATTACGACTAAAGTAAATGACCCAGCTACAGCTGACCTTGCACTCAGCTCTGACCCTCCACCTCAATTACACCAAGGTTGAAGCTATACACTGAGTAACTGCTTTGTAGAGTATATGCTAAGAATTGTTGTCAATTCTGCCTTGAAAAAGCAGTGAATGCTGGAAAAACTCAGCTCCTAGTTCTAATAATAGTTCTAATAATTAAGATATTCATATTTTCATAGCAAATTCCATGTAATTATTTTAAACACTATGAAAGATAACTAAAATGTTTTGGCATCATCCTTCCATATGTCTGCAGTGGCAAACAAGAGAATCTATCTCAAAAAAGGTGGAAGGCAAAGGCTCACACCAAGATAGTCCTCTGACCTCCATACTCATTCTAAGAACATGCAAGATCGTACTCACATACATTAACACAAGAACACACAGGGGAAAAATGATGCTTTCTTTCTGTCCTACTGAATTTATTTTATCTTTCAGGCCTTTAAGTCTGGAGTGGTTTCATATACCCTTTTTTGAAATTTACCTGAATTCATCTTATTTTATATTTATTTATTTTTATGAGTGTTTTGCTGCATGTCTGTATGTGCATGATGAGTACCTGGTGGGTGTGAAAGTCAGAGGAGGGTGTAGGATAGCCTGGAAATGGAGTTACAGACAGTGAGCTGTCATGAGAGTGCTGGAAACCCAACTCTGGTCCTCTCCAAGATCAGTAAGAGATCCTAATATCCCTGAGCCATTGCTCTCGCTCCCAACTAATCATTTTGAAATTCACACACTAATCATTTAAAGCAATACATATGAGTAGCTCACTTGAGATGACACATGTAAGTGGCAGTCATTTGAGTGGGACAGATCACCTGTTCTAGAGGAACATGGTTCACCAGTCCACTGACGACTGTCCTTGGGGCTGCTTCTCCCACATCTACTTCTTCTACATACAATGAATCGGCATCGGGATGCTTTTTGGCAGTAATAATACAACCAATGCGAAGATCCAGACGTGAAACATCTACTGGCTTAGAGTCAGCACTTGCTGCTGCTGACTGCTGCTTCTTCTCTTTTTTCTCCCCTAAGGATTGAGAATATGTAAGCATCAGAAATCAGACAGACAAACAGAAGACACCAAGAGAAGTCTCTGGTACCAGTGCTGAAAAGTTCAGAAAAAAAAAAGATCATTCATTTTTTTTTTTTTTTTATCACAAAGGATATTCAAGTCATAAAACCCACACAACTTTAGCTATTTCTCTAAAAACAAAACAAAAAAAACCAGCACATTATTTTGATCCTTCTATTTTATGATTATCATCATCACCACTGTTAATCTCTTATGGTGCCAAATTTCTAAGCCAACCTTTGCATAAAGGGGTACTATTGCATAACAAGCATGCGTTAACATTAGATAGACAAGGAATTCAGAGGCATGAAAAATAAACCTGCATGGCACAGGAAAGGAGGATCTGGTGAAAGGATTTCACATTTATAGAGGCAGTTCACAAGAGACAGAACTAGTTTAAATATGGGTAATTTTTAATCTCACCTTTTCCATTACAGATTAGCAAAGATTTTTACAATAAAAATAAAGATATTATTAGAAAATCATCCAAATCATGTTGTCTTTGTGTGATAAATTATACACAATTCACTATACTGCACTGTAAACTATAACAATGTATATATCCACATATTTTATTTTAATGCTCAATAGCCATATTTAGAATTTGACTACCCTGCTGAACAATGTAGCACACGACTGCCATCACAGAAAGATTCACTGGACAGAAGTGTTCTGAACACAGCCCAGTTGAGTTTTGTGTTCTTATCCTCTACTGACTAGAAGTTGGTTAGTCATAGCAACAGATTAACACTTAGAGAACAGAATGATTAGACAAAATCTTAAGATCTCTGTGCTGACTGCCTTTCACTGGCCCTACAAGGTCTGATATTTACAAAAGGAAATGGCAAGTATTGGATACTCAAATGCTTTATGTCAGTTCATAAAGCCCTTAAACGTTCTGCATTTTCCAAAAAAATGTAAATAAGTATAAGTATAATGGGAGGCATATATAAGAATGGATTATAAAAGCAGATTTACATACAAATCTAATGAAGTCAGATGTTTACTAGAAAAGCTGCTTCAGTAACATGGTAGGGTGAAAGAAGGAACCTTGTAGCATGAATCTTAGAAGGTCTTATTAATAAAATCAAACCTGAGGCCAAGTATTGAGGTGAAGCTGGAAGATCAGAGAAGCTGAACAAGCCACATCTACCTCACCTCGTCAGTTCCTCAGCTGGCCCTGTTTCCTCAGACTAGAAGCCTGAGTCCTCATCCAGAATGAATCTCAGCTGAACTGCTGCTAGAAGCCTGAAAGCTTAACCAGCCAAATGCTTCTAGTTTCTGGTCTTCACGCCTTATATACCTTTCCATTTTTGCCATCACTCCCTGGGATTAAAGGCTCACTTCTTGGGATTAAAGGTATGTGTCACCATGCCTGGCTGTTTCCAATGTGGCCTTGAACTCACAGAGATCCAGAGGGATTTCTATCTCTGGAATGCTAGGATTTAAGGTGTGAGTGCCACCATTTTTCTAGCCTTTGTATCTAGTGGCTCTTCTGACTCTGACCCCAGACAAGTTTATTAGGGTGCACAATATTTTGGGGAACACAATACCACCACAGAACCTTAAGAACTTGAACAATGTGGCATCTCACAAATCAAGAGCACTTGGTGACAGGAACTGAAGAATTCGCTGGTTAACTACATATGAAGACTGAAGGAAATGGACAGGTAGGGCTGACTGCAGTATTTAGTGTGGCTGCCTCAGCAGACTGTGAGACTTCTTTGCCATGTTGTATTTTATCAGTTCCTTAACATCCTCATGCCTCAGTTCAATGTTCTGCTTTCACTGGATGTCACTGTCCATTTTGCCTAGATGACTGTAAGCCGACTTTGACCTCTGACTTCTTTGGAACAATGCTTCAACTACACATCCAAGTTTAGTCATACATCTTATCTTTTCATGTTTTTATTTACGGTGATCCCTCTGCATAACATAACTCACTTTTACCTTGTCAATGCCATCAGTTTTCACATATTCTTCAGGATTCAATTTCTATATCCTAATGACAGACCGTTCTTAATTTTATCTTAGCTCCTAAAAGTTTGGACTTCCTTTTTGATACCATTATTAGCATCATAAATATTAACATTGTCTGATTAAACAGTCAAAGGTCAAACAAGACTAACAAAGAAAAGTACCTTTCTTTTCAGTTTTCTCTTTTACTTTCTTTTCTTCTCCTCCCCCTCCTTTAATCTGCTCTTTTATACTTGAAGAGGTGGTCGACACCGATGGAGAGAGCTTCGCATTTTCAGAAACTGCAGAGTTAGCTTGCACGGGAGTATCAGATGGGACTGGAATTTGCTTCACTGATACACAGAAAATGAAGAGAGTGTCACTCATGTTAAACTCATAAACAAAGTGGAACAATAGGTTTGTAAATCCTAAATGTGAACCCCTTTTAAGAGAAAAATCTAATACATATGACTATCAAGTATCCATTATTTGAGGCTATAGAAAGGGTATCAAAAATTAAGTATACTTTAACAATTACTAAGGCCACATTTTCACTTCCATTTATTCACTAAGTAACTAAAGAAGGGTGTATATAACATCAATACCTAACATAAGTCATGAACATACTATGTATTAAATACTATTCAAAGCTCCCGAGATTCTCCTAAATTTCCTAAGTAGATTCTGTTTTATTACATGTCATTATTTTACAAAATGATAAATCTGAGCCATCAATAAGTTAACAATCTGGCCCACTGGCAGTGAATAGAGCTACAACATTATCTGTCTATATATTCCTATGTTTAAAAAAAAAAAAAGACAGCTGTGTATAGATAGGGCTGGAGAGACAGCTCAACAGTTAAGAGCACTTGTGGCCTTCGGAGGACTGGAGTTCTGTTCCTTATTCCCATTACAGGCAGCTCACTACTGCCCATAACTCTAGCATTATGCATCAGACATCTTCCAGCCTCGGCAATCTCTCTCTGAAAAAAAGGCAACTATTTATATTGTACTTTAGCAATTCTTTAACATATTAAAAATAAAATACGTATCACCAGAAAACATGGAAAAATGTATCTCACAAGGGGCTATAAAGTGGGTTAGAGTAACTTTTTAGCATTGAGAGAAACGAAAAGCAGTTTTACTGATAAAAACCTTACGTTTAATTCTGTAGCTATATTCTCAATTCTTCAGCTGCATTCCGAATCTACTAGAGAACATATGTACCAGTCTCAATTTTTTTTCCTGGCATATAATATGTAGCTGCCAGCTGTAAAAAAATTGTTTTCTCCAGTGGAGTTTCCCTGGACATATTAACCACACTTAAGGGTAGGCCCTGCGGTGGTTTGAATGGGAATGCCCCCAAGGACTCACACGTTGGAATGCTTGGCTCATAGAGAGTGGCACTATAAGGAGGTGTGGCCTTATTAGAGGAAGTATGTCACTGTGGGGGTGGCTTTGAGGTCTCTTAAAATCAAGTTACACCCAAAGTGACATAAAGTCTCCTTCTGCTGCCTGTAGATCAGGATGTAGAACTCTCAGCTCCTTCTCCAGCACCAAGTCAGCCTGGGTGCCACCATGCTCCCCACTGTGATGATAATGGACCGAACTTCTGAACTGTAAGCCAGCCCCAATTAAATGTTTTCCTTTATAAGAGCTGCCTTGCTCATGGTGTCTCTTCATAGCAACAGAAATCCTAAGACAGTATATGTCACTAATTTTCCCCTTATTTTATTTAGCTAAGGGAAGAATTCAAACAACATTCAAAATATCATGTTGACAGCATGTCAAAAGAAGCCAACAATAGAGAAAAGCTTCACTGGGCTGATGAGATGGCTTAGTGGTTGAAGTGTTTGCCAGGCAATTATGAGGACGGAAGTTCAGATTCCCAGAACCCACATAAATGCCAAATGCTGGCCCATGGTAGACTGCTTGCACTTCCAGACTAGGGAAGCAGAGAAAGGGAATCACCAGAGCAAGCCGCCTAGTGGGACTAGCCACATCAGCAAGCTTAGTCTGATGAGAGATCCTGCTCAAAGAATAAAGAAGAAAAGCCTTCAAAGGTCATTCCCAACACCAACCTCAGACCTCTGCATGCATGTGAAAAATGTGCCTCACAAGTGCAAACATGCACACATAGAATGTCCCCTAGCCCTACCCCCCCAAATCCAGCACGCACGCACACACACACACACACACACACACACACACACACACACACACACACACACGAAAACGGAAACAGCTTTTAAATCAGTTCAATAAAATTTTAACTTTATTTATAATTTGGAACCAAATTGATAATTATTTGATCACATGAATAAGACAAGTTCTTTGAAAAAAAAATTTTTTTGAGGCAAGTAACTTTGTATTCTAAGTTTTATTGTCTTGGCTTATAAAATAAAGATATTTTGAGAACAATTTTTTTCTTTTACTTTTTGAGATAGGATTTACCTGAAGCCCAGGCTGGGCTGGAAATCATATGGCCCAGGATGGTCTCAAATTTATAGTAATCATCCTGCTCTAGCCTCTGAGTCCTGGGGTTACAGACTGAGCACAGCTGGCGACAGATGTTTTCTAAGTATATAAAAAGTATGTAATTTAACACAAATGCTCATGAAAAAGTTCAATAACTACTTAACTACTGTGGCTATTTCTTTAGTAGGTATTCAACAGCAATGGCAGTGCTGGTCAAATCAAGTCCACAGCACATGAAATGCATGGGTTCTGAATACCAGCTTTACCACACTCTCTGACCTCAGATGAGATCGACCATCTTTTCTAAGTCTACATGCTGTTTTCTTGTAGAGGAGGGAAAATGGACGGTGGGAGTGACATGAGGATAAGAAGGAAACTTAAAGAATAAATCACACAATCCTCGTAAATCAAGCCTCCTAGCATGTCTGCACTCACCTCCATTTTGGATTTCTGCCTGAATCAGCTCTTGCTTCAGTTCTTCTATTTCTTTCTTCAGTTTAGCATTTTCAACTCGAAGTTTCTTTTCTTCTCTCAGAGTTGCCTGCAAAACTAGAATCAAGAAAATTCAGTTAAAAAGTACTTTCAAATGTTTTGTTTGAATATCATTTGAAAAGAGCATAATAAGTATAATTAGAGTTGTGATAACAATAGGAACAAATATTTGGCCAGTTGCTTTATGACAGTTTACTATTTATTAATATTAACAATTTCTTAGTAGTCATTGAGACATTGGGTGTAAGACTCCCACAGAACATAAATAATGTAAATTATGAGTTACAGATTAAAAACAAGGAACTCAATCTATACATTTAGTGTACTTCCTCCCCCATGCATATATCTGATCCACAGTCAGTTTGAGAAAAAAAAAATCTATAAAATAAAAGAGTTGGACAGAAAAGGTTACCTGCGGTATGTGTGTGTGTGTGTGTGTGTGTGTGTGTGTCTGCAAGTGTGCATGCACCATAAATATGCATGTGGAATCCAGAGATGCAAGGGAACAAATATATTCTCACTTATTCTCTTCCTTATTTTTTCAGACAGGGTCTTTCATTGAACCTGGGGCTTGTTCATTCAACTAGACTGGTTGGCCAGCCAGCAGGCCCCAGGGATCCTTCTATCCCTTCAGCATTAGGATGATAGGAAATGATTCCTGCACCTAGATTTGTGACAGGGGTTTTGGGGACAGAACTCAAATTCTCATGCTTGAGCAGCAAAAAATGTACCAACTGTGACATCTCCCCAGTCCCCAGAAAAATCATTTCACTATCTTCTATAAGGATGCTTATTAGGTCTAAGACCTAATAAAAAATATAACACCAAGTAATAATTCTTAGCAGAAGTGGAACTATCCTCTAGGTGGGATTATTTTGGGTTGCTGCAATATTGGAAGCTATTTCTGGAATTTATTAGGCAGGAGCTAAGCATTTGAGATATTCAGCCAGACTTTCTAGAACGCAATTGTATATTTATGAGTGTAAACCATGTAAACAGTTATTTTAGTCTGGACCCTCTAGCTACTACATATACAAATATAATGTATTCTAAAGCATTTTTATTACATTTGGAATTTTTTAGGACTCAAGTACCACAAAATGTACATTGTGCTCTCTTAATCATTGAGGGCTTGATGTAAGGATCATTCATCTTTTTCTTCTGTGCTGGGATCAAACCCAAGGCCCCAAGCATATGGGCTACCTCCAAGTATCACCCTAGCCCATATTCTTTATTCTTAGAGTAAATCAAATACAAAAGCAAAACCTACATCTGGCATTAGATGCTTGAGCGAAGGCAGACTAAATACCTGCCTGGAATTAGTTAACCTCACACTGGAAATTTTATGCGTGTTAATCACATAACACATGATTCGCCACTTGTGTTAGGACTTGTAATGCCCTGATAGTTTTCATTGAAATATGTATTATCGCTATTACTTAGGAATTCTTTTTCTCTTGTACATAACGTTGTTATGACTTACATTTTTAAGTTAAAGATAGCATTTTATTAAAAATGTCTTAAGAAATACTAAATTTTTTTTTTTTTTTTGGTTTTTCGAGACAGGGTTTCTCTGTGTAGCTTTGCGCCTTTTCCTGGAACTCACTTGGTAGCCCAGGCTGGCCTCAAACTCACAGAGATCCACCTGCCTCTGCCTCCCAAGTGCTGGGACTAAAGGCGTGCGCCACCACCGCCCGGCCCAAGAAATACTAAAAAATTTTTACAAAGTTATTTATTACAACGTGGGACATAAGCTAGGAATGACAGGATTAGGCTACAAAGAATAACAACAGAAGTAAATAATTAGAATGGTTCTTTACATTTAAATTAGAAAAAGTGAAATGTTAGTCAAGACTCTAGGAAATGGCCTTTTTTTTTTTTGAGACAAAGTTTCTCTGTGTAGCCTTGGCTGTCCTGAAACTCACTCTGTAGACCCACGATGGCCTCAAACTCAGTGATCCACCTGCCTCTGCTTCTGAGTGCTGGGATTAAAGGTGTGCACCACCACCAGTCGGGAAATGCCATTGTGGTGGTTTGAATAGAAATGGCCCCCAGAGACTCCTCTGTTTAAATGCTTGGCCCATAGGCAATAGCACAATAGCCTTCGTTGGAGTAGGTGTGGTCAGAAAAAGTGTGCCACTGTGGAGGCAAACTCTGAGGTCTTTGAGGCGAGCTAGGCCTAGTGTGACAATCTCTTTCTGCTGCCTGTGGATCAAGATGTATGGTGTCTGCCTGAATGCCCATGCTTCTCCCCATGACAATGGACTAAACCTCTGAAACTGTAAGCCAGCCCCAATTAAATGTTTTCCTTTGTAAGAGTTGCCATGGTCATGGTATCTCTTCACAGCAATAGAACCTTAACTAAGACCAGGAACTGGGGTATTGTTGTGATAGGCCTGACCATGCTTTTGCTTAGAGAAATGTGGATTTTGGGATTAGAAAAGCAGTTGAATGCTTTAAGTGGGACTTTGGGATATACTAGGAGGAACATGGAAGACAGTGGTGCTGAGTGTGATTGAACTGTGGAGGCCTGGCTCAAGAGGTTTCCAAGGAGAAGAATTTTAGTATGTGGCCTAGAGATCAGTCTTGTGATACTCTGGATAAGAATGTGTCTGATTTTGCCCTTGTCCTCGAAGTCTGCCTAAGGCTGCAGTAAAGAGTTTTGGACTAATTGCATTTACAAAGAAAATCTCAGAACAGACTAGTATAGTCTTGTGGTTATTAGTGGTCACTCTCATGAAGATTTATAATGAAAAGGAGCAAACTGAGCAAGGAAAAATACACAATGTACAGACTGAGAACAAAAGGGTATCAAGAAGTGGAATGGAGCTAAGTCTTAATTAAAGAAGAGCCAGATGTTAAGTGGAATAAAGGGAGGGGTGACCTCAGGGCAAGACTCCACCTAGCTAAATTTCCAATTTAGAAAAGCTCAGAGCTGGGTGTGGTGGTACACACCTTTAATCCCAGCACTCAGAAGGCAGAGGCTGGAGAATCTCTAAATTCAAAGCCAACCTGGTCTACAAAGCAAGTTTAGGCAATAAAGGAAACCATAGAAACAAAAGTTAATGAAGATGTAATTGAATGAGAGGCCATGTTCCAGTCTTAGAGAGCAGCAGAACTTGGCTGTTAAAACCAAGAGGTTCTGGCTTTAGAGTCAAGAATAGAAGGGGTTAGGGAATTTGCCTCCATGACTCAGGAAAGCTGTTGAGGCCTGCATGGAGGGCCAGAGAGGCCATTGTGTGAAGCTGTGAAGGTGAAACTTGGATTGCCCTGGAGACCAGGTGTTGGAGATGCCAGAGCCATGGGATACCTGCTGAGGAGAACTGCTAACAGAGAATGGAACCAGCCCAAGAGAGAGAAGTGTGTTGCAGTCAACAAAGCTGAAAGGAGTTGGAGATCTGAAGAGCATTTTGACATCATACATGGAGATGCAGAGTTTGGAGTTTGCCCAGCTGGTTTTTGGTCTTACTTTGATCCAGTATTTCCTCACTATGCTCCTTTTTGGAATAGTAATGTATATCCTGTGCCATTGTATGTTGGAAGTAGGTGATCTGCTTTTTGATTTTACAGTTAAGAGATTGCATGAATCTCAGAAGAAACTTTGAACTTTTGAAGTTGGACTGAATGCATTTCTGCATATTGGTATGAATACAAGCCTATGGGGGCCAGGAGTGCAATGAGTAGGAATGGCCTCCGTAGACTCGTGTGTTTGAATACTTGGCTCATAGGGAGTGGCACTATTAGGAGGTATGGACTTATTGGAGGAAGTTATGTCACTGTGGGGGTGGGCTTTGAGATCACTTAAGGTCAAGCTATACAGAGTGACACAGTCTCTTTTTGTTGCCTGTGGATCAAGATGTAGAACTCTCAGCTTTTTCTCCAGCACCATGTCTGCCAGCACACCCTCCTGCTCCCTGCCATGATAATGGACCAAACCTTTTGAACTGTAAGCCAGCCCCAATTAAATGTTTACTTTATAAGAGTTGCCATGCTCATGGAGTCTCCTCACAGCAACAGAGCACTGACAGCCATGTTTATGAAGAAAATTCTATTTACAACATTTATTATTTCATACAGAACATCTTCAATCTCTTTACCTTATTAATGGAAAGAATATTAAGGATCATAAGGGAAATACTAGGAAACATGAGGAAGAAAGGATTAAAACAAGGTTTGACAATCCTTACAAGGTTTCTGTAAGCCATTCTTAGCTTTTCATAGGAAAAAAAGCATTTATTTAAATTAGTGACAGCACAACATTTTGGAATTTCGATTACAGTACCAACAACAATGGTTACTGAGAAATGAATACTGAATTCAATCAAATCAAATCCTTAAGAAATTTAGTAGAAGTTTTTGTACCCACTGCAGCAATTTCTCAAAAACTTCAAAGAACAAATATGAAAAACACATCTTGACCCATAAAACATCAAAGTAACTATTAATGTTTGATTTCATTAACCTCTAATAATACAGCAACTAATTCTAAACAATAGACTCTTCTTTTATCAGTCCAAAAATACAATATATTTTTTAAATATATATTTACCGCTGTGGTTAGTTTTTTTGTCAACTTTATACAAGTTAAGAGTCATTAAAAAAAAATGAACTTCAATTGAGAAAAGCCTTGTCAGGTTGTACTAGACAAGTGTGTAGGGCATTTTTTTTTTTTTGACTAATGATTAACAGGGGAGAGTCTGACCTGGGGTGGCACCTCTCCTGGACAGGTGGTCCTGGTTGTATAAGAAAGCAATTAAGCAAGTCATGGATAGCAAGCCAGTAAGCAGTGTTCCTCCATGACCTCTTCTTCGGTTCCTGCCTCGACTTCCCTTCATATTAGACTATAAGCTGCAAGTTGAAATAAACCCTTTCCTATTCAAATTCCTTCGGTCTTTTATCATAACAGAAAGCAAATCATGACATTTACTATATATCAATTCTAATTTATCATAACCCTAGAATATGTTCATAGTCAAAAATTAAAGGAATCTAAAAGCCATAATTAAAATGATCAAGTTATAATTTACACAGTAAACATTTAACTGTCATTATTAGAATTTATCATTATAATCTGTCATTATTAGAATGTCCTTACCTGCTTTCTCCTTGAGAAGAGCAACCTGCTGCTTGAGGTAGTCAATGATCTGGTCTGCCTCTGCACCCTTCTGCTCTAACCTCTTCAGAACAGCATCATTGGTTGCCATCTTTGTCCAGAATCGGCAGAAAATCCTAAATAAAACATGAAAGTAATAAACATACTGTGGAAGGAAAGAATACACTTTTATTTTATAGTAAACTGAGAAAGCAACTGAGGGAAAAACATGTTCTCCTATAACTGATCAACACCATAAAAATGTTCCCTTTGGAGAACACAAGCAAGCAGGGCCTGGGCAGATGGCTCAGTGGCTAAAGTGCTTGTCACACATGCAAGAGAACCCAGGTAAAAGCTGGGAGGCACAGCAGCCACCTGGAATTCTAGGCTTGGAAGGAGGCAGGAGATACCCTAAGAAAACTGTTTTGCACTAGCCTTACCTAGTAATCACATGCACTCATGTGCGCGCACGTGCACACACGCACACATACAATACATACACATACAAAAAGAAACAGAAAAAAAAAAAAAAAACAGGGTAGAAATATTGAGTAAACTAATGCCTGCATCTATTAGGAAGAGTAATCTACTTAGAAATGTACTTTGTTCTTCAGTGCAGAAAATAAATACTAGATTTAAGGCTGAAAAACTTGAAAGCTTTATATGCTGTAGAATATCCCAAAATGAGCTCAGTAGCCTACACTATAGGAAGAGGACACAATAACACATGCTGAGCTGTGAGTACACACCTGTGTTCTAAAGCAAACAGAACTGCTGACTCCCTTCCTCCTCTAGGCCTCACTTTTCCATACTGGATAGTTTCACTGTTTGCTGAGTTATGTGCACCGAAAATTCTCAGGACAAGTGTGAAGAAGAAAAGCTAACTACTAAAAGCCAAAAATATCGAGACTTACGAAAATCATCAACATTAATCATGTGTCCACTCAGAAAATAATGCTAGTACATATACCATGAATGTATGCAAGGGGACACAGTAAAGAAACTGCTCACATGACCACTTCACTATCATGGAGAAGGACTTTACTATGAATGAGAGAGAGAAAATATCCAGAGTTATCTGAAAGAGTACAGAGCAGAGGGAAAGCAGACTGGTCATGGCCAGGGTTGGGAAAGGACAGAAAAGAAGAGGAGACAGGGAGCTAGCAAGATAGAGAATAGAGCACAGTGAGAGCAGGAGGAGAGATGAAAGAGTGTGCAAGAGGCTGAGGAAAACGACTACTTTTGGCAGATGGGGATCATTTCACAAGTTTCCGATGAATGCTGGCTTTTATTAAACTGTCAGAAACCCTTCTATAGACTAGCTGGAGCTCATTTCCAGATACATGGACTACTGAGACCTAACAATGACATTGTAACAAATTTAGAATTTTTACAATTATTTTAAAAAGTGTATTTTTTGTAATTTACAAATACAATTACAAAGAAATTCAAAGAAAAAGTATTCTGTTTAGGTACAGCAAAATTAATGTAAGTGAATATTCTGAGATTACTCACTGTATAAAACTGGATGCTATTAAGAAAAATATACTCAAAACTGAGATTAAGCATTATTAACAATATAAGTTATTCTTATTTACCTGATTTACTACAGATTTATAGTTAAAAAATAAAAGAATGACAAAAGCATTGCAGAAATAATCCTGATTTTCATTGAATGACACCACACTCACTAAATGATTTTATAATTAAAACTGTTCAACAAGTAATATATGACTGCTTTAAAATGTCAAATGACCATTTAATATCCACCCTACATTATAAACATTCGGAGATGTTTACATTCTTCATTAAGAAAATAAACCTCCAAAATGTGCTAAAATTGACAATATATGATGGGACAATGCAAAACCCAAAATAAAATGCTATAAAACAAGTTGATAATAACACGGAATACATAAACAGAATTTAATATGGAAAGGTAAACCGCATGTTCTCTACAAGCCTTTATTTTAGCCATTAAAAATATGGACAAAAAAGTACATAAATTCAAAATAAAGACAGCCTTTTAAATTCTTCCATTTTAAGCAAAATAAACACAGAATACAATGTCATTTCTCAAATGTTTGCAGAGTTGGGATCTTAGAGATAAAAAAGAAATGGATATATGAAGCTAAGGAAAACTGATATACTGTCTCAGGGGTTCAGTTTCTTGAGTTACAACAATCTTTTCATGTATTTTCAGTTTCGTCTACTGTCCTAGTTAGTTTTATTGCTGTGAAGAGACACCATGGCCATGACAACTCTTGTAAAGAAAACATTTAAGTTCTACATCTGGATCAGCAGACAGCAAGAAGAGCGAGACACTGGACCTGCCTTAACATTTGAAACCTCAAAGCCCACCCCTAGTGGTACCCTTCCTCCAACTAGGCCACCTCTAGCAGTGCCACTTCCTGGTGACCAAGCATTCAAATACAGGAGTCTATGGTGACCATTCCTATACAAACCACACATTACCATAACAATCAAATGACATACTCATACTCAGTAGACGTCATCTTCTAGTGTCAAACAAGTAACACTGAGCACTTGAGAACAGGAATACTGTGTGCTCTCGTCACTCCTCATACATACTAAAAATGTACCGTAAGAGGGGCAACAGTAACAGACGAGGAAGTCACAGAGGCCAGATCAAAACCTAGTCTTTGCCCCTCTGCCACTTAACAGCTGAGTGATCGCCAACAATTTATTTAACCTGAGTTTTCCATTATAAAACACACACACACACACACACACACACACACACACACACACACACACACACACGACCACGTTGATGAAGGGCAAATGGTTTAGTATAAATAATACTAATTAAGAATTTTGGCACATGGCAGAAAAATGGTGCCAAAAATACCATATGTAGGGCACTGAGGAAAATTCTTGGAACACACCAAAAAAGGTATCCAGATAATCTTTACCTTCAAGAAACCTAGAATACAGTGGGCTGCTTAGTGTTGTTATTTTTCCTTCTAGTTCTCAAGTTACCATTCTTATGTTTTTCTGAAGGGTTAAGGTCATAAACAATAAAAATGTAACTTACAGACTGATATAGTTTGTCAATGTCCTTGTCTGTTTGCCTTTGTCATACAGACCATTAAGTATCCTACATTAGATCAGCCAGGAAGCTTAATTTTTGTGAGCTGTCCTGGCCTTAGTAATACATCAAAGCCACTTGAAAATCTTTGCATACTTTACCTACAAACAGGAACTGCCATATGTCTGTGGAAACTAAAAAGATCTTCACTTATTAAGCAAACTACTGGAGAAAGGAAACTAGACAGCATCAAAAACAGCAGACTGCAGCCTGACTCCCTGAAAGAAGCAAGTAGTGTTATCCCTGGGCAGGTGGCCCTGAGCTATGTAAGAAAGCCAGCTCAATGAGCAGGAGAGCTGCATGAAGCACTATTCCTCGGCTTCTGCTTCAGGTTCCTGCCTGAAGTTCCTGCTCTGACTTCACTGCAACCTGAAAGGGTAAGCAGAAATAAAATTGTTCCATGCCCAAGTTGCTTTTGGTTAGTGTTTTGTCATAGCAACCAATACCTAAGTTTTTGTTAGTGTTTTCTAGCAATATGGAGCACTGAGGGAAAAAATACAATTCTTTAGAAAAGGTGGTTACAGTCAACAAACCTAAGTGAAAAACACGCTTGACAGGCTATGTGACCAACTTTTCCCTGTTTCACTTTGTTGATTGATATTAGGATCCTTTCCACTGCTTTCTTGCCCCTCCACAGGGCCCTTTCTTCACCTGTTGCCTGAACACTGTTGATCAGAGTTTGGGATAGATGTCTTCTTAGGATCACAAATCATCACTAGGCAGTTTACGGTTACCCTTGTCACCCAGGGCTAATAATAAAATGACTGAAGGTCAAAATCTTTAAGCAAGGCATATGCAAATGTTGACACGATTATTCCCCATTTGTTGGCTGCCAGGTTCCTAAAAGTAATTTCCATCCATGTTCATGATCTCAACCTCACTTAAAATCCCCCATTTTGTCTCATGCTGGGTTTACAATAGAGAAAATGAGCAGTCACCAAGCTTTCAAACAAAGGAGGAAAACAAGCAGAAAGAAGGGGGCAAAATAAATGTAGTTTAGGGAGACGGTGCCAAGTTAACAACACTGGAAGCTCAAACCTTCGACTGTTCAAGCCAGTGCTCACTGTACTAGTTAATTACTCTATAAGGATCTTACCCTAGTACAAACTACAGGCTAATTTTTAAAATATCAAGTCTCCTTGGGGCTGGAGAAATGGTGCAGTGTTCAAAACCTCCTCTATTTTTTTTTTTTTTCCAGAGAAATCGGGTTTAATTCCCAGCATCCACAGGGAAACTCACAACCACGTGTAACTCCAGTTCCAGGTCATCTGGCCTCTGCAGGCTTCAGGCATGCACATAAGGGTGTACATACAAATGTAGGTACATATATGCACACATACACAAACTAAATTAAGTCTTTTTTTAACGTTTCTTTAGTGTGTTTAGAGCTTTTAATATGCGAATATGCACAACATTTCTCACAGATGATAACAGGAATAAGATGTGACAACTGTAGAATATTTAGTATTTGCTAAGTACATGAATCATTTATGAATACAAGATAACTGGAATTAAAATTAATTTGCCCAGGTAGTACAGTTATTTAGTAAATGAGGATTGAAACTCAAGTCTGTCAGATGCTGGAGCTAATTCTTTTAATGAGGATGCTATAATTTCTCCAAACATAATTATCAAGCATTTTCCAATCTAATGAATGATGGAACCTGAAGTGAAAAGCAAACATTAGCATTTATTGAAACTTGTATTGTCTAGATGGTTTGAGAGATACTTCCTCACTCTCTATAATAATTTGTTAAAAATATGAGATCAAAATAGATTTAACACTTAATTGTATGTACAATACATGCACATATAAGAACTTTATGCAGAGAGAAAAAAAGGGCAGAGAAGGCAACACATCAAACATATTTTTGCACTTTACTGATGAAAACAAAGAGTTTTTTTCTTTACTAATAAAAAAACTGGAAAGGCATTATTTAAATTGTTTCATGAAATTAATTTTGTCCCAACTTGTGATCCTATTTCATGAAACAAAGAGAGCAATTAAAACATGATACTCCTTACACACAACACCAAATGTATGAATTTAGAGTACAAATCAAAGAGTAAAATACAACCTAAGATATTACTTTTAGAGATTCCTATCTTTGATGTATTTTTCAACTCTGCAATCTCCTTAGCTGAAATTCCTACTTCATCCAAGTTGCCTGTGATTTCTTTTAACTACCAACTACTCTGGCACCAGGTTCTAAAAGTGAGAAAACCAATATTTTCTTTTAAATTAATGGAAATAAAGTTTTATGTGTAGAATTTTAATTTTACTTTATAGCACAAGGGTTCTACAAAAATTTGGAAATGCCCCTCTAATTCTTGGAATTCCTAATTTCATTACTTCAGAGTAACACTTAGGTAAAAATATACTTTTTTAGATATAGTACTTCTCAGTACTCAATTTCATCAAGTCTACATCATGTATAAAATCATGATGGCTTCATAAGATGCTGTTTTAATTTCATTTATACATACAGCAGCAGCATATATAATTGAATTTCCTTTACACATGGATTGTAGATTCAACTGTTACAATGCTCTTTATCCCTTAGACACATTTTGATGCCTATTCTTGGTTGCCAACCTGACTGCATCTGGAATTAACTAAAACCTAAGTGGCTGGGTACACCTGTGAAGGATTTTTTTCTTAATTAAATCATTTGAAGTAGGAAGATCCACCTTTAATTTGGGCCACACCTGCTGGCAGCCGACATAAAGGTCACGGAAGAAGGAAGCTTGCTCTTTGACGGTTCTCATTCTATTCCTTGGCACATCCATTCCTTCACTGGCATTAGAGCCTATTTCTTTGGAATTCTGTTGCACACTTAAGATCAGCTGAGACATTCAGCCTCATGAACTGAACAACTAGTAGATTCTTGGACCTGCCGTTGGTAGACAACCACTGATGAACTAACTGGGCCATAGTCTGTAAGCCATTCTAATATGTCTCATTCATATATATGTGTGTGTATGTGTGTATTGGTTTTTTGTGACAGGGTTTCTCTGTGTAGCTTTGCGCCTTCCTGGATCTCGCTCTGTAGACCAGGCTGGCCTTGAACTCACAAAGACCCGCCTGTCTCTGCCTCCCAAGTGCTGGGATTAAAGACGTGCATGTTTACTGAAAATCGTTTAAATTTAGCCCTAGACTTTTGTTTTATATTACTACTTATTTTAGTTTTCCTGTATTTCTAAATACACAGTATCTTCATTTTAACTCTAAATCATAATCACTACAAGTATACATAAAATAGAAATTTTGTTGTTGTTTTGTTTGTTTGTAGACAGAATTTCTCTGTGTAGCTTTGGAGCCTTTCCTGGAACTCACTCTGTAGTCCAAGCTGGCCTCAAACTCACAGAGATCTACCTGCCTCTGCTTCCCAAGTGCTGGGATTAAAGGCGTGCGCCGTCATTAACGTCACCATCGTCGTCACCACCACCACCACCAGCAGGCTTCAGAAATTATTCTTAATTGCTACATTCTAACATGGCACATAACAGAATATCAACATTAACTTATGATGAATTATTCATAAATGATACAATGAAAACTATGTCATCAGCTGGCAGTCTACAGTAATCTTAAGATGTCAATAATTTTAAAATACATTCCAATTAAAGATACGTAAATGTGAGAAAAAATGTATTTCAGAATTATTAGTAATCATAGAATCACAGCAGTATGTTTTTTCTCTTCTTCCTTTCATCCCTATTTTTACCTTCCAAACATTCCCTCAGTTGCTTCATAATCTAATTACCAAGTTATTGTACTCTAACAAAAACATGATATGGTACCTTTAGAACCACTTTAAAATTCCTGCTGGTATTTAATAAGGTATCAAAATTCAGAATTTAAAGACAAATATTACAATTAAATATAATGAGAGCAATATACTTCAGAAATAAACTATATTGCAGCAACTAGCATCAGTCCCACAGGTAATTTTTAAACCAAGCTGTGCTAAAACTCACAGAAGACCTAAAACTGTTTTCTGTGAAAGTTCCTAGTTATTCTAGATTTTTGTCTCCTTGCCAGAAAGCCTGTTTTCTCTTTACTGATGAGGACACAGGAAGTCAGATATTAAATGATGACAATGAGGTGCTTCAATTTTAAACTTTACTATTCCTGCATTCATAAAAATTCACAATTTCATTTTTTAATAGATGGTCATTCTCTTCAAAAGTCACTAATCGTACTAATGAAAACAAACTGCCATCCATAGTTCCCTTATGTGTGTTCACTGGGTACTCCAAGAATATGACTGGACACATCTTAGTAACTATATTGTAGCCACTATTATGTTTCCTTTGAAGACAAACAAAAACCTCCTGATTGCCTTTCCCACGTCTGCCCTCAGTCTACTGAGTAACCCTCTTAAAAAGAAGTTGGATAACATTACTTGGCTGCTGAAACCCTTGTAAGTGGCTTTCACCCCCACCTCACCACCATGACCAGCTGGCTCGCTCTGATACTGTCTCCATCTTTAATCCCTTCTCACAATTCTGAGCCTCCAGGCTTCCCTGATATTTTGGTAAGTTTCTGTTTCACAGTCTTTGGAATGGCTGGGTCTACTGACTGATGGCACCCTCTGAAGATTATCTGCATAGTTAATTTCATTTGTGTCACAGCCTTCCAAGAAAGCCATCTTTGTTGAGATACATCATAGTTAATTTCATTTGTGTCACAGCCTTCCAAGAAAGCCATCTTTGTTGAGATACATCTTCTTTGGCCACATTACAATGCCAAATAATATGCCTTTCTTTACTGTTAATACTTTTCCTGATCAGTATTTATAATCTAAAATATAATATGGGGCCTGGAGAGATAGCTCAGCAGTTAAAAGCGCTTAATGCTGTTGCAGGGAATCCAGGTTCGGTTCCCTGAACTCACACTGGGGGATCACAATCACTGGTAATCCAGTTCCAGGGGATCTGATGCTTTCTAGCCTCCATGGTCACGTGCACACAAGTTTTGCACAGAAACTCAGTCAGGCATGCACGCAATCATATTAATATCTTACTTTTAGGGCTTTACTTCAACAATAAAAACCTATGCTGGGAGACAATGACTGGAATCTTTGTCCGTTTTTATTGATCTTTCTTTCTACTTTGTTTACCGATCTTTACCTAATAACGTTAAACGCTGCCCGGAGTATAGTGATAACTGGGGTTTCTAGCATTTGCTGAATCAGTAAATTTCTCTCTTTAACCCCTCCCCACGTACAAACACTGGAAATCCTTTGCACACTCAATGAGAAGTAAACACGCTTATGAATCCATCCCCTGCCTCCAGCAGCATGCTTCCCCTCGGCCATGTATTCACTTCCCAAACTTAGGTGATTCAAAAGGGGCCAAGCGTTGCCTGTTTGCTCGTGGCACGCGGGTGGAGGTCTGGCCACGCTGCCTACTAGCACTTGCAAGGTCAGGTTCTCTTTCCCCGGTGAGAGAGGGGAAGAAAGAACTCTGAATCGCTGCCCACCTTCCCTAGACCCTCTGGTGACACTCACATGAAGCAGTGAACCACAGCTCTCGGGCAGCCTCAGCCGGGTACGGGAAGAGACAGCCACCCCGGGCCCGCGGCAGGGGGGAAGAAGGGCCCATGGCTGTCCCTGACAAATGCCTGACAGTGTCACAGACTCACCCCACACCAGCCCTCCGCTTCCTGTGCTCGTCCTCTTCCTGTGCCACACTACGCTCTCATTTTCCATTCCTCCCTCCACGCCTCCCTCACCTCGTTCTCGCTCGCTACCTTTTGCGCTCTGTTCGGGCGAGGGACAGGCGGCCGGAAGTTGGGGGGGGTCTTTCCTCGGGGTTGCGTCGCTGGGCCGTGACGTCATGAGCAGTGGCCGGCCAGCGGCGGCCGACGGGGAGGGGGAGGCTTGGCGCTGTCAGTGGATCCAGGCAGGCGCGCGCTCGCAGCCGGCTTCTGAGCTGTGAGCCTGGGCAGCCCTCGCGGGCGGAGGCTGGTGGCTCCGGCTGTCACTTTCCTTAAGCTGCCTCTTTGTAGACGCGCCCGAAACGCAGAACACGGCCCACTAAGTAGCACCGGCCGGCCCAGCTACAGCGCTTAGGAGCACATCCCCCTAATACAACCCCGATCCAGGCAGGTATTCTGGTGTCCTAGTGTTCTGTGTGGTAGGGGGTGGAGCCTGTGGGACGTAGATGGCCATCGGGTGCAGGGAGTGACCCCGCCTGTCTGCAGCCACCAGTAGAACCAGCCTGTGGAGCTGCTTGCTGCTGCGTTTATCTCCAAACTTCCTTCCCATTGAAGCAGAAGTTCACCGCGTTTTGAAATACAAATACGATTTTCCTCAGGATAAACATCAACGTCTCCCCCTCCCCCCAATTTTTGACATTTCCTCCTCATTTGAGTCATTCCTCTCCAAGCTCTTTGAGGGTTTGTATTGTGTCTTGTTCATTGAAAGAGTGTGTCTTGTTTGTGGTCCTTAGCAGTCCAGCAGCTACAAAAACGTCGGACTTAACATAGAAGTTTCAAAGTATCCCCTGAGTAAACTTTACAAACCAACTCCTCACATCGCTTTCGTCTTGTAATCTCTCACCTCATCATTTTATTTTTTCATCTTCTTCTAGTCACCTAGTGTGAGCACATACATGTATGTTTTCTGTTTGTGAGCTTTATGTGCACCTGAGAAGTAGAGCAATAATGAAATGTTTTTTATTCTTGCTAGTGGTTTATCTTTCTGAATCATATCAGAAAATCACTTGTTTGATTTTTCAGTTGTATGTGATTAAGATCTATAGCTGAAAACATGCCGCAGTTGTGTTTCATCTTTCCTATGACTTCAAGCCTGGTATTTAGATATAACTTTATGTAATTTGGGATTTGTTTATTGAATAAGAAATCGAAGTTCCAGGCAGTGGTGGTTCACGCCTTTAATTACAGCACTCCGGAGGCAGAGGCAGGTGATCTCTGTGAGTTCAAGGCCGGCCTGGTCTATAGAGCAAGGTCTAGGACAGCCAGGGCTACACAGAGAAACCCTGTCTCAAAAAACCAAAACCAAAAACCAAAAAAAAAAAAAAAAAAAAAAAGGAAGAAGAAATTAAAATTCTAGTCCTTTTACTGTTGCTTTTTTAAGTCAGCCCACAGCATCTACAAGATTTGGAATAGTGATCATAACTAATACTTTTTTTTTTTTTTTTTTTTTTTTTTTGGTTTTTCGAGACAGGGTTTCTCTGTGTAGCTTTGCGCCTTTCCTGGATCTCGCTCCGTAGACCAGGCTGGCCTTGAACTCACAGAGATCCACCTGGCTCTGCCTCCCCAGTGCTGGGATTAAAGGCGTGCACCACCACCGTCCGGCAGATCATAACTATTTTCATATCAACTTTTGAGAATCTGTTTTGATTCCTTTCATAAGATGAGAATAGTAGTGGCTCTCCACATCACCACAGAAAACAAATTCATCTGTGTTACCAAGTTTGCAGGTCCTTAGGATCTGAAAGCTGCAGGAGATTTTATTCAGCTACCAATGAACAGAGAAGGAGCCCATGCTCTAACGGCCTCTTACAGAGCAAGTCTGAGGCCTGGGTTTTGAATGGGATATGAAGTGATGTACATTTATGCTGTCATCAAAATGTTTCATAGGAAAGTGAGTTTCCTGGGAACTAAGACTGCCACCTTCCTTCTGCCCTAATTTGGGCATAATTGTGTCTGTGGTGGCACTATGAGTGTATCCTTTTTGTTATAAAGAGCACAAATTCACAAAAATTGTCAAAATGGTGCCCAAAGCAGATTGAGGTCTGGAGTTTCTTTGCTGGTTGGTCATTGAGTGCACTTGGCTATGGGTACTTGGCTTTTAAGTTTTGAAAGCCAATGGCATCTGTAAGCAAACAGAGCTATCACTAATTAGCTGGTGTAGCCTAGCCCTGGTTAGTTGATTCTATGGGCTATTTTCTTGTGTCCTTGACTCCTCCAACTCCTATAATCCTTCCTCATTCTACTTGCTGGGTGAAGCCTCTCTGATGATGATTATGCTAGGCTCCAGTCTACGAGTACAGCAGAATGTCATTAGGAATTATTTCGTTGACTTTTATTTATTTATTTTTTTTGCCAGTCATGTTTAGTTCTATCCTAAGTCTCTGGACGATCCAATCTCCAGTTCCTAGCCCTCCCAGCAGTGTCAGGCATGGGCTCCCTCTCATGGCAGAGTGTTGTGGAATATTAGTTTAAGGTGTGTTACATTTGTTTTTTGCTGTGCAACATTTGTTTAATGATGCAAAAATGTGTTGCATTCTTTTCTGTTGCATTTGTCTAACTCTGTAAAACTGTGTCACTGTGCCTGTCTAAAAACCCTGATTGCTCTAATAAAGAGCTTAACAGCCAATAGCTAGGCGGGAGAGAGGGATAGGCAAGACTGTCATGCAGAGAGAATAAGTAGGAGGAGAAATCTAGGGAAGAGAAGAAGAGGAGCTAGAAAAGGAGAGGAGGACCTCAGGGGCCAGCCACCCAGCTACACAACCAGCCACAGAGAAAAACAGGAAGAAAGACATATAGAATAAAGAAAGGTAAAAATCCCAGAGCAAAACATAGAAGAGAAATGGGTTAATTTAAGTAAAGTTAGAAAAGCTGGCTAGAAACAAGCCAAACTAAGGCTAGGCATTCTTAAGTAAGAAGAAGTCTCCATATATTTATTTAGGAGACTGGTGGGCCCCCAGAGAGTTAATAAATAATAAAAGTTAATAAAACCAGCTACACATGGGATCAGTCATTGGAAGGCCACTCCCACATGTTCTGTACCATCTTTACCCCAGCACATCTTGCAGGCAAGAGAAATTGTAGGTCAAAAGTTGTGTGGCTGGGTTGATGTCCCAGTCCCTCCACTGGAAGTTTTGCCTGGTTACAGAAGATGACTGGTTCAGACTCCATGTCCCCCATTACTAGCAGTCTTCACTAGGGTCACCATTGTGGATTCCTAGGAGTTTCCATTGCACTAGGTTTCTGCCATGCCCCCAAATGCCCCCCAATTCCAGTCACCTCTCCCAGTATTGAAAATCTTTGAATTTGATTTTGAGCTGCAATATAAAGGCTTGGGTTTTTCTTTTTCATATATTGTCTTGAAATTTTTAAACTGAGTTTTTTATAGTTGAGTTCAGAGTGGTATGGCTTTTTTTTTTTTTCCGAGTTGTATATTAGTTTTCAAATGAGAAAGTACTGGATTAATGTTGGGTCAGTCTGTCATATAAAAATTATCTCCTTTTCTAGGTCATCTTAGAGGACCCAGGATTTCAGAAATGTTTCCGTTGAAGGATGCTGACATGGGTGCCTTTACTTTCTTTGCCTCAGCTCTTCCACATGATGTTTGTGGGAGCAATGGACTTCCTCTCACACCAAATTCCATCAAAATTTTAGGTCGCTTTCAAATCCTTAAGACCATCACCCATCCCAGGCTGTGTCAATATGTGGATATTTCTAGGGGAAAGCATGGTAAGTTTTGTTTTTTGGTTTGTTTGTGTTTTTTTTTCTTTCTTTTTATTTATTTTTTTTTATTTTATGTTCACTGCTTCAATTCATGATGCAATTTTTTCTTTTCTTTTTTATTTAAGAAATTTTTTATTCATTTTACATACCAACCACAGATCCCCCCTCATCCCTCCTCCAGCATCCCCTCCCCGCCCCCTATCCCCTCCTCCAACAGGGTAAGGTCTCCAATGGAGGGACAGCTAAGCCTGGTACATTCAGTTGAGGCAGAACCAAGCCCCTCCCCCCTGCATCAAGGGTGTGCAAGGTGTCCCACCATAGGTAATGGGCTCCAAAAAGCCAGCTCATGCACCAGGGATAGATCCTGATCCTGTTGCCAGGGGCCCCTCAAACAGACGAAGCCACACAACTGTCTCCGGCTCCCGTATGCAGAGGGCCTAGTTCGGTCCCATGCAGGCTCCACAGCTGTTGGTCCAAGTTTCACGATGCAGTTTTAAATGCAGAGTCAAAATGTATTGACATGCATTCATGAACTTGCTTTTTAATGTTTCAAAGTAAATTTGACTAAGTTTGAAAATGAAAAGGGAGTCATTGTTTTCTCACTGTTGCGGTTGCTTTTTATATTGAACTAAAGTAGTTGGGTGAAAGCCGACGTCTTGTGACAGCAGGTGCACTGCCGTTGTGAGGTTCCTCCAAACCTGAAGTTGCTGATGATGACAGTGCTTGTCGTCCTAGAATTGTTTAGGAATCTTAATGGCAGGCTGAAGTTCTGTGTCTTAAGATTATCTTAAATGTCCTTTAGTAAAATGTGCCTGATTTGCTGACATAAAATAATTTGGAGATATAAAAATATATCAAAGTCAAACCTTCATGCTTTCTGACATTCAACATTTTTTTTCTATAAAATATCTATTCATATGTTTCTACCTAATGGTGAATACCTTCATAAATACTTACTTTTTCTGAAAAGCATGCTAAACTGTACTTGAAGCTGGCAAGTTCATTTCTTTTAAAAGTATTTGCTCTGTGAATATTTTTTTTGTTGGCTATGAGCAGAATATTCTTTTGTAATAGTAGCTCTCATTATGACTTCTTATTACATGCTAAGCAATAGTCTAGATGTTTACTTATAACAATTAAAAATCTTCATCATACTACTATATAACAGGAACAGTTACAGTGTTGTTTTTCTGTAGGCAAATTTCTAAACAGTCTTATTAAATAAGAAACACAGAGCCAAATACAGAGATGCAAGCCGTAGAAATCGGAGCAGTAGCCGCAAACTAACCTTAGCTCACCACGTCGCTGTCTCTGTAGCTTCCTAAGAGAGAGCTTCTTCCTGTCTAACCTGAGCCTTTATTGCCTTCCTGTTCTGCCTTCTTATTGGCTCTAAGCCCAGCCACATCACTTCCTCATCACTGCCTGTCTATACAGACCTCCAGGTCTCTATGGTTGGTACTGGGATTAAAGGCCTGTGTCACCATGCTTGGCTGTGTTTGAACACACAGAGACTCTACCTGCCATGTGATCAGATTAAGGGCTGACATCTGTTTATGGCTGACTATGACCTCTGATCTTCAGGCAAACTTTGTTTATTAACATACAAATAAAATATCACCACATTTTACAGATAAGGAGATTGAGGCAGAGAACATGATGGCATAGAGGAAAATAAGAAAAGATAAATACTAATACATACAAAAATAAATTTTGTTACTTGATGAACACTTTCAAAGTCATTATAAGGCTATAATAATGCCATAGCAGCATCATTCAGACTGTTTGGTCCCTTAATACTATAAAGCTCTACTGTATACCTAGTACCTTGAATATTTAGGTGCTTTTAGAAAGCTTAGCCAGAGGTGAGGGAGATCATGGTAAAAAATAGCAATTATCTAGTAGATGATTATATTTGATTTTTCATACTCACATATATGTATGCACACATGACTGTATGAATGTATGTAAATATAAACATACCTACATATTGAAATATATGAGTTTTTTTTGAGCTTTTTGTGGTGTAAAGTTGCCTTTAACTTATTGTTTCAGCAAATATTAGTAAAAGATTATTATTGTCTGGCGTGGCTTAATCTTTCAGGTGAAAACTATTAAGAGTTTCTTTCTACATGTATTTGGAGGGCAGACCTGAAAGAAAGCTGTCTTTGAAGCAGTAAGGCTAGGCTCCTCTGTAAGAATGTCCTAAGTTTGCCTTTAGTAAAAAGACAGCTCTGCACCCTTCACCTTCTGCAGTAGTATAGCACCATGAAGCCCACAGCAGCTGCACTTCCCGAATTTCAGCAGTTGTCCGTCATTGTGAAGTCACAGAAGTGCATAGTTTTCCTTCTTTGCCCTGACCTATGGGAAGCCTACAAATTGATAGTCCACCTGAAGAAACTGTAAATCTATCAATATTGCTCACTTTATATCTTATTCTGCTTCCTTTCTCCATAAGTAAAATCAAAGAATCTACTCCAAACTGTTTTATTTTTTAATTAATAATTTATTTGTGTGTGATCTGACCAGAACCTAGTTTTATACCATATGACATATTTGCTAATTAAGAGACCTACAGTCAGGACCACTATATGTGTTCCATTTGTATATTACATAAAAGCTTTGGGCTAATGTAGTATATGAGTGCTAAACTTAATTCTGAAGAATACTGGAAGAAAGGGTAGTTTGATTATAATTGGCTTAAAGATAACCAGGAGACTAATGATAACTATCCCTAGAGTAGAGAGTAGATATTTCCAGCCATTTGCAAGAAGAAAAAAAAAAAAAAACCAGTAAGGAACCTCTAACAACCTCTAGTTGTTAAAATAGTTTCAACAATATTGATGTTGGAAAATTATGAGAATCATTTACAGATGTTTACATCATCCAACAAAGAATAGATGCTGTCATTCTTTGCATGTTTTAACAATTACCCTTGACACTCCCATGTAGTTCAGTTAGAGCATCTAAAGAAAAACCTTGCAGTTGCAGGATTTCCCAGTCCCAAATCACTCCAAGCAAACCTGAGCAATATAGTATATTATTGTTATCCTCGGCTGGTGACCATATTGAGTAGAACATTCTCCTCAGACCCTTACCACCTTATTTAGTTCCTAGAACTTCATTCTTGTTTCTTAAAGTGACTTTAGTTTCTTCCTCTTATATCTGGCGAACTCTTTGGAGCTTCACAGTCTATAATGCAGGCCTTGCTCTCTGACTAGTTTTCGTATGCCTCCTTTTGTCACAAGGTTAATTCATCAGTCCTGTGTCATTCTCGAGCCCCTTTACCCCACTCCAGTTTTATTTCCTCTGACCAAATGGTCCCTGTCAGCACTAAAATTGTGCTGTTGCAAAGCAGAACCCTTTGTGAGGATCACTCTTACAAACCTCGCCTGTGAACCTCATTTGGTTATCAGTGCCAGACAGAAGAGGATCCCCTTATATACCACAGTCTACCTTGAGCCAGACCAACAGTCTGCTTAGTCTCCTGCCCTGACCACCGTTGTCAGTAGTCACTCTGTTTTTCCCAAATTCACAGCTCTAAGATGTTGTTGTTGGCTTTTCTTTTTTGGGGGGACCCGCTACCCAGCTCCCAAATAAATCACTCCTGGAGGCTTATTCTTAATTATGGATGCCTGGCCTTAGCTTGACTTGGTGTTTTTTTGTTTGTTTGTTTGTTTGTTTTTTTGCCAGCTCTTCTTAACTTAAATTATCCCCATCTGTCTTTTACTTCTGGGCTTTTCCTGTTCTCTTACTTCTGTAAATCTTACTCGTACTCCATGGCTTGCTGTGGCTAGCCCCTGGAGTCTTCTTCCTTCTCTGACTACTTCTTCCTCCCAGATTTCTCCTTCTATTTATTCTCTCACTGCCTGCCAGCCCTGCCTATCCTTTCTCCTGCCTTGCCGTTAACGGTTCAGCTCTTTATTAGACCATCAGGTGTTTTAGACAAGCACAGTAACACAGTTTCACAGCATTAAACAAATGCAACATAAACAAAAGTAACACACCTTAAAATAATATTTTACAACTTTAAGATCTCAGCAGTTCTCTCAAGGAGGGTCACAGAGGAGATGGACATGCTAAAGATTCCTATATCATAAGCCTGTCTGCCTGGTCTGAAATATCAATGACTAGAAACTAGAGGATTTGATTTCTTGTATATATTGGCAGTTCGGTGCCCAAAACTTTTGTGTGCATAAGGAGTAAATAACTGAATTATAATAAGTGCTTATTTAGAAATCCACTTATTCTGAAGAATTTCAGTCATTTTCATGGCATCTAATTTGAGAATTGAAGTTTCCATTTTATAGCCTCCTTAGTCAACAGCACATACTTCTCAAGTCATATGACTTTGGTGTAACATCATTTCATTGTCTCATGAAGAATTTTGATTTTTGGATGTATGCTTTCCTCTTTTTCATTCTTGATATGCACACATTTTGTTGTTTGTGACTCTTCCATGAGCACTTCCTTTCTTTGTACATGGAGTTGTGACATGTGGCCTATTTTCTTACATTATGCTTTCACATGTTAGGTTCATATAGAAGCCAGACTTTCAGTGTTTTCTGATTCCAAATTGGTGGGAGATGCTACTTCTTGGATAATGCATTTAATGTCAAGAATATAGACATCTTATTAGAACTTGAAAGCATGATTTATTTTTTAAAAGCCAATGCTATATAGTTAAATGAAACCAATAAAACTTAAATATACAGATTTTTTTTAATCAAGTTTAACCTTTTTTTGAATTGAAATATCAGCAGAGTTTAGAAGTACAATGAAGATTTTAAGTGGTAGTGTGCTCTGTTGTGGTTGGTATTAGTTATCTAGAAATACTTCTGTAATTGCTAGTGAGATGAAATGAAGGAAAAATTATTTTGCTACATAAATTTGAAATTTTAGTCAGAATAAATATCATTATTAAGAACATACTATAATTTATTCTGTACCTATAGCCTATAAATTTCAATCTAAATGAATGAATCGGTCAGTGTTCTGTCACAGAAAAGAACTTGTAGGGGTGTGTGTGTATGAAGAGATTATGTGCTAGGAACTGGAATGCAAGATTCTTGCTAGTCCAACCCAAAGCACAAGGCATATCATCAAGGAGACACCAAATTTGGGCAGGACCTGAGGCTGCTGCTTTTCCAGGGAGTCCTCCGTTCTGTCTCAAGGTCATTTAACTGGCGCATCACGAACCTAGATTGTTTAGGATAAGCTTTCTTAAGGGCGTTCTTAGGAACACAGTCGTTCATATGGTTCTTCATTGATTTGTATAGACCAGAGTTTGTTCAAATGCCTGAGGACTGCAGTTGACTTTTAAAACTGACTGTTGCAGAATCCTGGTACCTACACTATTGTGAATCAGTTTTTCTTTGTTGGCATTACTGTTAAAACATTTACTTAAATATCACATTTTAAAGGTGATGAGCTAGTCTCTAATAAGCTAGTTTTTACTTTGAATAACAAAAATGATGCAGGAATGTTGATAACACCATATTACAAGACATTCATAATTCATTTTTATGTTAAAAAATTTAAAACTTTCTGTTTTGAACTTTTATATTTTTCTGTGACTCTGCATGTGTGTGCATGATATACATGTATGAATAGGGATACACACTTGTCAGGGCACGTGTACTGGGGCATGCATGTGGAAGGTCAGGGGACAATGGTGTGGAGTTCTCTTTCCACAGTTACATGAGCTCCAGGGATCACACTCAGTTCACCAGGCTTGCATGACGAGCATCTCTAGTCTCTGAGCCATCCTTCTGGACCCCACTCTCTCTCTCTCTACCTTTTCCTGTTCAGGTTCTCTGTTCTCTTTCCTGATTAATGTTCAGTTTCTTTGACTGAAAGCACACAGTCCTCGATAGATGCACTGTGGGAAACCACATGCAGTGCGTTTTGCTAGACAGATTAGTTCATGCTTTTCAGACATTCCTTTATGTTATAAGGAATTTGTTTTTAATTTTAATGTTTATTTTTATTACTTTTAATTACATGTATGTGTGTGGGGGTTATGTGTACATTAGTGCAGGTGCCTTCAGACCCCTGGAGCTGGAGTGATGGGCAGCTGTGAAATGTTGGATATGGGTGATTGGAACCCAACTCAGGTCCTCTGGAAGAGCGGTATGCACTCAGCTGCTGAGCCATTTCTCCAAACTTGCATATTTGTTATTTATAAATAATGCCACTACATTGCTGATTTTTATTTGGCACATTATGATTCCCAAACCAACCGTTTATTCTATTCAGCCAGATTGCTTTCATAACAAACAGAAACTATTTTCAAATAGATCCAGAATTTTGGAATGTGTACTTCTAATGAGTTCTTTAAAAAAAGAGGTTCATAATGGAAATATTCCTTCAGCATATACTCTTTTACCTCTGGGAGAAACGCTGATTTTCTGCCAAGGGTTATGGCTCTACATTACTAAAACAGTGTTTAAAATTCTATAGAATCTTAAAGCCTTGACAGACACTGAAGGTGTTTTCAGAGGAAGCCTAAAAATTTTCAGCCTAATGGCACATAGTAGATAAGTCTCTTTCAGATGGAAAGACATACATATCTATTTGTAAATGGCTGATAAATGAAGTATGTATATTTTAATAAATTCTGATGTGTATTAATTTCAATACTGCTAAGGTATTATATTTAGTTAGAACATAAGTGTGTACTTTCCAACATAGAACAAATCTGTTCAGATGATTGTCATCATTTCTGATGTCCCCATTATGCCTTTGCTCTAATTAATTTGTTTTGTTATGGGGATCCCATCAGAGATGACCACTCAGACACAGTTTATAGCCAACTGAAACTCTCTATTCCAGCCTTCTGGGACTATACCCAGGTATTCAGGGACCCAGCTGTAGCCCTGCCAAATGCCCATCTTGGCATTCAGTTTGACAGCTTCAGGGTGGGAGGTGAGGATGCTTGGGGGGGGGGTAGGGATTTGTATAAGCAAGCAATTTGACAGAAGCTAAGATAAGCAGCTAACTGGAGGAGGAGGTTTGCACAAACAGGCAGTTTAACAGAAGCTAAGATAAGTTAACTGGGACATCCTGACCTTGGGTTCCTAGAACAGAGTTGGATAATTTTTCATGGGATTCTCCATCAAAGAGATCAAATTCTAGGTTAAACCTGAAATGGCCTCAGGAAGAATACAGGATGGAAGAACCTTTTCACTGTCTTGCCCTGTTATAATTTAACATATATAATTTTAGTATGTGCCTGTATGTTTCAGGTGAACTGTAGACACTAGTATTGCGGTTCCAAACAAGACCAACATGGTTCCTGCTATCTCAAAATGTGTCATCTATGTAGAAAAAATAGCACTAAGTAAAAATGTATGCCAAGTTTTATAGTTAAGTAAGTGATACAAAAGAAAAGTGTTGTGTAGAATACATCATAATACTAGTGAATCAATTCTGGAGAATCCAAAAAATCCTGAGGAAGTCATGTTTACTGAGACCTGAATCTTTTTTTTTAATTTTTATTTATTTATTTATTTATTTATTTATTTATTTATTTATTTATTTATTTATTTATTTTTGCCGAATGCTGTTTATTGAAGGAGGGAAAAGGTCTTAAATACAGGCTTACAGCACAATAGGAGAACCTCAGAGGGCAGAAGTTCGCTACCTATGTTTTACAATCTTGCATCTAAGCTGTTAACGCCCATTATTCAGGATACACAGACAAGGAACTTCCCGTAAGCATTCAGGAGGGTGGAACCTGGCAGGGAATCAGCATAGGGAGAATATCAATGTCAAGGTCAGCAAGCAAGGTAACAGTTACCCAAAACGGGGACCAGGGCCCTGCAGGTCCCCCTTTTACTAGAAAATGAGCTTCTGACTTAGGTTGCATGGGACATCAGCAGGTCACCTTACCCGTCATGGAGACGACTGCCCAGGACACACAGGTACTCTGTCTTAGGTTGGTGAGCGCCCCCCCCCCAGGCATTACCCGTCTCTGAATACTCATTATCATACAGAGACCTGAATCTTGAATAACAGTAAAAGCTAACAGTGCTGACATTGTGCCAGGACTATTCTCCATCCTGCTTATATGTGAATTCATTTCACCCTCATCATAACGCTATGATAGAGGCATTACTGTTTTTGTCATCTTCTCAGTCCTAATTCTATCTGAATTTATTTCACCCTTACCACAGTGCTGTGATGTAGACATTATTGTTTTCTTCCTCTTTAGAAGAAACTGGCACAGAGAGATTAGTAAATTTCCCAAGATCATGCGATAATAAATGGTAATATTAGCATTTTCACCTCAGAAAAATAATCTGTTTTTAAGCACCATGTAACATGATTGAAATGAAGGGGGCTGGGAAAATGGCTGAGTGGAAAAAGTGGAAAAAGGTGACAACCTAAGTGCTGTGGATTTCGCTCTGTATGCTGTGAATGTGTTGCTCCAATTGGTTAATAAATAAAGTGCTGATTGGCCAGTAGCCTGGCAGGAAGTATAGGTGGCACAAAGAGAAAGGAGAATGCTGGGAACAGGAAGGCTGAGTCAGGAGACACTGCCAGCCGCCACCATGAGAAGCAAGATGTGATGGCAGAACTGAGAAAAGGTACCAAGCCATGTGGCCAAACATAAATAAGAATTATGGGTTAATTTAAGTGTAAGAGCTAGTCAATAGTTAGCCTGAGCTAATGGCCGAACAGTTTTAATTAATATAAGCCTCTGTGTGTTTACTTGGTTCCAAGTGACTGTAGGGCCGCTGGAGCCAGGCAGGAACAGGATAACTTCAGTTACACCTGAGTTTGATCCCGGAATCCATATAATGGAAGGGAAGAACTGATTTCCACAAGTTGTTCCTTGACCTCCAGCACACACCCCTGGCATGCCCATACAGGCACACATGTACATGAACTGCTTATACACAGAATACATAAATATATTCCTTTTTAAAAGGGCTATCAAGATGATTCAACAGATAAAGCATTTGCCACCAAACCTGACAACCTGAATTTGATCTCTAGGACCCACATGATGACAGAAAAAAAAAATTGATTCTTGTAAGTTCCTTTGACCTCCACGAGTACACAGTGGAATGAGCATGCGCGCGCGCGCGCACACACACACACACACACACACACACACACACACACACACACACACGATAAATGTAATACAGAAGTTCTTTTAAAAGGTTAAGATGAAGATCATTTAGATATGGGACCCCAAGTGTAATTCCCCAAAGGATGAAAATGCCCAAAAGCTGATGAGAGAAATATGTAGTGGAAACTAGAGAAGAGAATGAGAGAATGCTGGCTTAGACCTGGATTGCAGCAGGTGGAATAAACTCTGCATAAAAATAGCAGACTCTGGAAGCAACTGGGGCATAGAAATAGCAGGACTCTGTGTGAGTGTTTGAGAAAGGGAAAAATTATAAGTTGCCTTGTTTCTCCTGAGTTGCTAGTGACATTTTCAGTTTGTTTTTTTGGATAAGGGTCCAATATACTGGCCTCTCACCAGTTTATCACTAAGGATGGCCTTGCAAGCTCTAGTCTCCCCTTCAACCTTTCAGTGCTAGAATTCCAGGCATGTGCCACCACCCTGGTTTATGAAGTGCTGGTGATTCAGTGCAGGGCTCTGTGCATTCTAAGAAAGCTCTCTACCAGCTGAGCTGCAGATCCAGCTGGACAGTGAGTTCTATACTGAAGCCAAGGGTGTGTTCTAAATGTCTGCAGTTGAAGAGAGTTCCAGGCTTGGGGTAAAATGTAGTAGTTTCTCAGAAAGTAGTAGATGAGGAGAAAGCACAGTAAGAAGACTAATGAATTGAATTATGAATAGAAGATGGGTAGCAGTTCAGTCTGGGTAGATGGGGTGCTGATCTATAGAGGAGATTGAGGTGAGCAAGCCAGGTAGAAGTAAGGAAAACTGACCACACATGCACACACAGTGGAAATACATAATACTTTAAAATACTGTTGTTGGTGTTATATGTTAATGACTTTAGAGAGCTATATGATCTTATTGTTAAAGTGTGTTAAATATAAAGTAGGTTTGCTTTGTTTTTCTAGAACGACTGGTGGTAGTGGCTGAGCACTGTGAGCAGAGTTTGGAAGACCTGCTTCGGGAAAGGAAGCCTGTGAGGTACTGTAGAACACGTGACAAAGCAGTGAAGAGTGAAAATCCACCAACAAAGGAGCACTAGACACTGAAGGACATTGAGTTCTTTTGTTCTTGTGTAATGGTAAAATTCAATGTAGGTTTTTACTTTAAGAACTTTAATTCACTTGCTACATAGAAATTCAATGTGTACATTCTACAAAGTACTTGAAAAGAAGTCCTCAGTGGACTGTACATATATGAAATATTTGACATCTTAGTTCTGAGAATTTCCACTAGCCAAGATTACTTTCCTGAAAGGGGCTATGGTAGCTTCTCTGTGTGCACCAGTAGCCCCAGGTGAATAGTGATCTTTGTTAAGTAAAGGCCATGTTGAGGAAGAGGCAGAAGGAATAATCATAACTTGGGTAGGACTTCATGATGGAATTTAATTATTTCAGTGACTCAAGAAATTTAAGTTTTCTTATTCAGAATAGTGTGTTATCTAATTTTTTATTACAAGTATTTCATTAATATACCCAAAAATATTTTTTAAATTATAAAGGATTCAATGTATAAATAGTTATATTAAACTAACAAAAATTGCTTACCGTGAGTCTTTTTTTTTGTTTGTTTTTGTTTTTGTTTTTTTTGTTTTTGTTTTTCGAGACAGGGTTTCCCTGTGTAGCTTTGCGCCTTTTCCTGGAACTCACTTGGTAGCCCAGGCTGGCCTCGAACTCACAGAGATCCGCCTGCCTCTACCTCCTGAGTGCTGGGATTAAAGGCGTGCCCCACCACCGCCCGGCTTTACCGTGAGTCTTTATGCTTTGTAATTATCTACTTCATCCCCTGAACCTGTGGCTGGAGTTCTCAACCCTGATGGCAAGGGACACAAGGAAAAGCTCCTAACTATCCAGAGGTCAAGGTCACTTAGAATTTCAAAGAAAGAAGTGCCAAATACCAAGATGGTCCATCTGAAGCATCTTTTGGGGGAACTTGCTTACAGAGTGCTGCAGCAACATACAGAAGAGAGAGGTTCTAGGTGCTCAGGTTAGAGGTCCCTGCTCTGTGTTCTGGTTGCTGGCAGTCTGGCCCTTAGCAGACAGCTAAGTGAAAACCTCGGCTCTAAGCAACAGCAGCAGGAAACACATGCTCTCATTGGAGTTCCTGGCTGGCCTTATAGGTTGGACTCTGAAGCTCCTCTCACAGATAGTGTTAAAGCTCCTTGGCTTAGGGTATAGAGATGCTCGGTGTCTGAAAAGAGGCTAGTTACAGATCTCCAGTGACTAGTGAGGCCTGGCTGCAATCTGGCTTAGTTCTCCCAGCTAATGGGGTAACTCTTGCTTATGGCCCCTGACCGCCTTCTCTGTATTCCACCTCTGCCACCTTAGTTTCCTGCTGTTTCTGCCCTCAGCGGCTCTCTAGATCTCTTCAGTCTTCCTCCTGGTGCCCCTCCTACTGCCACTTCTTCACTGTCTATCTGCTCTCCGGCCTCCATGTTCCCAGCTCACCTGGCTTGCAACAGTCAAAAGGAGATAAATTAAAAAACAAAAACAACAAACAAAATTGAGCTAAGCCTTTTGCTGAACTTAATGTTACAGTACTAGGGCCAAGCAGGAGGTGTCTCCTAGCTGATGCCAGAGGTGAGCCAAGCAGACTGTGACCAGAACTGGATGTGATGTGGCAAGGGTGTTTGTATCACTCCCGGGAGAGTCCTTGATCCAAATGAAAGATTGTTCTTCTGGCAATTGCAGGCCTTTTGCTGGGCCAGGAGAGCTGCTCCCCTCTGGACTGAGAGAAAATGGCTGTAGGGTATTCAAGTTCACTGAAGCTTATCTTCTCTAGGCTTCTACTTTTCCAGGCTCATGGCTCCCTGGAGTGAGTGGTCCTATCTGGAGCTGGAGATAGCATTAACACTAAGAATATCTAAAGTTCCAGGGGATCCTATGTCTTCTTCTGACTGTGGCAGCCAGCAAGTACACATGTGGTGCCCATACATACATACATACATGCAGGTAAAATACTCAAATACCTAAATAAATAAATAAAATTTTAAGGAGAACTGAGACAGAAAGTTGGTGACTCAAAAGAAAAATTTTCTATTTTATCCTTTTCCAAATGATCCTGCCTTCTTTTTCTTTTCAGTATCTTTTGAACATTGAATTGTACCATATGAGGCTACATTCTGCATTACTTTGCCAATGAGATTATATCTACTATCTCATGAAAAGTTCTAGCTTTCTGTCCTTGTCTTAGAGCTCTGACTCTCACGACAATGAACATCAGCTGGTCTGTGTAAAGAAGTCACATTTCTTCAATAAGTCACATTTGTCTATATTTGATCAAAGTGTCACTGATGGAAACACAGCATAAGATTAAGAACAAAATTCTCTTGCTTTTTAATGTCCTTTACATTTTATAGATTTTTTTTCATTTATTTTTACAAAGAAGACATTGAGTTTTACAGGTCTTCGCAATGTCTTCATGAGAAATGTGTTTAAATATCTGTGTAAATAAAGTCTTGTTTTTTAGTCATTCCAGTAACAATCTTGTAGTTTCAGTGAGAATGGCCCCCATAAGCTCATATGTTTGAATACTTGGTCCCCAGTTGGTGGAACTTTAGGGGAAGGATTAGAAGGTATGGCCTTCTTGGAGGAGATGTGTCACTAGGGCTGCTGGACTTGGAAGTTTCAAAAGTCCACACCATTCCTGGGTAACTCTTTCTGCCTCATGGTTGTTGTCTCAAGATATAAACTCAGCTACTGCTCCAGTGCTATATGGGCCTGTCTGCCTACCTGCTGCCATGTTGCCTTCCATGATGGTCATAGACTCATTCTCTGAAACTGTAAGCCCAATAAACTCTTCTCTAAGTTACCTTGTTCACAGTGCTTTGTCACAGCACTAGGAAAATAATTAAGACAAGGCTAGAATTTAATATTTTCCATGGAAATTGTGGAATATAACATTACTTCCTGCCTTTCAGTAAAAGTCATCCAACCAACCTTAGTTTCAAATTGTTGCTGATGTGTTGTAAATTTATTTTGTTAAGAACTGCTTGACTTGTCTATGTTGGGATGACATTGGTCTCCAATAACAGAGAGCATTTCATGTGCTGCAATGTTAATTACTCTGTAACATGATAATGAAACATGGGATAATATTCTTAAGACTTAGAAACTAAACTAGTTTTCACCATCAGAAATCAGTGCTCTGGAACTGTAAGAAAGAAATCTCTTCCTCAGAGGTTTCATTTGAGGGTCATCTTCACTTATCTGTTTACAACCTGCCACTGTAAGCTGCTACTGTCTGGTAGTCATTTGCAGTTCACTTTCTACAGATAATTACATCATTCAATACAGAACTAGTTTGATAGATAGGTGGAAGGAAATTTGAATTCAGCTAAAATTTTTCTGACAGAGAGTAAGGGAATTAAAACTAGAAGCTGAGAGATGAGCCTTGTTGTATATTACCAATAAAAAGCATTGAAGCGTTAGATCTTATTCATTATGTAGTCTGTCTCATTTAGTATTTTTCTATAGTGCTCAGGGCAGTTTTATCATATAGATATCTAGTTGTTTTAGCTGTATTTAGGATACTTCATTTGTATTGCTTTGTTGCTTTAATTCAAAAGCAAATGGCCATTTAAATGTGTAGGTCTATTTTTTGGGATTTCTATTTTGTTTCATTTACCTATTTTTCCATATATATGATGGCTATATATTATGTAAATCTCCATATCGTCACAGTACAATTTGAAAGCTGCCAATGCAGGTTTCCAATATTTGCATCTTTCAAGATTACTTTAGTTATAATTGGTTCTGTGAATTATATTCACATAAGTTTTATAATACACTTTTTAGTTTTCAAAAGTGTCTGATGTTGTAATTGAGGTTTGGTTATGCTGATAGGCCAATTTGGAAAGAGATGACATGTGGTGGTATTGTGTTCCCCCAAATATTGTGCACCCTAATAAACTTATCTGGGGTCAGAGACAGAACAGCCACTAGATACAAAGGCTAGAAAATGGTGGCACTCACACCTTTAATCCTAGCACTCCAGAGGTAGAAATCCCTCTGGATACCTGTGAGTTCAAGGCCACATTGGAAATGGCCAGGCATGGTGACACACTCCTTTAATCCCAGGGAGTGGTGGTAGAAAGCAGAAAGGTATATAAGGCGTGAAGACCAGAAACTAGAAGCATTTGGCTGGTTAAGCTTTTAGGTTTTGAGCAGCACAGTTCAGCTGAGAGCCATTCGGATATGAGGACACAGAGGCTTCCAGTCTGAGGAAACAAGACCAGCTGAGAAGTTGGCCAGGTGAGGTTAGCTGTGGCTTGTTCTGTCTCTCTGACCATCCAGCATTTCACCCCAATAACTGGCCCTGGGTTTGATTTTATTAATAAGAACTGTCAAGATTCCTGTTACAATGATGTCTTAACGATTTCTAGTCATCCAATAGACTAACACACTGTTTCTCTAAATTTATAAAGTTTTATTTCTCCCTGTACTGTTTTGTAGTTTGTAATATGTGGTTTTTCTTATTGCTAAATGAGTCCTAAATATTTTGTTTTGATATGAGTATTATAAAATTGTATTTTATTTTCCTATCTTGTTAATATATAAAAATATAAGTGAATTTTTTTCAAATATAGTTTTCTTTCCTATGACTCTGCTGAACTAAATGTAGTGTTAGCTCAAATAGTTCTTCTGCAAATACCTTAAGATTTTCCAAGTAAGTAACCATATTATCATTAATTAAAATATGTTTGCACTCCGTCCTAAAAAATCACTATGGCTTATTTTTTTTCTTGATCTATTTCACAAAATTGGAATTTTGCTGGATAATTGAATGCAAATACTAATGGTCATATTTCCTTGGTTTCAAATATAAGGGAAGAATATTCACCATTTTACTATTATGTATAGTATTTGCAATAATGTTTTCATAGATGCCTTTTTATAAGATTAAAAATTTTATAGCAGAATAAAATATTTTAGTGTGTGTCATGATAATAAAGCTATTTTAAAGATGAAAAATGTAATGGCAAAAATACTCATACTTATTGAATGGTAACTTTATTCTCACAGATATATTAGAACACTGATTTTCTGATTATTTTACATCAGGAAAATTGGGGAACACAGACAACTGTTAATTTATAAAATGCTCACATTTAATGGAAAACATAGTATTACATTGTGTTTAAAGACTCTGAGGTGTTTAGAGGAGGAACAGATCATGTGGATCAAGTGTTTTGCTTCACCCTTAAGACGATGAGGCTTGCAATCTGCCAGTAGATCACTGATCTTTAGCTGCTGTTTAGTGCATATTCCTCACCTTGTAAACTTACACAGTGAAGCAAGATAGATTTGAAACATTCTCAAGTGTAGCAAATCAATTCTGGAGTCTCCTGTCATCAAACCAGACCATGCGTCCATGTATATTTTGATCTTAGCCAATTAATTGTTTGTTGAGAAGAAAACTTACCCAGTGTTCAGATTGGAAATTTGATTTTCCATTGTTTGTATCCCATAGTCAATTGATAACATTCCAGATTTACAGCATCCAACTTCAGTTATTTTAAAATAAAAGCTGAGTTCTAAAATATGCCCAACCTATCAACTTAGACACAGAGGAAGTATTTTTATAGCTTCTACAAATAACCTTTGGTAATTAATTTGTGAAAGTCCCATTGCAAAACATGTGAATCTGAGGAAAAATGAGTTATTTAATTTAGTATAAAATACACAAGCTCAGTAGTCAAAGAAGGTTTTCACTTTCAATTTTCAATTTTTAATTTTTCTCTCTGGGACTGGAGAGGTGGCTCAGTGGTTAAAAACAGGTACTGCTTTTGCAGAGGACACAAGATCAGTTCCTAATACTCACATTGGATGGCTCACAACTACCTATAACTCCAGCTCCAGGGTCACCCTCTTCTGGACACCCTGAGCACCTGTGTTCACATATGTAATACCCAAAACAAGTACACACATATCACATAATTTTTGAAAATAAATCTTAAAATAATTTCTTCCTTTAAAAATGCTGCTTTAATGTTTCAATTAAAATTTCCAAATGTATTAGCATATCATTGAAAATACCCTGTCCTCTAACTCTGAATTTATAAGCTAACAAATATTGAAAAGTTGTATATTAAAGATATTTTTAATCTTGAGAGTATAGGAGAGTTTCTTTAAAAATAAAGAGTTATATACTTGAAATATTGAGTATTAATCAGCAGTATTTTTTTCTCTTCATTTTTCATGTCATACAGTAGCTAACTATACTTCATCTGTTTTCTCTTCCTTAACATTTTACCTCAGGCTGATACAAAGGAAATTTAACTGAAGGAAAATGTATATGGAAAAAATTAGGATTTTTATAAGGTGAAAAAACATGTTGAACTTATACAGTCTAGAATTGTTCCCTCTTTGGTGTGCTGACAGTATGTGTGTTTTGGCTTATGCAGTGGCCTTTAGAAATATCATGCACGGATCATTGATTTGAGGAAATAGCATGTGTGGTTTTAGTTAACACTTCTATATGAATGATTTCCAAGTCTATCTCAGCAGCCCTGACCTTTGGTTCACTTCCCTGGCCTCTATTTTTTGCAATCTGTTCGAATCTCTTCTTGGAAACATTGCAGATACCTGGGGGAATTGGTGGTTTATTTGTCAAGTTAGCAAAATCTAAAATCACCTGACTTTAAAAAGACTCTGAGAATGTCTGTGTGGGATTATCCTAATTATGCTAATTGATGTAGGAGGACATGCTGACTGTGGGTGACACCATTCCCTGGGTTGGGTCCTGCACTGAATAAGAGAGGCGAAAGCAAGCTGAGTTCTAGCATGCAAAAGCTGAGTTCTAGCGTGCATGCATGAACTCACTGCTCTCTGCTTTTGATTGTGGGTGTGACACAGCCAGTTCTCTCAGCTCTGTCACTCTGACTTTCTTGCCATGATGGACTCACGTCTGGAATTGGGAGTCAGATAAACTTTCTCCTTGGAGTTGTTTTTGTCAGAGTATTTTAATCACAGCATCAGGAAAGGAAACAGGTTTTCTTCAAAAACAATCTAATTTACAATTTTAGCCAAATATTACAGGATTATATACTAGTCATCCAAAAAATAGTTATACCAGCTAATTACCAAGTGTTTAAACCAATGGGTGTCTCCTAATACAAAATGCATTCTTTCCAACTTCAAAAATACCAAAGTTTTACTGTCCAAACAAAGTCTCTTCTGAGACCCCAGCCTGTGAGCCCCATCCAAAACATATTTTTAAGTTACTTACTTCCATAAAAAGACACAGAGAACACAAACCCATTCCAAAAAAAAGGAGGGGGGTAAGAAAATCATAGTTGAAAGCAAAACACTAAACACAAAACACTAAGCACAGCGGGATAAATGTTATACCCTGTAGCTCCATCTGGACTGAAGGCTCCTTGTAATAGTAATCGAAGGCCAGTAGACTTGGTTGCTGTGCTCCCTGGCCTTCCCACCAGCAGCATGCATGTGCTTGCTTTCAGATTGGCTTTAAATGATACTGGAACTTTCCTTTGAAGATGTACCACATTAATGTCAGCTTTTGCATCCTGCTGAGATCTGCATAGCAACACAAGCTTGATCTTCATAGCTTCACATGGTAGCCTTTCAGAGCCTGCTTGCAAGAAATCTGACCCTTCCACCCATTACCTGGTATCACCGGCTTTTCTTCTGGAACAAACCTCCATGACTCCCTCTCTCTTGCATTCTGTATGCCTACACAAGTTGTACTGTAGAGTGATGGTAAATTCTGCTGTTGCTGCTGTTCCTGTTGCTTAATTAAGATGTAATCTGGCCCTCTAGACCATTGCTGCAGTGCCATCTGTGTGCCTTCATGGTTGACTCTCAGAAAATATTCCCTAGGCAATTGTTTTCTACTAGTTCACCATGGAAGTTCTATGTTTTGGGGCACTGTCCTTTTAAATGAATGTTCTATAAGTGGGTGTTCTGCTTTATATTCCAGATCTGTTCATGAGTGAGATCTTATTCTCAAGGAACCTTTACAATTTTCCCCATGCAAAGTGTAAAGAAAGTACATAGGTTCTCATTAATGACTCTTTGACAGTTACAGCTGCCTTGTCCATGCTCACCTTGTCTGTGGCTTTAACTTGGTTCATGTTCCCTTCTTCACCAAACTGCACATTTTTGGCTTCTTTTGGCCCTCTTTCTGCTCTACTTTCTAATCTTGCTGTGACTGTAAGTCTGGCTAAATGCAGTGAGTATAGCCACACCACAGTCTGAATGCTATCTAGTCTTGAAATTTCCTCCTCCAGACAAGTAGTCCATTACTTTTTAATTCAGCCACACTCAAGTCCTCAGCACAGGCAAGCATTCAGCCAAATGATTTGCCAGTTTATAACATGAGTGGCCTCTAGGCTAATTCCCAATAGCAAGCTTGTTCCCTTTGAAACGTGATGAGAGAAGCTTTATGATCTCATTTCTACAGCATTCTGGTCTTTCACACTCCCTTCAGAATCATCTGTTAAGCTTTCCATATAGCATTCTCAGATTCTCTAGCCTGTAACTCCAAACTTATAAATTCCTCCTACAAACAAATTCCAGAGACCTAGAAACACATGGCCAGGCTTATCATGGGAACTCTACTTCTTGGTACTTATGATGTTCAGTATTAGTTATTTTCTTGTTGCTCTAACAGAATGTCTAGCAGATGACTTAAGGGGAGAAGGATTTATTCTCACCAGTGGGTCATGAGATATAATCCATCACGGGGAGGATTTGTTATTGGGAGCTTTCAGGTGCTTGCCTACATTTTAGCAAACTGGGAAGAAATGGAGTCAACCTATCTTAATCCTCCCCACCCCCAATAGCCTTGTGTGTCCCATTGACACACAATATCTGAAAGGTCCTCATACCTCCCAAACTGTATTACCATCTGAGGGAATCAATGATTCAAACATATGGGTCTATATGAGACGTACCACTTCAAACCATACCACAGAAACTAAAATTTACTGACTTAAACTTGTAGTTAGAGTTTTCCTGCCTTGCCCACAGTCAGGACAAATCTCTCTCACCAGCCAGTCCCACAGCCGCTCAGACCCAACCAAGTAAACACAGAGACTTATATTGCTTACAAACTGTATGGCCATGGCAGGCTTCTTGCTAACTGTTCTTATAGCTTAAATTAATTCATTTCCATAAATCTATACCTTGCCACGTGGCTTGTGGCTTACCGGTGTCTTCACATGCTTCTTGTCATGGCGGCAGCTGGCAGTGACTCCCTCTGCCTTCCTGTTCTCTCAATTCTCCTCTCTGTTAGTCCCGCCTATACTTCCTGCCTGGCCACTATTTTATTTATTGACCAATCAGAGCAACAGATTTGACATACAGACCATCCCACAGCATAAACTGATACTCAATGTTAGTTATTTACAAGATTCTGACTTAGGAGTTGTCTGATTTATATAAAGCATTACACTGTATATGTGTGTGTGGGGTATCCATGTGCCACAGCACACAAGTGAACTGTTATGTTAACTATTAGATATTTTTATGTTGCTATTACATTATAATTACATTGCTTTAAAAAAGATTTCACATCAAACTTATTGACCATATTAAGAAAAACAGGTTTAAAATAAGTAAGTATAATACATGTCTTTAGTCCCAGCACTTAGGAGGCAGAGGCAGGTGGATCTCTGAGTTTAGTACCAGCACGCTCTACAGAGCGAGTCCCAGGTCAGCAAGGGCCTTGTAGTGAGACCCTGTCTCAAAAACAAACACCCCCTTTTTTTTTCTCCTAAAATCCCTCAAAACAAGTATACCAAGTTCCAAAATTATCATTCATCATTGTCTTCAATATTTAAAATGGTAATATTTTCCCTTTCCTTTTATTTTGTGTTTTAAAATAAATTAAAAAATTAAACCCTAAGTGTATAAAGAAGCAGAGAAGTAAGTCTGATTTACTGTTTGATTCAAGTTGAAGATACTGAGCCATTAACTGTGATTCCCAAATAGTCTCAAACAGTAGCCAAGAACGCAGCTGATTTCATCATGAACTTTAGTTTTTAAAGTTCTATGCATAAAATTTATTTTGATATATACACTCCTTCATTTTAATATGAATATATTTTTGACAGACAAATCTAATATCAGTTTACAAAAACATTATAGGAAGTAGAATGAGTCTTCTGTATTCAGCTGTTCAAAAATTGGTTTAATAAAAACAGTAATTGTAAAGATTTGATTCCAATTTCCTTAGACATCTGTGTTGAAATACCGTGCAGCTGATGACCTCTAGTGGTAGTGCTGAATATGACACTAATTTATAAGCTATTGTGAGTGTGTGTGTGTGTGTGTGTGTGTGTGTGTGAGAGAGAGAGAGAGAGAGAGAGAGAGAGAGAGAGAGAGAGAGAGAGAGAGAGAGAGAGAGAGAGAGAGCAAGAACAATAAGAGAAGCTAAAGTTAATTTATACAGCCAAATGACATGCTTAAACTACGGTTTTTATTTTCATTTGAAAATATTTTCTGTTTTTTTTTTGATATATATTTTTTATTTTACAATATCATTCAGTTCTACATATCAGCCATGGGTTCCCCTATTCTCCCCCTCCCACGCCTCCCTTACCCCCAGCCCACCCTCCATTCCCACCTCCTCCAGGACAAGTCCTCCCCAAGGACTGTGATCAACTTGGTAGACTCAGTCCAGGAAGGTCCAGTCCCTTCCTCCCAGACTAAGCCAAGTGTCCCTGCATAAGTTCCAGGTTTCAGACATCCAACTCATGGAATGAGCACAGGACTTGGTCCACTGCCTAGATGCTTCCCAAACTGATCAAGCCAATCAACTGTCTCACCTATTCAGAGGGCCTGATCCAGCTGGGAGCCCCTCAGCCTTTGGTTCATAGTTCATGTGTTTCCATTCATTTGGCTATTTTTTTTCAATAATTGAGTAAAACTGAAATTTATTATATGCCACAGTCGTCCTAGGGACCTCCATGCTATATATATAGCCTCTATGGTTCTATGGGTTGTGGTCTGATTGTTCATTTTAAATCTAGAATCCACCAATGAGTGAGTACATACCATAACTGTCTTTCTGGGTTTGGGTTACCTCACTCAGGATGATTTTTTCTAGTTCCATCCATTTGCCTGCAAATTTCATGCTTTCATTGTTTTTCTCTGCTGAGTAGTACTCCATTGTGTATATGTACCACATTTTTTCCATCCATTCTTCCGTTGATGGGCATCTAGGTTGTTTCCAGGTTCTGGCTATTACAAATAGTGCTGCTATGAACATAGCTGAGCATGTATCTTTATGGTATGAATCAGCATTCTTTGGGTATATGCCAAGAGTGGGATGGCTGGGTCTTGAGGTAGTTCGATTCCTAATTTTCTGAGAAACCGCCATACTGATTTCCACAGTGGTTGTACAAGTTTACATTCCCACCAACAGTGGAGGAGTGTTCCCTTTGCTCCACATCCTCTCCAACATTGGTTGTCATTGGTGTTTTTGATCTTAGCCATTCTAACAGGTGTAAGGTGGTATCTCAGAGTCGTTTTGATTTGCATTTCTGTGATGATTAAGGATGTTGAGCATTTCTTTAAATGTCTTTCAGCCATTTGTAGTTCTTGTTTTGTGAATTCTCTGTTTAGCTCTTTAGTCCATTTTTTAATTGGACTGTTCAGTGCTTTGATGTCTAGTTTCTTGAGTTCTTTATATATTGTGGAGATCAATCCTCTGTCAGATGTGGGGTTGGTGAAGATCTTTTCCCAATCTGTTGGCTGTCTTTTTGTCTTATTGACTGTGTCTTTTGCCCTGCAAAAGCTTCTCAGTTTTGAGAGGTCCCATTTATTAATGGTTGTGCTCAGGGTCTGTGCGGTCGGTGTTTTATTTAGGAAATGGTCTCCGGTGCCAATGCGTTCAAGAGTGCTTCCTATTTTCTTTTCTATTAAGTTTAGTGTAACTGGATTTATGTTTAGGTCTTTGATCCACTTGGACTTGAGTTTTGTGCATGGTGACAGATATGGATCTATTTGTAATCTTTTACATATTGACATCCAGTTATGCCAGCACCATTTGTTGAAGATACTTTCTTTGTTCCATTGTATAGTTTTGGATCCTTTGTCAAAAACCAGGTGTTCATATGTGCATGGATTAATGTCAGGGTCTTCAATTCGATTCCATTGGTCCGTATGTCGGTTTTTATACCAGTACCAAGCTGTTTTTATTACTATAGCTCTATAGTAGAGTTTGAGGTCCGGGATGGTGATGCCTCCAAGGGTTGCTTTATCGTATAGGATTCTTTTAGCTATCCTGGGTCTTTTGTTTTTCCATATAAAGTTGAGTATTTTTCTTTCCAAGTCTGTGAAGAATTGTGTTGGGATTTTGATGGGGATTGCATTGAATCTGTAGATTGTTTTTGGTAAGATTGCCATTTTTACTATGTTAATCCTACCTATCCATGAGCATGGGAGATCCTTCCATTTTCTGATATCTTCTTCAATTTCTTTCTTTAGAGATTTAAAGTTCTTATCAAAAAGGTCTTTCACTTGTTTAGTTAGTGTTATCCCAAGGTATTTTATATTATTTGTGGCTATTGTAAAGGGTGATGTTTTCTCTGACTTCTTTCTCAGCCCTTTTATCATTTGTGTATAGGAGGGCTACTGATTTTTTTGAGTTGATCTTGTATCCTGCCACTTTACTGAAGGAGTTTATCAGCTGTAGAAGTTCCCTGGTAGAGTTTTTGGGGTCACTTATGTATACTATCATATCATCTGCAAATAGTGAAAGTTTGACTTCTTCCTTGCCAATTTGTATCCCTTTGATCTCCTTTTGTTGTCTTATTGCTCTAGCTAGAACTTCTAGTACTATATTGAATAAATATGGGGAGAGTGGACAGCCTTGTCTTGTTCCTGAATTTAGTGGTATCGCTTTGAGTTTCTCTCCGTTTAATTTGATGTTTGCTGTTGGCTTGCTATAAATTGCTTTTATTATGTTTAGAAATGTTCCTTGTATTCCTATTCTTTCTAAGACCTTTATCATGAAGGGGTGTTGGATTTTGTCAAAGGCTTTTTCAGCATCTAGGGAGATGATCATGTGGTTTTTTTCTTTCAGTTTGTTTATATGGTGTATTACATTGACTGATTTCCGTATGTTGAACCATCCTTGCATCCCTGGGATGAATCCTACTTGGTCGTGATGGATGATTGTTTTGATGTATTCTTGGATTCGGTTAGCCAATATTTTGTTGAGTATTTTTGCATCAATGTTCATGAGGGAGATTGGTCTGTAGTTCTCTTTATTTGTTGCATCTTTGTGTGGTTTGGGTATCAGGGTAATTGTAGCCTCATAAAAAGAGTTTGGTAGTGTTCCTTCTGTTTCTATTGTGTGGAACACTTTGAAGAGGATTGGTATTAGTTCTTCTTTGAAAGTCTGGTAGAATTCTGCACTGAAACCATCTGGTCCTGGGCTTTTTTTAGTTGGGAGACTTTTGATGACTGGTAGGGGTTATTGGTCTATTTAAATGGTTTATCTGGTCTTGATTTAATTTTGGTATTTGGTATTTATCCAGAAAATTGTCCATTTCTTCCTGGTTTTCCATTTTTGTGGAGTACAGGTTTTTGAAGTATGATCTGATGATTCTCTGGATTTCCTCATTGTCTGTTGTTATGTCTCCCTTTTCATTTCTGATTTTGTGAATTTGGGTGCTCTCTCTTTGCCTTTTGGTTAATTTGGCTAGTGGTTTGTCTATCTTGTTGATTTTTTCAAAGAACCAACTCTTTGTTTCATTGATTTTTTTGTATTGTTCTCTTGTTTTCTATTTCGTTGATTTCAGCCCTCAATTTGATTATTTCCTGGCGTCTATTTCTCCTGGGTGAGTTTGTTTCTTTTTGTTCTAGAGCTTTCAGTTGTGCTGTTAATTCATTGGTATGGGATTGCTCCATCTTCTTTATGTGTGCATTTAGAGCTATGAATTTTCCTCTTAGCACTGCTTTCATAGTGTCCCATAAGTTTGGGTATGTTGTACTTTCATTTTCATTGAATTCTAGGAACTCTTTAATTTCCGTCTTTATTTCTTCCTTGACCCATTGATGTTTCAGGTGGGCATTATTCAGTTTCCATGAGTTTGTGGGTTTTCTATAATTTTTGTTGTTATTGAGTTCTAACTTTAAGGCATGGTGGTCTGATAAGATACAGGAGATTATTCCAATTTTTTTATCTGTTGAGATTTGTTTTGTGGCCAAGCATGTGGTCAATTTTTGAGAAGGTTTCCTGGGGTGCTGAGAAGAAGGTATATTCTCTTGTGTTAGGATGGAATATTCTGTAGATATCTATTAGGTCCATTTGAGTCATAACATCTGTTAGGTCCTTTATTTCTTTGTTAAGTTTCAGTCTGGTAGATCTATCTTTTGGTGAGAGTGGTGTGTTAAAATCTCCCACTACTAATGTGTGGGGTTTGATGTGCATTTTAAATTTTAGTAGTGTTTCTTTTATGAATGTGTGTGCTTTGTATTTGGAGCATAACTGTTTGGAATCGAGACTTCATCTTGGTGGATTTTTCCCGTGATGAATATGTAATTTCCATCCTGGTCTCTTTTGATTGATTTTAGTTTGAAGTCTGTTTTATTAGATATTAGGATAGCTACACCAGCTTGTTTCTTAGGTCCATTTGCTTGGAAAACCTTTTCCCAGCCCTTTACTTGGAGGTAGTGTCTGTCTTTGAAGTTAAGGTGTGTTTCTGGTTTTCAGCAGATGGATGGGTCCTGTTTTTTTATCCATTCTGTTAGCCTGTGTCTTTTTATAGGTGAGTTGAGACCATTGATATTGATGGATATTAATGACCAGTGATTGTTAATTCCTGTTATTTTTTTGGTTGTGTTGTGTTGTCCTTCTGTGGTATATGTTGGTGTAGGATTATCTATTGCTTGATTTTTCATGGATGTGTTTAGCTTCTTTGGTTTGAATTTTCCCTTCTAGTGCTTTCTGTAGGGCTGGGTTTGTGGACAGGTATTGATTAAATCTGGTTTTATCCTGGAATATTTTGTTTACTCCGCCTATGGTGATTGAGAGTTTTGCTGGGTATAATAGTCTGGGTTGGCATCCGTGGTCTCTTAGTGTCTGCATGAGGTTTGTCCATGATCTTCTAGCTTTCATAGTCTCTATTGAGTAGTCTGGTGTTATTCTGATGGGTTTGCCTTTATATGTTACTTGGTCCTTTTCCTTTGCAGCTCTTAATATTTTTTCTTTATTCTGTGTGTTTAGTGTTTTGATTATTATGTGGCGAGGGGACTTTTTTTTGGATCCAGCCTATTCGGTGTTCTGTAAGCTTCTTGTATCTTCATAGGTATTTCTTTCTTTAGGTTGGGAAAGTTTTCTTCTATGATTTTGTTGAATATATTTTCTGTGCCTTTGAGTTGGTATTCTTCTCCTTCTTCTATCCCTATTATTCTTAGGTTTGGTCTTTTCATGGTGTCCCAAATTTCCTGGACGTTTTGTGTTAGGACTTTTTTGTCTTTATTGTTTTCTTTGACTGACGAATCTATTTTCTCTATCGTGTCTTTGGTGTCAGAGATTCTCTGTTCCATCTCTTGCAATCGGTTAGTTATGCTTGTTTTTGTAGTTCCTGTTCGTTTTGTCAGGATTTCTATTTCCAGCATTCCCTCAGCATGTGTTTTCTTTATTGTCTCAAATTCATTTTTCAGATCTTGGAATGTTTCTTTCATCTGTTTAATTGCTTTTTCTTGGCTTGATTTGATTTCTTCCCATTTTTTGTTCGTTTTTTCTTCCATTTCTTTAAGGGAGTTTTTTATTTCCTCTTTAATGGAGTTTTTCATTTCTTCTTTAAGGGAAGATTTTATTTCCTCTTTAAGGGAGTTTTTTATTTCCTCTTTAAGGAAAGTTTTTATTTCCTCTTTAAGGTAGTTTTTCAATTCCTCTTTAAGGAAAGTTTTTATTTCCTCATTGAGGGAATGTTTTATTTCTTCTTTAAGGGCCTCTATCATCTTCTTAATGTCATTTTTAGGGTTGATTTCTTCTGTTTCTTCTGTCATGGTATGTTTAGGTCTTGCAGGTGTAGAATCACTAGGTTCTGATGTTGCCATATAGGTCTTTATGTTGTTGCCTGTATTTTTGCACTGGCGTCTACTCATCTCTTCCTCTGTGAGGTGCAGGTGGTGTCTGTGTCTGAGAGTGCCTCTCTTGTTCTAATTTTTAGTCTTGGTTTAGTAGTGGTTCTTGGTTAAATTGGTGCTATTGGGCTATTTCTTCAGGGCAGCTGATTTCGATCGGTGAATTATATACTTATGATTCTGGTGATCTGGTTTGGTGTCTGGGTAGCGCCTTCTTCTGTGTTCCCAGGTCACGTTTTGTTCATTTGTCAACTCCTCAGCTGATCTTGTTTCTTCAGACTTTAAACTGTAGGCATCTGAATCCTCTCCCAGATGGGTTTCAGCTGAGCAGGGTAGTCTCACCAACACCTCCAAGTTGTTGGGTTTCACAGGATCAGCAGCTGGGCCCTGGGTTGTCCTCAGACGGAGTGTTCAGATTTGTTCTGGTTCTGACCCACGGAGATAGCTTCTTCCCCAGATGTTGGGGTTAGGGGCGTCCCTGTTCCAAGCTGTGTCTGCTTGTCTCCGTCCCTGAGCCTGTCTACCTCTGCGGTCCACCGCCGGCCTGTATGTCCCTGTCAGCTGCCGCTGGGTCTGTCTGCCTCTGGGGGCCGTCACCGGGCCTGAATGTCTCTGCCGGCTGCAGCCGGGACTGAATGTCCCTGTTGGCCGCTGCAGCCGGGACTGAATGTCCCTGTCGGCCGCTGCTGCCCGGCCCGTTTACCTCAGCGGGCCGCCGCTGGGCCCGTCTACCTCCACGGGCCACCGCCACAGGCCTACCTGCGTCTGCTTGTCTCCGCGCCGGGCCTGTCTACCTCTGTGGGCCGCCGCTGGGCCTGAATGTCTCTGCCGGCTGCCGCTGGGCCTGAATGTCCCTGTTGGCCGCTGCCGCCGGGCCCGTTTACCTCAGCTGGCCGCCGCTGGGCCCGTCTACCTCTGTGGGCCGCTGCTGGGCCTGAATGTCTCTGCCGGCTGCTGCCGGGTCTGAATATCCCTGTCGGCTGCCGCCGCTGGGCCCGTCTACCTCCACGGGCCCCGCCGCAGGCCTACCTGCGTCTGCTTGTTTCTGCCGCCGGGCCCGTCTCTATTTTCTGTTTTTTAACATTTTAATTAAAATATATTTACATCACTTCCCCCTTTCCTTTCTTCCCTTCAGCCCTCTGATATACCTCATTTTCAAATTGATAGCCTCTTTTTTAATTATTCCTGTTACATATAAATATATGCACAAGTATGCAAATACAGCCTGCTGAGTACAATTTTTGTTATTTGCATGTATAGGACTTCAGAGCTGACTAAGTCATATCAGATAACTAATCAGGGCAGTCATCTCCAAGAGAGGCTAAATCCCCCTCTCTCAGCAGTCAGTCCCCTGTAGTTCTCTGTCTAGGACTGGGACCCTGGGAGATGGTCCCCCGTCCTCATTAGCATATCTATTGACCTTGTCATTTTTCAGGTCTTGTTTCTGCATCCCCTTGTAAGTCCCTCTCACAGCAGCCTTCCTGGTATTCTGACTCAATCTTTCCATGCCTTCTTTAGTAATCTTTCCGGAGCCATCTACATGCAGGAGCTGTGCTGTGGTGTGGATATAGCCCTTGGGGCTGAGTCTCCCACAGTCCATTAATCCTGCACGGTACCCAGCTTCTGTAATGGGCTCCATCTGCTGCAGATGAGGGGTGAGAGCTACACTTCTATCTCTTGGTATGAGGATAGCTTTTAGAATGTAGTGAAGGAATTGTGCTGGTCTAGTAAAGTGTAGGAGGCAGGTTCTCTTCTGAGATCCATGACCTCACTAGTCCTGGGGAGTTGGCTAAATTTTCAGTACTAGACATTATTCTCCTCCTGTTGAGTGGTCCTTATGTCCACTTAGACTACAGTTGATTACCATCAAGATTTGCACCTTTACAAATATCTTGTTATGTTGGTCATTGTGGTTCATGGCTATCATAGCTGTGTAGAACTATTAGTTGTGTCCCTCCCTTGGCAGCTTACACAGTACTTATTTTCTGGTACTATGAAAGCTAGACCACAGGAAGGAGACTTTTGTGTAAGATCCAGCTCTAATGAACCAAGTCCTATATTCTAAGTGTGCTGTTTCTTCAGCAATAGGGCCTTACCTTCAACTGCTGAGAAGTTTTCAAGGGAAACAATAGCCTGCATTGTTTGGGAACTGGACTGCCCTCAGCAGCAGCATGGAAGGCTTCTCATGCCTCTGAGGGTTTTGTTAGTCTATGATTCTTGTGGGGCCATCGTCAGCTGAAGTGGCATGAGAGAAGAGAATATTTCAGCTTTTTAATCTCTTGTTCTTTCTTGTTCTTTTAATTTCAGAAACAGCTTCAAGTTTCAGTAATTATTTTTAAAGAAAATTTATTCACCTTACTGTTTTTAAGTACATTTTATTGAGGCCTAGTTCTCACACCTTAGGATTTAACCTGTTGATGTACAGTTGAACTATTTGATAAGCAATGCCTCAACTATAAATAGAGCAATTCCAATAGCCTCAAGCTTTGCCTATGCTCCTTTGTAGTCCCCCAAGCCCATGGTAACCACTGATCTATTAATCACTCTATTTCCTATAACTGTGTCTTCTTTAGTGCTTTCTCCAGCTGAGTTTACTTGAATCTCAGTTCTTACCAAGTTTAACAAGTTTTATCTTTTATTTGGTTAAGTAGCACTGTTAGCATTTAACATAATCATTGGTATGTGTACATCATCAATTACTTGCTATTTGCTCTTTTTTAATTTTATGTTTCCTACTTAAAAATTCTTAATGAATTTTGAAGGCTTTTAATTTCAGCACTTAGGAGGCAGAGGCAGACAACCTGGTCTACAAAGTTCCAGGATAGCCAAGGCAGTTACCCACAGAAACCTTGTCTCAAAAAAAAAAAAAAATTAATGATTTCACTTAATCTTTACTATTTCCTCAGTATCTATAGCTCTTTTAAAGTTTACTTTTTGTGGTTGCTTCCAGATATTAATTTTTAAAAATAAAACATGGCTAGAAAAAACAGTCTGTTGAAAAATATTGGTAGTTGGAAGGTTGAATTGAATGATTTCTTTGTCGTTTTCCGTACATACTCAGGGAAGGACAATGGAAGAAAGGAAAAGTGATAAAGGAAATGGGCATCTCTGTGAGACTGGCTTAGAGAGGACAGGCCAAGAATTAAAGCAAATGTTCGATAAGTCATGAATTACTGGAGTTCTTTTATGAGTTCATATGAGACTATGTAATGTCCATATTGTATAAAATATATTTTGTTGTTGTGGACTTAGTTGTTCTGTTTTTATTTTGACAGAATTGATGCTTTTCATTGATTTGGTCCAGATATTTTAAATATTACTGGTAACTTGGTAAAAATGCCAAGCCGGTCCGTGGCAAATGCATCTCATTCTGCTATATATAGTGTACGACACTCAAATTAAAACCCTTCCCTGGAAAAAACAAAGATTGTTTTTATTGTAGCCCAAACTGTAAGATTCTATAACACATCAGTTATGTTATAATCAGGAAATCCAAAATATGTAGAAGTAGATATGTATGTGTGTGTATACATATATCACATCTACATACATAAATATATGTATACACACACACATTTGGTTTTTTGAGATTGGATTTCTCTGTGTATGCCTGGCTTTCCTGGAACTCACTCTGTAGACCAGGCTGGCCTTAAACACAGAGATCCGCCTTCTCTGCCTCCCATAAGTACTGAGTTCAAAGGCATGCGCCACCACCTCCATGTGAAGTAGATATTTTAAAGATGTGCATGTTCCACTTTCTCTGAGTGGAAGAGGTGCAACAAAGCATTACTGAATGCTTTTATTATATCTCCTTTTAAGCAGACTGTATTTACCTTGTAACTGATCTCTGACTTTTTCTTTTCCTTGTAGTTATACGAAGGTTTTGTGCATAGCATTTGAGGTCCTTCAGGGCCTACAGTATTTGAACAAGAATGGGATAGTACACAGAGCACTGTCTCCTCATAATATCCTGTTGGATCGAAAGGTAATTTTTAGCTAGTAATAGATATTTTTAATGTTGTTTGAGAATGAAAGCTACTGAAATCTTCCACTAATCACAGAAATATAGACTAACAAAATGTTTTCAGAATATTTGTAATGACTTAGGAAAATGATGTATTTGTGGCAGACAAAAAACACTTTCAAAATTATATTGATGGATTATTCTCCACTACACCCAACTTATTTTCCTAGATTTATTCTTTATTTTCTCCGCTCATTCTTTTTCCAAGGGGCTATGACTTATGCGAATTGAGCTTGGTAGCCGCTCCATGACATGGCTTCCCAGCATGTTCCTGCTCTTCAGTTACTTACATCTCAAGACAGCAGTGCTGGCCATTCATATGGAATGCCATTATCATATGCACAGCCATGTTGTTCTACCTTGTTATTCTTCTTTCCCCCCTGCCTTATAGATATCATTTGCTATCTGCTCATCCCTCGTCCCCTTTTCTGTGGGATTACTTCTTTTTAGAAATCTTACAGGAGATTAATGTGGTAAAGGCCCTCCTACACTAATGGGTAGCAAAGTAGCATTTTCATGAATAATTATTATTGAATTTTTCCACAAATGTATAAACAGTTTCTGGGAAATGTAGGGGACAATTATTCCTATATAATTATTTTCTGAGTCTTATAAAGTTTAATGCAGCTGCCCTATGGGATCAAAACTCGTGAAGGAAAAGGCAGCAGCACTCATTAATTTCTGGTTCATAACAGTGAAGCATCATTGCCATAACCAAGCAAGATTATTTCCAAGGACAGTTTGTAAAGCATTACAAAAGTAATGCTTTCCTTTTATTGAGCTCACGTTAGTGACTACTATTGTTATTTTTAGACAACAAAAATATTCTCAGAAATCTAGTGAATTTATTGAAATATTAATTTTTTTTAACTGTGAATTTTTCATACTAAGAATTGCCATTTCACAACTAATGGTCTTTGCAAGCCCCTGGAAAAAAACTCCTTTGGAAAATGTCTAATAAGCATTATAATCTATTGGGGACTATGGGGGTCCAGCCCCCTCGATAGTCCCCTCCCAGGGTCCGGGAAGAATCTACAACTAGCTGATAATTAATCTTTGATGAAATGAAATGAATCTATGTACACAAAACTCCTTAGTCCATATACTTTATTATTCTGTGACAGTTATAACCTTATATTCTGCTCTCATACTTAGGTCATCCTTAGCCTGATTTCTCTCTACACTTGTCTATGATCCCCTCTATGTTCTATCTTAATTCCTTCATCTAGTTCTGTCCCTTCTAGGCTGTCATCTATCTAGTTCTTTCCCCTATCAGCTCCTCTCCCGTCTCCTTCTCTCTAATCTGGCTCTTCCTCATCTTGTTCTTCCCCATCTGGCTCTTCCTCATCTTCCATCTCGTTCCTCTAGTCCTCTCTTCTAGCCCTTCAATCTAGCTCTTCCCCATCTCAGTTCGTTCCTCTCAAGTTCTTACCCATCTAGTTCTTCCATTCTCTTTTCTCTTCTCCTCTTGTGCCCTGGAAGTCCCGGTATCTAAAAGGGAGGGTCCGAGCTAAATTGTGTAAAGCTATAAACATCCACCTCTCCTAGGCGGTGTCCCCTTGTGGAATTTACCGTAAGTCAGGAGACTTGCACATGGGCTGTTACCATTGTTAGTCCACCTGGGACTAACAATGGGCACCCACCTGGGTGGTGTTTCCTGTAGTCCTGGAAAGTGGCCAAGGGAGATAGATAATCTGATTCCAGAGAAAGCCTTTCCTGAGGCTGTTCTCCAAATACCTGGAATGTGTATGTCCAGAGAGTGATCAGTCTACACTGTTAGTCCTTCTTAGGGGAAAGTCAATTGGAAAAACTATGAAGGCACACATGATTTTCATAACAGAAGACAGCTGATATATAACAAGCCAAGTAACACCAAAAACTCCTTGGGATTTGGCTTCCTCTGGAGGAATTCCCTGATCCCTCCAGGTAGTGACTTTGCCATAACCAGCTGAGTTCTTATGATATATTCCTGCGGCCCGCAGCAATAATCAAGTATTCAAGAAAAATGATAACTTTCTTTGCCTTTTTTTCTTTGTTAAGAAAAAGTCTTGCCTGGCAGTGGTGGCACATGCCTTTAATTTCAGCACTTTAATCACAGGCAGAGGCAGGTGGATCTCTGTGAGTTTGATGTCAGCCTGGTCTACAGAGTGAGTTCCAGGATAGCCATAGCTGTTCACAGAGAAACAAAACAAAAAAGCAAAAAAAGGAATGAGGAAAGTCTTGATGCCTTGATAATGTGAATGACAAAAAAAGTCAAAGAAATTTTTGATTTGACATTTTTTAAAAGACTTGTTTATTTTCACTTGATGTGTGTGGTTGTTTTTGCCTGCATGTATGTCTGTGCACCATGCACAAGCCTGATGCTCACAGAGACCAAAATAGGGCATCAGATCTTGGTCCAGATATTTTAAATATTACTGGTAATTTGGTAAAAATGCCAAGCCGGTCTGTGGCAAATGCATCTCATTCTGCTATAAATAGTGTACGACACTCAAATTAAAACCCTTCCCTGGAAAAAACAAAGATGATTTTTATTGTAGCCCAAACTGTAAGATTCTATAACACATCAGTTATGTTATAATCAGGAAATCCAAAATGTGTATGTGGAATTATAGACGTGCTGCCATGAGAGTGCTGATAACTGGACCTGAGCCCTCTGTAAGAGCAACAAGTGCTTTTTAACACTGAGTTGTCACTAGACATTTTGATATATATTAGTATATATGTATACATGTATCTATAAGTATTTATACATATGTAATGAGTGTGAGCATACTAAATATTGACAGATGATTTTGCATAAAATTGTGGTGTTTTATAAATTCTTAAATAGTAGTCTTTTGATAAATTATTGTATGTATGTGACTGGAGAGATGATTGGTAGTTAAGAACACGTGCTGCCTGTCCACAGGACTTGAGTTTAGTTCCCTGTACCCACATCAGGCAGCTCATATGACTACCTCTGACTACAGTTCCAAGGAATCTGATGCCCTCTTCTAGTATCCTCAGGCACCCTGTAGCGTACACTCAGACACACACACACACACACACACACACACACACACACACAAATATACATAAAAGTAAATCTTTAAAAAATATTATATTGAGTTGCATAATAGTTATTGTTAGGTTTCAAACAAGGACAAATGGCTGAGGTGTCCATTTAACATATCAAAGTGGACACTGGTCACTAGGGTCTCCCTTTATTCCTCAGTCCCTACCTGTTACAGGCCCTCCGGGCTGGCATACCCAACCCTTTACTATAGACAGAAGTTTTCCTGTGTGCCACAGCTGCTAGGTCCCAAGTAAACACACCAAAGCTTATATCAATTATAAAACGGTTTGGCGTATTGCTCAGGCTTATAACTAACTAGTTCTTATGCTTAAATTAGCCCATAATTCTTATCTATGTTTAACCAGTGGCTTGGTACCTTTTCTCAGTCCAACATTCTCATCTTACTTCCTCTTCATCTGGCTGGCAACTCCATCTCTGCCTTTCTTCTTCCCAGCCTTCTCCTAATCTGGTCACCTCTCCTACACTTACTGCCTGGCTACTGGCCAATCAATGTTTTATTAAACCAATAGGAATGACAAATCTTTACAGTGTATAAGAGCATCATCCCACAACACTCTACCCTAAACTTCTCTAACCCAGGGGCTGGGCTGCCCTCTTCCCTGCTGTCTTTTCCTGTATAATCAACTATTTTGGTTCCCTTGTTGTCTTTTCATCCACTCTGGGCCTCCTGGCTGCTGCACCTTCCTCCCCTCTCCCTCCCTGCCCCCTATATGGCCCAACTCAGTCTGGTTGTGTCCACTCTGGACTCTCCCAGATGTCCCTGCCTCTGGCTATGCTCTCCCTTTTATCTACAATAAACTTTCTCCTCCACCATACCTAGGAGCAGTCATGTACTTCTTCTTTATTTCTTTTTTCATTCAGTTATCTTATTTATAAAACATATATTTATAATTTTCTTTGGCAATTGTATTAAGATATTTCATAGTGATTTTCTCTTTTTTCATTGTAGGGTCATGTTAAACTGGCTAAATTTGGACTTTATCACATGACAGCTCATGGTGATGATGTCGATTTCCCAATAGGGTAAGAGTTGTTTTCCTCTATTTTGAATTCTATCTTAACCTTGATGAACTTTGATAATATACATTTGGTTAGTGATTTTTAATATGAAAACAGCTCTTCTTTATTTACTACATCTTAATTTCTTATATACTTCACTGACAATGAGTATTTTCCCAGCATCACTAAGATTCCTGAGTTGATCTTTAACAGAACAGATACAGAGAGTCACAAATCATTGGCTGTGTTTACCTTATGATATTTCTTAATTAATTGCACTTTATTAAGAAGTGGTTTAAGGTAAGAAAGCTGACTAGATTCTTAATGCTAGTATGTGTTCATTTATAGACTGAAAAACATTACTTCTTTTACTTTCAATTTAATGTTTTATGTTTATTTAGTTCCTTGTTCTCTAAGAAAGAATTGTATTTTTAAATTCAAGTTGATTCATTGTAGATATTGGAGGTAATGGGATAAATTCTATATAGAGAAATATAGTAAAGAGATTTGTGTATTTAATTGCCTCTGGTGTGAAATTCCAGATATACATTGCCCTCCAAGAAATGAGTGGAACTTTATTTCATGCTATATTTAGATAGGTATTACTGATAGAGACTGCTATATTATTGTGTGGTTCGTCTGAAACATTTTCATAACGTAATTCTATTCCTTAAGTTTACATTATTTTCAACAAAAGTAAGGAAAAGAATTTCTGAATGTACTTCAGCTTCTCCACATTAACATTTTATTGTATCTAAATTGTCTCTCACTTTCTGTGATTGAATTTGTGTATGTCTCATATTTGTGTGGCAGTCTGAGTAGACATTGGCTCTTTATCCCTAAAACTTAAACTTATATTTCACAATAGGGCCTTTTCCTACATCATTTCAGAATACTGATGAAAATGAGTAAACAAAACTTACCTAACCTAGAAATCTTAATCACATTTGTTCACATGCAGTGTGGTGTGGGCAGCCAGCTCCCACGTTTTAAATGGTTCCTATGAGGAGGAGAGAGGAATAAGAAACTTTTAGATAGAGAGATAACAGAGAGGAGACAGACAGAAACCCAAGATAGCTTTAGGACCTGGATCAAAATCCACTGGCCCCTTCTGTCTCTTCATAGGGGCTTTTTATAACAATGCCAAGGGGTGGGACAAAAGACCACCCCCTTTTTAGATGAAAGCATACCACACAGCCTAGTACAGACCCTTCCAAACACCTGGTAACCACGCCTATGGTCCAGTCATTCCCCTATGTAGCCCTGATGGGTAACACGAGCTCATATCTCATTAGGAAACCTCTGTGGGTCTCCACAGCTCCCCCTTCTTGATATAATAAAGGGCACCTCTGACCCCTCAGATAGACTGTGCTGCCTTAGGTCATTTTTCCCTAGTCAACCTTACCTGTCCTTGAGATACACTTTCCATCAAGCATACTGTGTCTTAGATTGGAAGCTAGCAAGAAGGACATTGTGCTTCCCTAACTACCTGCCTCTGGCAGGAGAAAGTACAGAGCTTAACTCAGCTCTGACTCAGGTCCCTACTAAGAGCTTGGAAGTAATTGGAACAGCCACAGCAATCACTTGAGCTGCCATACCACCCAGTAAAATAGTAGAGGATGACTGAGATGTCCTTTTTGAATGGGTCTAAGATGTCTATATCAGCCTTAGCTGTGCCAAGCCCTTTTTTTAAACCAATAAACTCCTGATGCAACTGCATCAAACTTAGACTCCTTTAGCTTCATCAAACCATGGTTCATCCATATCAACAGGTTAATATAATTCTAGTATGAATATTATTATAATACATATTTACAATTCTTACAAATTTACATTCAAAAGCAAATTCTCTGTAAGAATACTTTGCAACTTTAGCAAACATCTAAAAGAGATCTCCTAACAGAACTATTTACATTTTCTTCCAACAAGACAGAGAGTACATGATTCATGAGTCACCACAGTTAAAATTGTAAATGAACTCAAAACTGTTTCATTTCTGAGGTTTGCAAAAGCTCAGAAAAATCTATTCTAATTATGGTCTTAAAAGTTCTCCTGAAACTTTGAAATCAGAGCCTAATTCTTCAGCTTCTCTAGAGTTTTTGTATCCAGCTCCCTCGACCCCAGGATTCGGTGAGGGCTGCCAGGGGGCTGCAACACTTGGGACAATGTCACTCCTCCTCTGCCAGCCACCTTCCCCGCCCAGCCCTCCCAGCCATTCTGGGACCAGTGGAAATGCACCCAATGGTGGACCATCGCTGGCCAGGGCAGGGGCTTTCCCTCTATCCAAATTCATAGCAGTTCCCCTGAATGCAACAATTCAACTAAATTCAAGCAAGTGTTGCTGAAACTTTACTCCCAGCTACAGAGGCACTATTAGTTAGCTTTCCCTAAGAGAGCAGCCCTAGGGTGAAAGCTATTAGCTGGCTAGGGAAGAGTCCTTTCAAAGAGACCTTCTTACAGCCAGCAGAAACTGCATGGCTTTAGCTGCTAGCTCTGTTCAGGCTTTTACAATCCCAGTCCTGAGGCCCAAGCCTCTTGCCCAGGGACTCAAGGTTCCTCCTGCTGCTACAAGCCACAGCTCTCAAGCAGCCCTGGCTCCAGGAGGAAACCCAGCCACAGCCAGTGGTGGCCACTGCACCCCTGGCTCCATTTACATTCACTACACTATATTATCCTGGGCATCTGGCTGTTCAATTATGAGGAACATTGGAAAGTCTTACACCTCTTTCCCTCTGCTAGCTGCCTCCCAAATACTGGCTTGAGGAGGAGATGCAGCACTAACAGCTTGGGTTGGCCATGTTCTGGGAGTGTTTTTTTTGTTTTTGTTTTTGTTTTTTTTTTGTTCCAGGGCAATTATTGACAACTTTCCCATTCTGATAGATGCCCCCCTCCCCAGGTGAGTCAAATTACAGAAGGAAAAGAAACCTTGGAAGGAGAGACATGAAGAGCTTCCATTTGTTGAGAAAGAGAAATTAGTAAATTTTTCAAGCCCTTTAGTTCCTCCCTTGTCTCATCCCAAGACTTCTCTTCCTTAAATTCAGCTTCCTGGCCAAGAGGGAACTGACCCTGATTAAATGATGTTGTAAAAGTGTTCTCATATAGTGGCACTACTGGCAGAGTAGAGGGTTTTGTTTTATCCATGTCCACCTCAGGAAAAATTTCCTCCTGCTTCTAAGGACTTAGATCTAAGCTGTCCCCATAGGCCAAAAGCTTCCATGGGAATCTTTTCCAGCCCATGTTCCTCATAATATTTTTGCATTTCAAATCTGATTCTCCCCTAGGAGTCTGTGTCCAGAATCCCATAGTTAGACAACCAAGGACACAGTTCCTCTGTGAACTCTAAGAACCTCTGTACTTGTTGCTGATCTACCTTAATTCTGGTAGTTTTCAAACTTTCTACAAGCGAATATACAAACATCTGCTTACTATTTCCCTGCCCCATAGTGGCTTCTCTTTCTCAGACTGCTAAGTCTGCAGTGGCTGCTTGTTCCTGGATGCTGTTTTTTTTTGTGTGTCAGATCTGGCACCAGGGAAATTCTACACTTACCTTAAGTTTCTTCCAGCAAAAATATTCCTATACCTAAACCCTATATTTATTCCTAATTTAATAGATAGAAATTAAGAGAGGAAGAGAGAGAAAGAAAGAAACCTAGACAGAGAGAGATACTTGCTGTAGCCTAATTTTTCTATATACAGTTTTTGCTCCTACAGAATAAAATACCACTGACTAACCTTTTCATACAAAACCAGACATGTCCAACTGCTTCTATGGGGTTTTCCTATTCTTACTTCCTCCACACCCAAGTCCATAGTACTGGCACCATCTGTGGGAGGCCAGCTCCCACCTTTTAAAGGGTTCCTATGAGGAGGAGAGAGGAATAAGAAACTTTTAGATAGAAAGATAGCAGAGAGGAGACAGACAGAAACATAGGATAGCTTCAGGAGGACTTGGATCAAAATCCACTGGTCCCTTCTGTCTCTCAAAAGGACTTTTTATAACAATGCCAAGGGGCAGGACAAAAGACCTCCCTCTTGCTAGATCAAAGCACACTGTGCAGCCAAGTGCAGACCCTTCCAAACACCTGATAACCACACCAGTGGTTCAGTCTTTCCCCTATGCAGCTCTGCTGGGTAAAGCAAGCTCACATCTCACTAGGAAATCTATGTGGATCTCCACAGCATGGCTATTTTAATAGCATTCTTTTATGTTTGCTTCTTGGGTTCTCAAAAGTCAGTTCTACTACACTAGCAGGAGTACTAGTACTGCCAGGAGTCATAATAAGCAGTCATGGAGACGATTTTCAAAGTAGAATAGTGCTTAAATTTTTAGATTTTTGAAAAATTTCCCTTTATTCTAAAAACTTAGATTGTAGATTTCTTTTTTCCTCTTGACTTTTTTAAGACATCTCTTTACATAGCTCTAAGTGTACTAGAACTCATTGTGTAGACCAAACTGGCCACACCCTAACAGAGATCCACCTGCTTCTGCTTCCAGGGTGCTGGGATTAAAGGTGTATTCCACCACGCCTAGCCTGTAGGTTTCTTTTTTGTTTTTGTTTTGTTTGTTTGTCTGTTTGTATCATTGTCTGAAGCTGGCACATAACTCACTGTGTAGTCCAGGCTATTGAGACTTTATTTAGTAAGGAAACATTTATTGAGCACTTTCTGGTCTGCCTATTTCATGCACAAAGCTAATATTAGTTTTTATCCTTGAGCAACTCATTCCTCAATGGGCTAATTTTCTGTATTGATGACTTATTTATTAAGATATACAAATTCATAATTTAACATTTCACATACATTCAATGGTAGAGCACAATTTTATTCATAAACATAAAAGTGTTATAATAATCATTAATAAGTTCTTATGAAAGAAAACATCCTTTTGATTTTAAGTTCTTAGTTAAGTTTGAGCTTCTTCCTTGTGTGATCATTACCATTTGTCATAAAAAGCTGTGGTAGACATGACTACTATAACATCTGCATTTTGTCTAAATCAGTTTCTATGAAAGAAAACTAAAAACAAAACAAATGTTGCTTTAGGTTTCTGACTTACATTTAAGAATTCATTATGTTTTGGTGATAAATAGAAGGGAGTTTTTTAAGGCATATCAATCATTTGGTTTTAAAATGCTTTTATAGACATGGTCTTGTATTAGCATTCAGCACAGCTTACTTTGAAGTCTGAGTTTCAAAGGATCTTACTGGAAGCTATAAAGCACAAAGTGTGAAACATTAGCCAGGAAAAATAAAATAAGTGATCAAACAGCAAGGCCAGAAAGAGCCTTTACATCAGAGGAGGCTCGCAGTTGACTCCAGTGACAGATATTAAGGAACGTAAGTGTTACCATCTGCTTCAAAATATTGGAAGGAATTATAAATTGGGCATTCATTTTGATTGGACAGTAGCATAATGCCCTGTTAAAGCTGCAGATGATAAAAGTCACTTGCATTTACCTCACTGGTAATGTTCAAAGTGAAGTTCTGGTAATTTTTGTTGAGTGTTAGAATGAGACATTTAAGAGAAAGTTGCTGAAAGATGATGCCCTCCATTAAAGAGCCATTTTAAGACTCTATGAATTTCTGTCTGGTTAAAGGGGACCCGGAGTTTTTAGAACAAGGTTACTTCTGTGCTTCTGTACAAAGTTTTTGGTGAACCAATTTAATTATAGCTTTGTTTGGCTTTTCATGAACTAAATTATGATTTTGAATTAATATATTTGAAGTCAGGAATAAAAATGAATAAGTTACGTTTTAGATATGTCATGGTGATGACAATGATGAAAGTACTACATGGGGTTTGTGTCACTTATTCTAGTTTTGTTTTTGTTTTAGTTTTCTGAGACAGTTTTACTATGTAGCTCTGGCTGTCCGCTCTGTAGACCAGGCTGGCCTCAAACTCACGGAGATCCGCCTGCCTCTGCCTCCCGAGAGTGCTGGGATTAATGGCATGCACCACCACCGGCCAGCCACATATTCTATTTTTATAGAGCGTCTTTATCTATTAATGTTTACAACAGTTTTGTGTGGTGGGCATTATCATTCCTTTCTACAGAAGAAGAAAGCCACATCAGATTTACTGAAATTAAAGAGTAGGTTTTGTTGGGGATGAAGTTCAGGGGCAGAGAAATTGTGGAACACGTACAAGGCCATCTCTGGTACCTTAAAACAAAAAAGCACGGTTCGAAGAGCAGAACACAGATGCTAGACCACTACATACAGTGCTTTTTAATCAGACTTTAGCTACTTTTACAGACTCTACACATTCACTTAGAAAAGCAGTATTATCATTTGAGAGTAAAATGTCATCCAAAAATTCATATATAAGAGGAATACATGAGTACATTAAGGGAATATTTATGTCATTCTAATGAATAATGATTTAACCATTTAATAATCTAGTTTTATTCAAGTTACATATCCAGACTTAAGTGAGTTATGTTTTACATATAAATAAGTCTCACAATGATAGTATGAGAAGATGTCACATGTATTTGCATGTATTTTTGCCTGGAGTTATTGTTGTAAAATAATGTAAATGAAGTGAAAAATCCAGATTATGGTGCTCATGACTAAATTTGAGAAACACGCATTCACACACACACACACACACACACACACACACACACACACACAAACACAAACACACACACGATACTAAAATAGAAAATGCCTATATGCAGTGCCTAGTAATTCAATTTGGGGTTCATAGTATTCTTGGATACTGAACTATTTATAATATTGAATTTTGGTTTTGCTTGGATCTGATTATAGCTATGCTCTGTTTCTTGCCCCTTGTAATAAGAATAATATAACTTATTATTTTATAGAAAGCCACAGTTGAGATACTTGGAACTTTTAAAATGATGTTGGATTTTTAAGAGACTGAACTTTTAAAGTGTTTGAATTTTCTAACTTTTTTGAAATTGTATTACATTATTGCCCCCTTCCCTTTCCTCCCTCCAAACCCTTTCATGTACCACCAACCCATATTCTCAAAACCATGGCCTCTTGTTCTTTAATTTTCGCTACATATGTATGTGTGTTTATGTATGTGCGTGTTCCTAAATACACAAATATTGCCTGCTCAGTCTGTATACTTCACCCATGAAGTCTCACCAGCAGGGCTGTCTAAACATGACTTGAAGAAGGATAACACCAATAGCCATGCTGACATGGAAAGAGGAAAACTCATGAGGTCTCAACCCTAGACACAGAAATACAAACAACTAAGAAATGCTGGAAGCAGGAGAAATAGTCTTCCCCAGGGCAGAGAACACCAATTGGTTACCCAATACTTAGTGTGCATTGTAGCCCAAAGGTCTCCTGTGTCCCACCTGGCCTGCAGCAGCTTATGAAGAAATCACTCAGAGGCTTAATATTAATTACAAACTGTTTGGTCTATGGTTTAGGCTTCTTGCTAGCTAGCTATTGCATCTTAAATTAACCCATTTCTATTAATCAGTGTATTGCTATGTGACCATTGTGTTACGAGTCTGCTGGAATGTTGCTCCTTGGGTGGTGGGCTGGCATCTGTCCTGACTCTGCCCTCTTCCTCTCTATCTCTCCTGGATTTCCCCCCTGGCTCTTATCTTGCCTTACAATAGTCTAAAACAGCTTCTTTATTAACCAGTAATAGCAACATGTATTTACAGCATACAGAAAGACCATCCTACAGCAGTGCATCCTTGAAAATATGTACATACAAGTGTTTGAATGTTTTGAAGACTGTGGAACTTTTTAAAATATACTGTTTTATTTTGAATTATTATCAGGAGATCTTGGGGATTAACAAGAAAGGAAAGGTTATAGTTTAATGATGGTTTTCTGTATCAAGTTGACAAGGAGTCATTTGTACTGGTTAGATTTTTGTCAACTTGACAAAAGCTAGAGACATCTGAGAAGAGAACCTTATTGAAGAGTGCCCCCATCAGATTGCCTATAGGCAAGTCTGTAGATAGCATTACTCCATGAACTCTGCTTCAATTCATGCTTGAACTTCTTCTCTGGCTTCCTTCAATGATAGAGTATAATTGGAAAATGACATAAATCTTTTCCTGCCTAAGTTGCTTTTGGCCAGTGTTTTATCACAGCAACAGCAAAGCAAACTAGGACACTGTTGACAATAACCCATTCCTATGTCAAAGGTCAAATGATGAAACAATTTGTAGACGAATTTCTAGACAGTCTTATTAAACAAGAAACACAGAGCCAAATACAGGGGTAATAGCCAAAGAGATCAGAGAAATAGAGAATAGCCACCGACTAACCTTAGCTTACCACCTTGTCATAGCTTCCCAAGAGAGAGCTTCTTCCTGTCTAACCTATGCTTTTATTGCCTTCCTGTTCTGCCTTCTCATTGGCTCTAAGCCCAGCCACATCACTTCCTCATCACTGCCTGTCTATACAGACCTCCAGGTCTCTATGGTTGGTACTGGAATTAAAGGCATGTGTCACCACGCTTGGCTGTGTCCTTGAACACCCAGAGACTCTGCCTGCCATGTGATCAGATTAAGGGCATGTGCTACCACTGCCTGATTTCTGTTTATGGCTTGCTATGACCTCTGATCTTCAGGCAAACTTATTTATTAACATACAAATAGAATATTACATTTCAGCGCAAATAAAATATCACCACAACAATTCACCGTTAGCAGAAGATCAACTGGTAGGAGGAAGGAAAAGCACTTGGAAGCCTAGAGGCCTGTTGTAGTGGCAATATATAATCACAGAAAAGAGCAAGAAACCCATCTGGTGCCACAGAGAGATAGGATGTTTTTTAAAATTATTTAGGACTTCTGTGTATTCAGTTTCATTCCTAGACATAAAGTCCTGTATTTCAAGATTCTTCCTAGTAATCACTGTGGATTTAATTATGTGGGATTTTTACATCTCATGCACTAGTTATAAGAATGTGCTCTGTTTCTATCACCAATGTAGCTCATTATAATTATTTGTTATTTTCACATGTGTTACAGGTATCCCTCATATCTGGCACCTGAGGTAATTGCACAAGGAATTTCCAAAACTACTGATCATGTGCCAAGTGAAAAACCATTGCCTTCTGGCCCCAAATCAGATGTATGGTCTCTTGGGATAATTTTATTTGAACTTTGTGTGGTATGTATAAAGAAGTATTAAACTAAAAAAGAAATTGTATGTTCATTAGAATTTACTTTTTAGAGAGAAAGTTTATATAATAATGAAATATTTTGCTGTGAAAATTGACTAGATATAAATAGGCTTATTTCTCAATTTGACTTTATTTGATAGATCAGTAGAGATAGATAGATAGATAGATAGATAGATAGATAGTAGGTAGGTAGGTAGATAGATAGACAGATATATGATAGGTAGGTAGGTAGGTAGATAGATAGATAGATAGATAGATAGATAGATAGATAGATAGACAGAGAGATAGATAGCATATATAAGTATGCATATGTGATGTACTATGTGTGCCTTGTGCCCAGAGAGGCTATAAGGGTGCACTGAATCCTCTGGGACTGTATTTACAGATGGTGGTACATGCCCATGTGGGTGCTAGGAACCAAACCTGGGTCCTCTGCAAGAGCATCAGTGCTTTTAATTGTTGAACCATTTCTCCAGGCCCCCTCCCAGCTCCTTTCTTAATTTTTATCTTGGTATTTCTCAATATGTTCAGACTTTTACTAATTGTATAAACTAAGTAACTGGTTGCAGGCCTTTGAAAGGAATCTTGCCCCTGGTTCTCCTGCGCCTCCGACTCCCAGTTGCTTACTAACTGCCATGAGTGAGCATCTTCCTCTATTATATGCTCCTGCTGGCATGATATTCTGTCTTACCTCAGGCCCAAAGCCTTGGGACAGGACAAGCGGGAACTGAAGTCTCAGAAACTGTGAGCAAAACTAAACCTTTTCTACTTCTATGTAGACATCACAGATAATTTTGTCATAGTACTAAGAAACTCAAAAACACTCATCTGTTGTTTCTGTCATCTGAGGGATTTCCAAATATTTTGAAAATAATAGGTAACTCATTTATCCTTACCATTGCTAAGAATTAGTTTGACTCTTTCATTTTGTATATTTGAGATCTAATTAGATATCAAGAAGCAAATCTGCAAATATGGCTGAAGTCTAGTGTTAAAAGGCATATCTGTGTAATGTGATGTTATTGAACATCAGTTTGTGTTTTGTTTTGTTTTTTAGAAAGGGTTTCATTGTAGCCTAGGTTGGCTTCAAACATTTTTCATGGCTGAAGCTGATCTTGAATTCCAGATGCTTTTCCTTCTCCCCCAGGTGCTAGGATTATAGTTATATACCACTATTCACAATTAAAACCCAGGGCTTCATTCATGCCAGGCCTCAATCTACCTGAGCTGAATTCCCAGCCCTATTAGTTAGCTTTCTGTTACTGTAAACAATTGAACTTTAAAAGACTTTATTTGGGCTCATAATTACAGATCTTTGAGTCCATAATTACTTGTTTGTTGCTGGTCCTAAGTTAAGGCATCATATAACAGTAGAAATGTATGGCAGCAAAGCTACTCCCTCATTCCTAAAAGGGGGAAGAAGAACAAGGGTACTACAGAGATGGCTTAGTAGTTAAGAGAATGTACTGCTCTTGGGGGAGACCCAGTTTTGGTTCTCAGAACCCATATCCAACAGCTCACAACCATCTAGTTACAGCTACATAGTATCCAACACCCCTGACCTCTGTGGGCACCAGCGTTCACATGCACACAGCCCCCCAGAGAGAAGGAGAAGGAGAGAGGGAGAGAGGGGGGGGGGGGGGAGGGGAGGAGAGAGAGGAGAGGGAGGGAGAGAGGAGAGAGAAGAGAGAGAGGAAGGGAGGGAGGGAGAGAAAGAGAACATGTAAGAGTGTATGCATACAAGGTCCTGGGTCTCACTGTCCCATTTAAGGGTATGGCCCCATTGATGGGACAATCTCTTAACTTTCCATTGGATCTCAATAGCAGCAGACTGCAGACTAAGTCTTCAACATATATAGGCTTTTGAGATATAGTCCAGATTCAAACTATAGTACATACTTAAGCTGGATGCCCAAACTCAAGGACCACTGAATATATTTTCCGGACCTTTGAGCATAGATTCTACTCTTTCTTCTGTTCCTATTATTCTTAGGCTTGATCTTTTCATGGTGTCCCAGATTTCCTAGATGTTTGGTGTTAGGAATTTTTTAGATTCAACATTCTCTTTAACTGATGAATCTATTTCCTCTATTGTATCTTCAACACCTAAAATTCTCTCTTCCATCTCTTGTATTCTGTTGGTGATGCTTGCATCTGTAGTTCCTGTTCATTTCCATTTCCAGAATTCCCTTAGCTTGTGTTTACTTTATTGCTTCTATTTCCATTTTCAGGTCTTGAACTGTTTCCTTCACTTGTTTGTTTTTTCTTTGCTTTTTGGGGCATTCATTAAGGGATTTATTGATTTCCTCTAATTTTTTGTCTTTTTCTCAACTTCTTTGAGGGAATTTTTCATTTCCTCTTTAAGGACTTGTATCATCTTCATAAAGTTATTTTTATGGTGGCCAAGGGTTCTGGTGACTAGTGAGTCTCCTCTGGGGCTTGGGGATGGTGGTCTTGGGTCCCTTGATCTGGCCTGGCCTCCAGTAAAAGGGAAGTCTTCTTGAGTCTCTAGCAGCCTGGCATCCAGTAAAGCCTGCGTCTTCTTTGGGGGTACCTAGGACCAGCCTAGCCTCTGGTAGAGGTGCTGGGGCTGTTCTTCCATCTGGTGTGTACTGTACCTGGGCCTGTGGCATCTGCTCTTCCAGCTGGTGTGGACTATGTCTGAGCCTGGGGAGTCTGCCAGAGTTCTGGGGAAGGGCTGGCCATGGGGAGGATGATGAGGTAGGAGGGGCCCAGCAGCAGGGTAGAGAGTAGCTGGGAAGGCATGAGCCTGGGGAAGTGTGAGAGGAGCACAGAATCCAGGGAGGGATGCAGTTTGGATGGCAGGCTGATCTACTCTAATAGTGTGTCTTCAAACCACCTGTAATACCAGTTAGTTTGGAGGCTGAGCTAGGAAGAACAAAGTTTAAGGCCAGACTGAAAAGACTGTCTTAAAATACGGGTATAAACGGGCTAGGGATGCAACAGTGATACCATGCTGTTCTAGCAACTGTCCTGATCTGGCATACTGGAGGCTCAGTCCCCAGCTCCAAAAACAACAAAGACAACTTAAAAACTCAGGTACTATTGGAACACACAGAATGCCAGTCTGAAGTTGCTTGAGCGGAAGAGAAACTACTGTGGGTGGTTATCAGTATGAACAATAGATTACTTAAACATGATACATAAATAAGGATTCTGGGGGTAGACTTCCAGGACCATGTCTGTCTTTTACTAAAACAATACTGTTTGTTTTGGTGATCTGGAAAAACTAACCATCTATAATATATGGTTCTCAAAAGTGATCAGTGCTTGGGATACCACTTGGATCTAATGATCATTTTATGTAGGTGGCTCACATAATAAATATTACACAGTTCTTTTAAAAATATTATTTTAACAATAGCTTTTTGTGGTCAAGCTGGATTTAAATAATCAATAAAATTCTGGTGATAGATGGAAGTGACAATAAAATCACCTTCAGTTATGCTACAAAAAGATGCCTGGGGAAAGAAAATTCTAAATATTACTAAGAACTTATTTTCCATTATTTAGGGAAGAAAATTGTTTCAGAGCTTGGATATTTCTGAAAGACTAAAATTTGTGCTTACTTTGGGTAAGTTTCATGCATTTGATTATCTTTGAACCATGACCACAATCTATAGAAACAGCTGTCATCATTGAAGTCCTCTCCTAGAACAGTGAAATGTCTGTCTTCAGGTTGAGGAGGTAAGCGTCACAAGGCATCATGAAAAGTATCTTTTAAAACATGCACAAGTTTTCTTTACTCATGAAGGAACTTTAACCTGCATAGAAAGAAATCTTAGTTCCATGATTTAGCCAAGTAAACTATCTTGTATAATCAAACTAATAAATTTAAAACTGTACTCCCAACACCATAACTACATTTTGAGCTACCTTTCTATGTGACTAGTTGTATATGAAGAACAATTTTGGAAGAATATTCATTTTTCTTTATAATTGGTTTATGTATGTATGTTTGAGACTTATAGTAACAAATGTGTAATCTAATTAGGAGTGGAATATGTTAAATGTGTGGTAATAAGAGAGAAAAACTGACTATTTCATATAAAGCAATGACCCATCAAAATTCCAATTTACAAATAATAAAACTTGTGGAAAGAGTTAAGTATTTATGAATTTTATCTAAATCGCATACAATTTTATTTGATTCATGACTTCTTTACAAAGAATAGATACCTCAGCTGTCAAGGAATTTGAGCATTATTAAGTTAAATTTATACTTTATATCTCCAGAGAGATGTGGGTGCATTCTTCAAGCCTCATGTAATAAAAATATTCTTGTAATCACCAGAAGGCAACTGTAGCACGCTTTCTTATCAGACTATCTTTGGACCACTAGCCTGCAAATAATGACCCAGAGATGACTTATTAATTGTGAACGCTTGGCCTTAGCTTAGGCTTGTCCTCTGCTAGCTCTTATCATTCAAATTAACCACATTCTATTAGTCTGCTCAGTTACCTCTTATTAGTATGACACATCTGACTTCCTCCGAGTCTGCTGGCATCTCTATTGTGCATCTCTGTTCCTCCTCCCAGTTTCTCTCTCCCTGCCAGCAAGTCCCAGCTAGCCTCTCCTGCCTAGCTATTGGCCATTCAGCTTTTTATTACAACAACCACAACAACACATCTTCACACAGTGTATAAATAGTCCACAACAAACAACAGCGCCTTTAAAAATTGCTTGAAATTTCTTCCATAACTATTTAAGTTGCTGTATTTTAGTACTAGTACTTAACTAAGTTGACTGGGTTAACCTCTGTGTTTTTATAGAAACATGTAAGGAAAGCTAATTTAAAAAAAAAAATAGTAGCTTAAGCACCAAAACTACATTATGATATTTGGAAATGTTTTATCATAGTTTTTCTTTCTGGTTATTGTGGTAGATTAAAAGCAGTGCATACTCATCTGGCTTTCCTTTTTTCCTAGGCTGTGTAGATGACACTATAGTAGTTTTGGCTGAGGAACATGGTTGTCTGGACATTATTAAGGTTTGTTGTGTATCCGTCTGTGCTGTTCTAACAGACTGTCTGAGACTGGGTCATTTTTAAAGAACAAAACTTATCATCTCACAGCTTTTGAGGCTGGAAATGTCAAGGTAACGGTTCCACAGGCTCGGTTTTCTGATGAGGGGAGGACACTCACCTCACAGAGCAGAAAAGAAAGATGGCGGAGGATGTGGTGGATGCATAAAGTGTGTTTGATTAAATCCCATTCCCAAGATGAGGGCGCTTGTGACCTAATCATCTTTTTCAGGCCTACCTCTGTTATTGTTATTGTTTTGTTTTTATTTTTATAAATTCTTGAGAATTTCTTACAAGGTTTTGATCCTATTCAACCCCAGTTCCTTTCCCTATCTCCTCTCAGATCAACCCCTATCTCCTTATCCCTCCAAATTCATGCCTCCCCCTCATAACCCATCAGCTCCAGTTGTGTGACCTGTATACTCCTGGGTGTAAGGTTGTCCGCCAGAGCATGGTCTATCTACCAGGAGCCAAACCCTTACGAATAACTGACCATTTCTTCACTAGGAGCCATTGATTGCCATTAGCTTCTCAATCTCTGGTGGTGTAAATCTTTCCACCCACTCTTGCACGATGGTCATGGAGCCTTGAGAAGGGGTTATGACATATGGCTTACTCTGTATGCTTTAACCAGTTGTGAATGTGTGCCTAAACCACCATTTGCTGCTCAAAGAAACTTCTCTGATGCAGTCTGAGAACTGCACTAATCTATGAGTAGAGAGAGGAGAATTTCGAGGGGCAGTAACATACTATGTCCATTTAGCAGAATAATAGTAGCAGGTTCACTCTAGCAGCCCATCTCTTATTGTCATCTACTTGGCCTTAAGTTTCAAGACCTGAATTTAGGAAGGGGCACAGTCAAAGTAGAGCAATCTGTTTATGAAGGTTTATTTTCACATCAGAATACAATAACAAGCTATTAAAGCTGTACTTACTTCTCTGAAGATGCTGGCCTTTTTTCCAGAGAGTGACAAATTTCTACAAATTTAAATAAAGTCCAAATAAAGATTTTTTTAAAATTGAAGCCTAGGATATTTAAATATTTTGGTAAAATATGTTTCTAGAATTGATCATGCATCTATTTTTTATCTTTATTTACCAGGAGCTTCCTGAAAATGTGATAAACATCTTGAAGAAGTGCCTCACCTTCCATCCTTCTAAGAGGTGATTCCTTAAGACTTTAGGCTTATCCCCAGATCCTTTTTTGTGTAGAGTTGATTTAGTGTTTGGTAGGAGACTGATGGACTGAGAGGTGATAGCTGCATTGTTGTGTTTGGTAGGAGACTTATGGACTGAGATGATAGCTACATATGTAACAGTTCATTATTGTTACTAGTATTATAAATGTGATTCAGAGGATGGATCTAGAAAAAAATTATCCTGAGTGAGGTAACCCAGTCTCAGAAAGACAAACATGGTATGTACTCACTCATTGGAGGATACTACAGTTGATTGGCTTGATCTGTTTGGAAGGCATCCAGGCAGTGGGACCAGGTCGTGTGCTCAGTGCATGAGTTGGTTGTTTGAAACCTGGGACTTATGCAGGGACGCTTGGCTCAGCCTGGGAGGAGGGGACTGGACCTGCCTGGACTGAGTCTACCAGGTTGATCTCAGTCCTTGGGGGAGGCTTTGCCCTGGAGGAGGTGGGAATGGGAGGTGGGCTGGGGGGGGGGGAGGGGTGCAGGAGGGGGAAGAACAAGGGAATCCATGGCTGATATATAGAATTAAATTATATTGTAAAATAAAATTAAATTAAATTTTAAAAAAATCAAATCATGGTCAGAAAACTGGCATATACCAAAAAAGTTTCTAATCCATCTCCTTGCCTCAAGAAGAAAACCAACTAAATAGGAATGTCAGTACTCTTAGCTCTGTTGACATTTGAGCAATAACAAAAGTTTGTTGCCATTATGTATTATATACTGAGCTTGGCAGAAGGTTAAGTTTGGAGTTGCTGATAAAAATTGAGAAGGATTTCCTTGATATTTTGTTTTCATTTCATAGTCTTTCTTCTAATTACCTGGTTATTGCTAAGCCTCCTAAGTATAATGCTAGAGGAGAATATATTCTAATTCGTCATTATAAAAGGCACTTTAGACCCGGTGGCAGAGGGGCACGCCTTTAATCTCAGCACTCAGGAGGCAGAGCCAGGTGGATCTCTGTGAGTTTAAGGCCAGCCTGGTCTACAGAGCGAGATCCAGGACAGGCACCAAAACTATGCAGAGAAACCCTGTCTCAAAAAACAAAAAAAAAAAAACAACAAAAACAAAAATTAAATTAAGTTAAAAAATAAAAGAAAAGGCACTTATCAGGGGCAAAGGATAGTATTTGCAAGCAGAATTTCGGGTGTTTATGAAATGATTTTTTGTTAGAACATAAGGTACAAACACATGTAAGTAATTCAGCATTGAGTTATTTAGTCGAAACAGCTAGACTCTGCTCAAGGGAGCTCCTTTGCTACTACTGTCAGTGCTAAGGAGTTATCTAAGATTTTTAACTCCCAGCTTGAATGTGTATTATATTTTGAAGAAAAATTTGTATAACTTTTATCCATGCTGAGTATTTTCAATTGTCTTTCTCAAGGCCAACCGCAGATGAATTAATGAAGGACCAGGTGTTCAGTGAAGTGTCCCCTTTATACACACCCTTTATCAAACCTGCCAGTCTGTTTTCATCTTCTCTGCGATGTGCTGATTTAACTCTGCCTGAGGATATCGATGACTTGTGTAAAGGTAAAGATGAATAAAACGGGATAATATGAGCCTTGTTTCCAAAAGAAGCCCCATAACCTGTTTACTTCTGAATTCATTAGTAACAGGCATTACATTAGTGGGGTTTTATGGATAATAACCAGGGAATTGAGATGTGATTCCTGTAGTTTTTTTGTTGTTGTTGTTTGTTTGTTTGTTTTACTCTTTGTTCTTTGTGGGCCTGCTACCCAGCTCCCAAATAATCACACAGAACTTAGTCTTACTTATGAGTGTCTGACCTTAGCTTGGCTTGTTTCTAGTGAGCTTTTTTTTTTTTAACTTAAGTTATCCCATCTACCTTTTGCCTCTGGGCTTTTACCTTTCTTTATTCTATATGTCTTTCCTTCTTACACCATGGCTGGCTGTGTTACTAGGTGGCTGTCCCCTGGAGTCCTCCCCTCCTCTGTTTTCTCCCTCCTCTTCTCTTTTTCTCCTATTTATCCTCTCTGCCTGACAGCCCCACCTATCCCTCTCTCCTGCCTAGCTATTGGCCATTCAGCTCTTTATTAGACCAGTCAAGTGTTTAGACAGGCAAAGTCACACAACTTTACAGAGTTAAACAAATGCAACATAAAGGAATGTAACACATCTTTTGCATCACTAAACAAATATCCCACAGCATAAACAAATGTAATACATCTTAAACTAATATTCCACAACATATTTCGGAATATTTAAAATATAAGTCAAATTTTAGACTGTAAATTACTAATACTCCATATAATTTATTTTAAGTGGTTTTAAAACTATACTATCAGTAGGAAGTCCATACCATCGTATTTTGCCTTGAGACATGAAAAGGAACACTTCGTTGATATGTAGGTTTTTCCTGCCCATATTTCTTTCTTGCTGTAGAGTATAAAATTCCTGTTCTGTACTTCTAACACGGGAAGTAAACTTCCAAATTTTCCCTTTTCTGGCTTCTCTTGACATAAGAAGCAGGCTTGTAAATAAACTTGACTAGTAAGATCATAGTAGATGTCTGTTTGGCATGTGAGTTTCTCCACTTTCTTGACAAGAAAGTACTGTAATAGCATTTCTCCTTCTATTCTGAGTGTAGGAAATAAATCCAGAATGTTGTCAAGCTCAGGCCCCTTGACTGTCTTTATGCATAAGTCACTTTTAGGAGGAATTCAACCTGTTAAAAAGAAAAATCAAAATCTGTTAGTCATGCCACACCTGCTGAGAACTAAAGCAATACCCAACTCCGGCGTAACCTGGCCTTCCAGTTTCACTGTGGCAGGAAGACTGTGGCCAGCACTGTCCAGAGGCACTGCTCACTACACTATGTGACCTGCTTGTAGGACCACAGGATGCTTTCCTTCTTCCTTGCCACACCATGTCATAGAAGGTATTCCCTCCTCCCAGGTCAGTTAGGAGCTGACGAAATTCTCAGGACAGCCATGTAAGGAAGAGGGAGTCCTCTGCTGTATTTCTGAGGGAGACAAGCTCCCTCTTTTTCCCACAGGGTACTCTTGAGCAAGGAGAAATGAGGAATATGTAGATAGAAATATAGAAGAGAGAGAGACTGTTGGGAACATAGCATAGCCTCAGGAGGACCTGGGTCAAAACCCACTAGCCCCTTCTATCTCTACTAAAGGGCTTTTAAAGGAATGCCAGGGGTAAAGCAAAAGACCTCCCCCCAGCACAGCCAAGTGCAGACCATCCCAGACACCTGGTGACCATGCTTGTGATCTAGCCATCCCCTAATGCAGCCCTGCTGTGTAAAGCAAGCTCAGATCTCCATGCATCCCCATCTTCTTCTCCAATCTTGTGGGTAGTAGTTTGCCTCCATACCATTACTTTCTCATGGTTCTTACAAGAACTGCTTCTTTTCAGTCTCTTCTGTTACATTGTTAGGTGGAGTAGCAACTTGCAAAGTCCTTACATACAGAAGTGGTAGCCTTTTCTTCAGCTACTTTGATCAGAATGCCAGCTATTATTGCTACTGGCTGTTACTACAGTTTAAACATTTTACCATTAGTAGATACAGACAGTGATCACCTGGCGGAGAGATCTATTGAGGAGGTTTACTATCTGTGGTGTCTGGCTGGAGGTGACCTGGAGAAGGAGCTTACAAACAAGGAAATTATTCGATCCAAACCACCTATCTGCACACTCCCGAAGTAAGTAAAGAAAATTTCTGGTAATATTGATTTAAATTTTTTGTTGATTTTTAATTTTTATTTAATTTTATTTTTTTAATTAATTTTGGTAGATGTTCTAAGTAAGTGAACTTGGAAGCAGTTAAAACTCTGCACCTTGTTGGATGGGCTAAAATTTGTAATTGCAGAGTTTATACCAATATTTATTTATTATAAAAAATTTTTTAAGAAATAATTTTCTCCAGGAAAGGCGCAAAGCTACACAGAGAAACCCTGTCTCGAAAAACCAAAAAAAAAAAAAGAAATAATTTTCTTTGTTATCTATTTGAAAATCATGTAATACTAATAAAATGTGTATATATCTGTTATTTTCCAAACCTTGACAACATCATTGTTCATATAGAAGCATGAATGTGTATTTCTTGACCTTTAAATTTTCAATTTCATAATCTAGGACAGGTTTGACTATAGGTGTATTAGTTACTTTTCTATTGCTGTCATAAAATACTGTGATCAAAAGTCAATCTGTAGAAAAATGGGCTTGCAGTTCCAGAGGGAGAGCCCTAATGGCTGGAAGCCATGATAGCAGGAAACAGAGAGAGAGAGAGAGACAGAGAGAGAGAGACAGAGAGAGAGAGAGAGAGAGAGGGGAAAAAAACAGGAAGTGGCACAAAAAAGTGCCACTAACCTTCCCAAACAGCTCCACTGAGGACCAAGTGTTCAAATCATGAGCCTATGAGGAACGTTTCTAGTTCAAACCACCAGAAGAGATAACAGTAGAAATGATCTGATAATCACTATTTTTGTTAAATTTTAGATTATTTGTTTAGTTTTTCTCCTTTCCCAGTTTTAAATTTTTCTTTTTTTTCCTTTTAATTTTTGTACTGGTTTTCAAACCTAGGACAAGGCAAGTATTCTGTTACTAAACTGCATTATTAGTTCTTTCTGTCCTTTATAAGCAGTTTTTTAGACATTAATTTAAATTGTGCCACTCACCCACTGAGTTAAATATGAAATCAGAAATAAATTATAGAAAATTAAAAATTAAGCCAGGCGGTGGTGGCGCACGACTTTAATCCCAGCACTCGAGAGGCAGAGCCAGGCCGATCTCTGTGAGTTCGAGGCCAGCCTGGTCTACAAAGTGAGATCCAGGACAGGCACCAAAACACCACAGAGAAACCCTGTCTTGGAAAGAAAAAAAAAGAAAAAGAAAAAAGAAAATTAAAAATTAATTGATAGATTCTGAAAAGTAGGCTTTTGACATTCTAAACCAAGTTGCAAGCATTTGTTGTTCTTGCTCTGAGAGCCTATCAACCAGTGCGCTTTTCCTTCCTCCCCTGTTTGTTTTCAGCTGGGCAGACTTTCTCCGAAGCACATTCGAATACTGCTAAGACAGTCACTTACTCCTGCATGTGCATGAAGAGAGACTGCAAAGCACACCTTTGTAGCCTGCAGTGCAGTGTGTGTGTTCTAGTTTGATCTTGCTCCTGTGACTTACCCTGACCAAGAGCAGCTTAGGACAGGAAAGGGCACTCCAGCGTGCAGTCACAATGCATCACTGAGGAAGTCAAGGCAGGAACTCAGGGAAGGTACAGCATTACCTCTGATAGGCAACTCACTCGACAGCCAAGAAGCATAGAGGGAAGCATGTAAGATGCTGCTTGCCAGCAGGCTCCAAGTCTAGCTCATATTCTTTCTTGCACAGTTTAGGGCTCCCATACTGGGCTAGGCAATCCTACATTAATTAGCAACCAAGAAAGTCTCCCACAGACATAACCACATGCCAATCTGATCTAGGCAATTCCTCAATGGGGGCTTTGCTTTAATTGACTCTACACTGTGTCAAAGTGACAGTTAAGAGGAGCCCCCAACTGAATCAGGCCCTCTGGATAAGTGAGACAGTTGATTAGCTTGATGTGTTTGGGAGGCATCCAGGCAGTGGAACCGGGTCCTGTACTCAGTGCATGAGTTGGCTGTTTGAAACCTGGGGCTTATGCAGAGACGCTTGGCTCAGCCTGGGAGGAGGGGACTGGACCTGCCTGGACTGAGTCTACCAGGTTGAACTCAATCCTCAGGGGAGTCTTTGCCCTGGAGGAGATGGGAATGGGGGATAGGATGGGGAGAAGGTGGGAGGGGGCAGGAGGGGAGAGAACAAGGAAATCTGTGGCTGATATGTAAAATTAAAGTAAATTATAAAATGAAATAAAATAAAAAACTAACCAGGACAGCATATACCAGATTTAAAACTGATCAACAGATATACATATATATAAAGTCCGCCTTGTTTGGAGAAACTTCAATAGCAGTTAGTTTTTGAAAACTTTGTTTTTTAAGACCAAGGTCTCATGTAGCCCATGCTAGAATCAAACTCACTGTATACCTGTATGTTCCCAAACTCCTGATGTCCCTGCCTATACCTTCCAAGCACTGGGATCTAGGCATGTGCACCATGCTGGGCTTTGTTTTCAAAATTAACTGTCTAGTCTGAATTTTATTTCTTTAATGATGGGATTGTGATAGGAGAATTTTATTTTTAAAATAAAGTAGATTTTCTGTGATCATTGTAACAACTTTTTTCTTTTCTTTCTTTTTTAAATCTTAGTTTTCTCTTCGAAGATGGTGAAAGTTTTGGGCAAAGTCGAGATAGAAGCTCACTCTTAGATGATACCACTGTGACATTGTCCTTATGCCAGCTAAGAAATGTAAGAATGAAAATTTACCACATGTGCTTCAAAAATATTTCAAACATTAAAACCTTAAAGATAACATAAGACACTTTGCATTCACGCTTGATTTCCTGATACACAGAGAGCTTCTGTAGTGAGTAGAACTGTGAGAAAATGGCATCTGTGTATCTTCAGCCTTCACACATACTGATTGCTCACAACAGTGTTTATCTTTCCATCAGCATCAGATAAGTCTTCCTATTCCTCCACTTGATAATACATGATAGTAAGTTTTAAATAATTCTAATTGATCAGTTCCTGGTGTTTTAAAATGTATAATACTAATTACAGTTACCTGATTATAGTGCATGTAAGTTTCAGCTACTTACGTATCTGTTCTGTGCATTACAACTTCATATATTTCATCAGTGTTTCTGAATGAGTTCCCATATAAGAACTTTAAACAATATATTCCAGATATCGTGACTACACTGCCTATAATTCATGCAAATATCTTTAATGAATATATGGAAAAGCACCTCTTTTTAATAATCTTTAATAAATGAATATATAAAAAGTATCTCTTTTTAATAATCATTTTTAAATATTTTATATATTTACATTTTATAATAATGTTAGTAATTTGGTGTTGCATGTGAGGAAATGGTAGAAATACCACCTAGAAGGGAAAAGGGAAGATCTTGCTTGTGCTCAATCCTTGTCAGAAGTGTGGTGCATTTGCATGTTCATGAAAGAAACTCATCTTTTGATTCTATTTTTTACTTCTTTGTGAACTCATAATTTTTACATTACTATTCTTTTTAAACAGATATTACTCTTGCCACCCAATATAGTGATTTATAAATATTTTATTTTTAAATTCACAGAGATTAAAAGATGTTGGAGGAGAAGCATTTTATCCATTACTTGAAGATGAGTGAGTATATGTTGCTTTATTTGACTTTTTTTCCTATTTCTATTAAATTAATAAGAAGTTTATAGATTTTTAAATAGAACATTTAGGATGTAGTGCTTTAATTTATTAGAATATTGTCTTTGTCAGTATTTTTACTTTTTTGTTCCTTTACAGCCAGCCGAATTTACCTCATTCAAACAGCAATAATGAGTTATCTGCAGCTGCCACCCTGCCTTTAATCATTAGAGAGAGGGATACGGAATATCAGCTAAACAGAATTATTCTCTTCGACAGGCTGCTGAAGGTAGGAATTCTAGTGTATCAAGTGTTAATGGTAGTCCATATGAGTTTTCCTTTAATGCTGTTAATTCTTACATCTTGAAATTATGAGAAAAGAATTCTTATGATCTCTTTTCTAATTAACTTCTCTAATTTATAGAACTGATAGAAGTTCCAAAGATGACAAGATGTAAAAGATCATCTTAGACAAAGAATTAATATTATTTTTAAATAAGGCACAAACGTCTATAGGAAAAAGTACCAATATTGATAGAGAGAAGTAGAGTATAAAATATAAATGCAATTAGGGAACAGATATACTATATAGCTAAGTACAGCTAACGGTTTGTTAATTTTGTTTGTTCTCAAAAACGCCACTTCATTTCTCTTTTTACTGTTTTCATGGACTCTTATCTTATTTATATTGTTGTAATGTTTATTATTTAATTTTCCTTCTAACTTTGGGTTTTGTGCGTTCTTTCTCCCATTTCCTTTATATAGATTGTTGATATGAAATATTTCTGCTTGTTTGGTATGGTTACTGACTTCTGTGAACTTCCTCAGAGAGCTGATTTTACTGTATACCATAGGTTTTTTGATATGTTCTTTCTATTACTATTTGTTTCAAGAAATGTTTTAATTTCCTTCATAATGTTGCCACTGGATCCACTGATAATTCAGGAATACACTGTTGAATTCCTATGTGTCTGTGTTATTTAAACTTTTTCTGGTGATTGATTTCTAATTTTATTGTATTGTGGTTGATAAATGTGCATGGCATGCCTTTACTTTTGACTTTTTTCATTTAACTTCTTTATTGATTCTTTGTGAGTTTAACATCATGCACCCCAATTCTGCTTACCTCCTGATCCCCTATATCCTCTCCTTATCCCTGAAGTGCCCCCACCACAAAAGAAAACAAAACAATGTAAGCAAGCAAGCAAGCAAGCAAGCAAACAAAAACAACAGCAACCAGAAAAGCTGACCACAAGACCTCTTTGCTTCTCCTTCTTTCCCACCTTTCCAACACCTCTTCCTTCATCCTGGTGGCATTGGGGCCTCAGTGTGTCACCTAGTAGATCCTTTTGTCCTATCAGCTTTACTAGCATATGTTCATTGAAATGAGTCACTGGTCTGGTTCATGGCCTCTGCTTTCTGGTACTCCATCATCACTTGATCCTCACCAGAACTCCTCTGGGATATCATGTGGCCACCCAAGTTATGGAAAACCCATGGGCATAGCACAGGACCAGTCCTTTCACAAGCTTCAGTAGATCCTAGATGGGGTAGATGTTAAGGTGGGCCAACCCAACGCCCATATCACCTCAGGGGACCTTAGGAACCATGTGAGATGAAATCAGAGGGCCATACGGAGCCAGCCCTGCCCTTTACTGGTCCTGGGAAAGCTAGCCTTGCCTCTTGCTGAACACAACAGCAAGAGAGTTGGCCTTGACCTTCACAGGAGAGTTGGCCCCTGCATTCAGAGAGATGGCCCCACCCCTCATCACAGAAGAGGGTGAACCAACCCTGAGGGCATGGATGGCCAGCTCAGCTACCACCCAGGCCCTTTTTGACTATTTTTATTCTATCCTAGGCTTATCCATATAAAAAAAATCAAATCTGGAAAGAAGCAAGAGTTGACATCCCTCCACTTATGAGGGGTTTAACCTGGGCTGCTCTTCTGGGAGTGGAGGTAAGAAAGCAAAAAGTTATAAATTGATGAATAGTGTATAAGAATATAAAATGTATAATACTGCTGGTACTATACATTTTGCTACCTCCCAAATGCTTGGGAGCTGTGACAGCAGATTATGAGTTCGAGACCAGCATGGAATGCATGGAGAAATCCTGTCTTAGAAAAACTATAATACTTTCCATCTAATTTTACAGTATTAATAGAAAATTATGTATTGAAATAAGAACATTAGAAGATGTTTTAAGTAGAAAAATACATGAAGAGAATAGAGTATAAAATATAATTATTGATGTCCTTTAGTATTTTATTAATGCCCATGGTAAATATCATTATTTTAAACAAGTTATCTAATGAGTATATGTCAGTTATGTGTGCCATCCTGCTTCTGAAGTATGCCCCTTTTTAAATATAACTTCAATTTATGTATTATTTGAAATTGATAAATCTTTTATTCCAATTGTGTCTTGTCAAAATCATGAATGTAATTTAGTGGCTTTTAACATGGCTGTCCCACTTTGGCCAGGCTGCTTTGAGGGGCAGAGGGCATTGTCACAGGGCTACTCATGAAGCTAGCAGTGTTACCAGAAAAGTTTGATGGCACATCATGAAGATAAAGGATCCTTGACAGGTTCTTCTGTTACCTATCAATTTCCTTTTCAGCCTGTCTTTTAGATCCATGCCACCACTTTAGTTCTTTCAAACATTTTTAATTCTTAAAATTTGTATTTAAATTTGTTTCCTATAATGTGTTTTTATCATATTCTTTCTCCTACTCCAACTTCTCTCAGATCCTCATCACCTTCCTATCCACCCAACTTTCTGTTCATTCTTGAGAGTGTGCTGTCTGTCTGTCTCAAACAAACAAACAAACAAACAAAATCAAACCAGACTTATCAAATGATCAAAACAAAAATCAGTAAAACAAAAAAGTAATAATAATAACAAAACAAGTGCCCAAAAAAACATGGAGCCCATTTTATGCTGGCCTCCTGCTCCTGAATGTGGAGCCTGCCCTGTAGTGGAGCCTCAACTCTTTTTAATCTTTACAAACCTCTGTTGGCAGATTTTTTTTTTCTTTATTCTTGATTTTCTTAATGAGCATCAAAATTTCCTTGAATTTGTTTGGTTACTTCACAACACTGCCTATTGTTCTTTAACTCATATTAATAATTAGTACTATAGTCCAGAAAGACGATGTCAGATTTTCCAAGCCTGTTATTAATAGATAGCCGAAAGAAATTGATTCAGCAAATAATTTTACTAAATTCTTGGCTTTCCCTACCACTGTAGCAAATCATAAAAATAAGTACTTTTTCATGTGTAACCCTATAGAACATGAGGGAAATTTAGTGTATTTGGATATTCTTTGTGTAAGGGCTATAACTAAGAAATGTTACTGAGCCTAATGTTTCTATAATTAAACTACCCTAAATGTTCCTGGTATTATCATTCTTCTGAAAAAAAAAAAATTGTTCCATTTGCCTTACCAACACTAACAGAAAATTTCTGTTAAGGTAAACTTCTCTCTAAAATATTATCTTCTTTTTGAACATTTTGATTTATGAGTTAGTAATACATAGAAAACAACATTTTGCTATGCTCTCTAGCTAAGTGACTTATGTCATTTACCTTTGGGTATATGTAATTCAAAAGGGCTCTTCTGGTTGTCGTTTTTGTTTCTTTTTGAGGTAAGGTCTCACTCTGTTGCCATGGCATCTACCTGCTTCTACCTCTTGAGTATTGGGATTAAAGGTGTGCACCAACACACCAGATAAAGGTCTATCTCACCAAATGGCAAATGTCACTTACCATAGACCTTCATCATACATGGTCAAAGATGTAGAAAGATTCTAAATTGTAGGTTAACTTGAATTTACCATTGTTGGGTAGGTCTTCAAAAATAACTATTTATATAAAACAGGTTTCTCCTGTTAGCTAAGCATCACTAGTCCAAAATTTTGAAATTTTAAAGCTTTGAGTATTAACGTCTTGCTGAAAAACTAATGAATTTTGCGTTTTTTAGATTACAGATATTGTACCAGTAAATTTTATGCAGATTTCTAAAATTAGAAAAACTGTAAAGTTGAAATACTTAAGATTCCAGCATATTAATGTGTAATGGCATTTTATTAAGGATATAATAAATTAATGTCTTATTCTATTTTTTGCAGGGAGCTATTCATGCCAAGTACGATGCAATTGATAAAGACACTCCAATACCCACAGATAGACAAGTAAGGTTTTTCTAAGGCAATCGTGCCAATTCTTTAAAAGTTAAAAGGAGTAAGAAAATCCTCTTCCTTTCATTATGAATATTCTGCCACTGCCGATGTATGTAGTGTTAGAAAAGGAGTTACTTACACTCAGAAACTGTGATATTTCCAAAGATTAATTGAAAAATTCAAAAACTTTTATCAACAGATTATAAAGGTGAAATATTATCTAGCATATCTCTTCTCTTATGTATTGAAGAAGCAAGAACTAGAATCTTAGGGATCATCTGTAACAGTTGGGCCTTATTGCTTTGCTGGTTGCAGATTGAAGTGGATATTCCTCGATGTCATCAGTATGACGAACTGTTATCATCCCCAGAAGGTCATGCAAAGTTCCGGCGTGTACTGAAAGCTTGGGTAGTTTCTCATCCTGATCTTGTGTACTGGCAAGGTAACTTTTTAGTTTTTAGGACTTTTCTTTAAGTCTTTTGTCTTCCATTTTGAGGGGGAAAAACACTAAAATTCCAGTGCATTTTGAAGATATTAACTTTATAGAACTGATCAAACAAATTTAGTCTAAATGCTTTCAAGATAACACTTTACATGATATATAAAAATAAGCCGCTTGCAGTGACATTAGGAAAGCAGAGTCTAATCTTATGGACACAATTTTAATCTTATCAAAATAGTGAAATAACTTAAACCATAAAAACATTAGGCTATTTGAGAATGTTACTATTTAAGTATTCCTAATATAACATTATTGTGGTTATTAGGAATGGAATATGACCTTAAAATTGTTCATTTTGTTTCCTTTTTCTCCCTAGTATCCTTAGTGTCTCTAGCCCTGTATTTTTAGCATTTGCCATTATTATCTTTATGATCATTAATTCTTAAATGAGAAACCTGTTAAATTCAACCCAATTTTTGAATGTTTTGTTATGAGCAGTGGTTTTTGACTTTGAGTCTCATATTGCCATTATTTGCCACTCTTAAAAGTATGATTATTTTTTTGCCCAGCACATTTCAGACATTCTATATCCTCCAAATCCATTATAGGTACATTATGTTTATTCTTTCAGCATGATAACAGATTAATGGCATTATTATCAATAAAATAAATGTATATTTTTTTACTAATTATAAAGTTTTTTTATAATCTTAAAGAAAAGAGCTATATGGCAAATATCCATCTCTTAGATGAGAAAGCATTCCTGAAGAGGCCAAATAATTACCAAATTCACGTGCAGTTTGAGCCAGAATTGGGACGTAAAGCCCTCTAACATACTATGTGTCACATATTCATGTCGCTCTTTGCCTCATAATCATATGGATGATTAGTAGTAACCAACTTGTTTTGGACACTGGTGTTCTGTCAGATGCTGTCATTTATGCTGCATTGTGACTCCTGACAGAACACGCATCTGCGTAGATGTACTTACAGTGCTTAATATATTTGGAAGGAATGTGAGACTGGAGGAAGGTACCTACAGTTCTGGAATGTATTCATTTTACTCTTTTGCTTCATCTTGTCTGCATCAGGTCTTGACTCACTTTGTGCTCCATTCTTATATCTAAATTTCAACAATGAAGGTAAGCTTTTTTTATTATGGAGAGATCATTATGCATATTGTTCTTAAATATCGGGCGCAAAAATACAAGTTCTTGTCTTAAAATTCTTATATTTTACCTTTTATGTATCACAAAATATCGTGAATTAAAGTTAATTTTTCTTAGAGAGTGAAATTAATTTAGTGTTGAAGGGTATTCCTTGTCACCAGACCATGTCTAAAAGTTTGGTGGGAATTGGGCTAATTCTTCTAAATTAATTTACCTGCTTTGATAACCATTTTTATAGATTTTTGGAAAGGGTTTTTACTTTTCTAGAAAATTACTGTTAAGTATATTTTCTAAATAATTTATAAACCAATCAATATCAGTGAAGTTTCTCTCTTATTATGTATCCTGCACATGTTATATCAATTGTACTTGTTTAATGAAGACCTCTTAGTTCCCTTTCTGAGCTAAGTCAACACTATTTGGATAAGGAGAGGGTCCTGTGTTGGTTTTGTTCTCATAGACTAGTACCCATAACCAGTGCTGCCAGCTTTGTTCTCATAGACTAGTACCCATAACCAGTGCTGCCAACCTTTGATGATCGTTTTGTTAATGGCAGGTTTTTTGTTTTCAGTCCCTCTGTTTTAGCACCTTTTATAATAGATTTTTAAAATAGTATTTGGTAGATTCAATAGAAACAAATTTAGAATTACATCACACATGGAGTATGCTATTCTATATTACTTTAATATACAGGTATCTCATCTCAGAATCTCCATTTTTCATATGTTATCATAGCATAAACAACAGAACATTCTGGAATTGAGTAGAGACGGCATAATCTCCAAAAACTCACATTTCTCTCTCTGAATGATTTCATAGTGTATTGCTCTGATATACTCCCTCATTAGTCTGGACTTCAGCTTTTGCCATGATTGCTTAGGTATTTCCAATTATGAGATGCCAATCCAAGAGTAATAAAAGATCTGTATTTGAGAATACAGGTTATGACTAGTATTCCTAACTCCAGGAATCTTACCTGTATCAGTTTTAATTATGGATTGTGAGATTCATGTACCTCATTATGAATGAGTGCTTAGAAATTAAAATAAATAGAGTTCAGGCAATTAAGATTTTATTATTGTGGGATAATGATTGTCACAGAAGTTTGAAATTGAAGTTACTGGAATGTTTATCTTTTAATGTCTGAAATTTTTGTTTGTTTGTTTTTTTGAGACAGGGTTTCTCTGTGTAGTTTTGCTACTTGTCCTGGATCTCGCTCTGTAGACCAGGCTGGCCTCGAACTCACAGAGATCCACCTGCCTCTGCCTCCGAGTGCTAGGATTAAAGGCGGGCACCACCACCACTCAGCCTGTCTCAATGTTTTTAAATAGCAGAAACTTTTCTTCCTATAATTTTGTGTTTCCAGCACTTATTACCATATTTGTTGTTTAATAGTAGATTCAAAAATTTGTGCTTAGTGAATAACAGCTGGTCATCACCCTATTAACTGATTTTGTATTTACTTTATTCTTTCTTAGCCTTAGCTTATGCATGCATGTCTGCTTTTATTCCCAAATACCTGTATAACTTCTTCCTGAAAGACAACTCCCATGTAATACAAGGTAAGCAAATGACTTTTCCTGTCTTTGTATGGGACAAATTTCTATCAAAAATAACCAGTCTTGTCTTCATATAGGAGCACGTTTCTATCAAAAATAACCAATCTTCAGGATAATAGTTTTGACCTAGTAGCATATGTTGATGGTTCATCAACAAAACTCAGGAAGGAAGATGAGGAATTTTTTCCCTACAGACTCACAAGGAATTATAGTTCTTTTCTATGACTATCTTTCTTTTTTTTTTTTTTTTTTGGTTTTTCGAGACAGGATTTCTCTGTGTAGCTTTGCGCCTTTTCCTGGAACTCACTTGGTAGCCCAGGCTGGCCTCGAACTCACAGAGATCTGCCTGGCTCTGCCTCCCGAGTGCTGGGATTAAAGGCGTGCGCCACCACTGCCCGGCTAACTATCTTTCTTAATGATGATTTAATATATGCTCCCAACTCAGTTCAGAAGCAAACATGTTAGTTTAAGAATGTGCAGTTTGCTCTTTGTCTCTACCAGTTAAAATAAAAACTTGCTATTTTGGAGGAGTCTTTTATAGCTTACAGTATAGGCATATGTTCGCCATGAAATTTGGCACATCATTAAGCATTTTTTATTATTTTATAATATCAAGGTGTATTTACACCTTAAAGATAAGGCTACTAAAAGTCAGAATGGAAAAGTTACATACCATTTAAGTCTAGGGTATAAAATTTCCCCAATTTTCTATTTAGGTGTATATTTTTTTAAGTTCTTTCTGGGAAAGAACAATATCATTTTCACAGTGATGTTCCTGTCATTTATACCAGTCCCATGTTGCTTTAGGTGAGTAGGTAGCTAAATCTGGGTATTTTTGAAAGCTAAATATGGCGGTAACTACACCAGATGCTGTGTGCCAAACTAGTGTAAACTAGGATGTATGATCCCACCACACAGACATTCAGTAAGTCCTTGTCGAAGAGAAAGGGAGGAAGAAAGACATTTTAAAAAAATGTAGCTGTCAGATGTGATGTATGAAAGTAAGTCTCCTTTCTCCCCATACACTAGGTATGTTGGGGAGGGTCCAAGTCACTTTCACAGTCATGATTTAGAAAAGCCAGTTTAATGGACATTCATGATATTTTGCTTTAATGGTAGGATATATGGAGAAAGAAAGGAATATATGAAGTACTGAGTCTGGCAAGAATGTCTTGTATCATGTAGCTAAACTTTTTTTTCAAGCATAGAAAATGTTCTGTTTTAACTAGAAAGACTTCTAGATAAGCTTGCTTGCTACTCTGAAGAAAATGCTTCAGATATATAACCCTAAATCAAAATCAGTTTTCTTGGGCTGAGGAGATAGCTTTAGTGGTAGAGTGCTTGCTTAGCATGTGTGAGACCCTGGTTCAATCCCTAACACGACCACATTTTTAAGAAATTAATTTTGTCTTTCTCAACTTTTAAGTGCCCTGTCCCCCTTCCCATTTAGTTATGAAGATTTGTGCTGGTTCTTTGGCTTTTAGTAAGGAAGTCAAGCCTTTACTGCCACCTTGTTAGTGGAAATGACTTCCACTTCCATTGCTTCTTGAGTGCTGAGAGCTGCATGCCTTGTATCTGTTTCGCTTGTGTGGCTTGGGTTTTGACTTTGTAGGCTGGCTAGTCTGAAACTTGGTATGTAGCTCAAGCAGGCTTTCTTCCTCCTGTCTCTGGCATGCTGCAGCTGAAGCATCCATGACCACTGGCAGCATCTCTTTGCCTGCTGATGTTGCCATCATCTTTAGGATATATCAACAGTCTTATAGAATGGTTAGTAAATTAAGAGTGTCCTTTCTGCATAGTAAGCAGACACAATCATTTGCTTTGAATTTGTCATCCATGTCCTTCATCTCTGCTTCCTTTAGCTAAGAGAGTCAATTCTGAGATTGTCAGCTCGTCAGAAAGGAAACCAATGCAGATACTTATGTAGAGATTTGGAAAGTTCATCTCTCATGTACTCTATGCAGCTTTAAAAAAAAACAAATATGAGTTATTTATAAATAGTCATAAAAATTATGATATCAGGTGAGATTCTTATATCAATTTCATTGGGGATTGTAATTGCAGAGAATATAATAAGTAAAAGGGGACAATAAATTTTAATGCATAGAAATTAGCATAGTTCATTATCTTTGTATACCTCATTTCAAAAACTGAAAATACAAGGTTTCTTATTAAAATATAGGAAGTTTATATGTGGTTTTATGGAATAGTATAAAAACTACACTTGAGGTTTTAGGGATGATTTATAAATGTCTTCATTTTTAAAAACCAAGTAATATTCACCTTTAGAAAATATTATCTTTGAGACTATTTTAAGAACCATGATTCATATTTTTATCATTTTGTAACTCATAATCAAAGTGCTTTAGCATTTTACTATACCTTTAAAATGGGTTAGTAGGGTCAGAGAAATGGCTCAGTAGTTAAGAGCACTGTTCTTCCAGAATTCTGGATTCGCCTCCCACGTGACAGCTCACAGCTGTCTGACTCCAGCTCCAGGGACCCAGTGCCCTCTTCTCGCCTCCTTGGACCAAGGCATGAGCATGCTGTACAGACATGGATGCAGACAAATTATCCATATACATTAAATCATACACAAAATACCCACACACAAAGAATCAGTAGTGTTAAATGTGTAGAATCTTCTGTTTTAATCTAACTACTTTTCATTTCTTTGTAACTATCATTAATTTCCTTCTCAAATCAAATCAAATCAAAGGATATGTACAATTGTGTTTTTGTTACTTTGGGGGAATTTTAAATTTTATTAGGAGAGAACATGTAATATGATATGTTTAAACATATGTTTACACATATGTTCTCTCATATTTCCCTTGAAATAAAGAGCTCACACTGAGCTTCATTTGAAAACTTGTTCTCCATAGCCCAAAGTTTGCCGACTTTATAAGTTATATTTACCTATGTGAAGTTATATTCAATACAATAATGCATAAATGGTGTATTTGTATGTATCTGTGTATGTGAGTATGTACATGCTGGTATAAATCCAGTCACTGGTGTTTGGCAGAACAGAAGGAAAACATGGGTGAGGTTTCTTCAGTAAGTCTTTAATTAGCTGTGTAAATCCCATAGTAATTAAGTTTATCAGGCTTAAGTATGAATGATGTTTAATAAACCTAAGCATAGCTGTGGAGAACTGCCTGAGGCATGAATTTCTGCTTTAAATTGAAACATGCTTTTTAGAAGTTGAAAGTTAATAACTATAGCTTATCAATATACAATTGAGTGCTTATGGTGGCTGATGATGCATACTTCTTGCTTCTGGGTAAATTGAAATTATAGATATACCATAAGGGAAGGCAGGAAAGCAGTTATAAAAAAGTTAAATGTCAAAGTTTCCTAAGGCCTTCAAATGTGTCCTAGATCTTCAATTTGATTTGTGACTCTCGAAAATAAATTGAAGTCTGTTGTATTAGACCGGAAAGTAAATCAAGAAATGTGTTAATTGAGCATTTCATTCTTTATCTAGAATGAGTAGACAATGTTCACATTAGGTCAGTGATGTGATTCAGTTATATCATTGAACTGAATGCAGCATTGACATTTCCTTTGTTTGACTTGATGCTGCCAATTAAAAGCACGTGTAGTATTTATAAACAAGTATTAAGAACAGTTTTAGTTGAAAAAAATAATAGATTACTTTTACTTACTTTTATTTCTTGAAATAACACAAGTGCTTATATAAACTGATGAAGCAAGGAAACATCAGTTTTAGAGATTTCACCAAATAATTCGTTTTTAAAAATCAGTTATATTGTTGGGAAAAAATGAGATTATCAATTTTTTCATTTTTATTAAGTTATTATTGTGATTTCAATTTCACAAAAAGAAATTGAGCTCATTTGTCTTCTGTATTTTCTTTCTTTTGCCTTGCAATACAGGATGTCTTAGATTTCACAGTCTTTTTCCTTCTACTACCAAAGTGTTGAGATAACAGACTTTAATTTTTAATAAACAAAAGAAAGATACTTGTATGAGGAAGTTTCTCGGTCCCACCTAGCCCCATGGTCCGGACGAATCTCTCCCACCCAAGCTCTCACAGCCACTTATAAAATAATCACTCAGAAGCTTATATTAATTACAAACTGTATGGCCTATGACTGAAGCTTCTTGCTAGCTAGCTCTTACATCTTAACTCAACCCATTCCTATTAATCTATATTTTACCATGTGGCTTTGTGGAATTACCTGTTCTCTTACTTCTTGCTTCTCCTGGAGGCAGCATCTCCTGACTCCATCCTTCTTCATTCCTGTCTTCAATTTGAATGTACCACCTAACCTTATTCTGCCTCGCCATTGACCAAACAGCTTTATTTATCAACCAGTGAGAGCAAAACATATTCACAGCATACAGAAAGACATCCCACAGCAGATTCTGGTTTGGAGCACATGTTACCACAATCTTATTTAGGTCCATTAGTATGTCATGAATAAAATAGTAAGCTGCTGGAACAATGGGGAAAGTGTGAATGTAGTCTTCATCTTGAACTAGACAACTTGTAATAGGATTAGAATAAATAAAATGTGCATGTGTGTGATGTGTGTATGTGTGTGTGTGTGTTGTGGGGTGTCCCTACAAGCTTAACAGCCTGCAGCGAAATGATCCAGTGTGACAAGAATGAAACTCAGCTCAACTTAATTAGCTATTACTGGTTCAAACTTAAGAAGTCTGACTTCACTAGGTCATTTATTTTAGCCATGTTTAAACATAGCACAAATTAGGCAAAAAAGTTTTCTGATGACAACTAACTCAGTTCCATGTGTACAACAAAGCTTAAGACATGTTTACATTGGAACTCTTTGCAACATACATATGGCTTCTTCCATGAAGATGGTTTCTGTTGACTCAGAAACAATGCTCAAGATGGAGTCTAGGGAGAATAACTGAGGTAAACAATGCCTGTGGGAGTCAGGATTGCCCTGGCCTGTGATAACACCAAGTTACTTAGGCTGTTGTAAAACACAAGTTTCATCTCTCCTAAGGATGGGTTTATAGACTCAGAAGCAATGCTCAAGATTTAGGGGGAAAGTTTGGCTTAAGCAAACATAATATTCTGGGGGATTCGGGTTCACCTGGCCCTACAGATAGCAAAGGATTACGAGCTTGTAAACTACCTTTTTCAGTGTTCAGGAAAGAAGACAGGTAAATATCTCCTTCCTTTGAAGAAATAAGCCTAAGTGTTTAACTTTTCCTGACTTTTCCAATGCTTATCTGTGTGCACAAGGACCTTTTACCCTCTACAGTGTGTGTGTGGTGTGTGTGTGTATGTGTGTGTGTGTGTGTGTTTGTGTGTGTGTATGGTATGCACATGTTCATGCAGGTATATACTGGAAGGTGAAGTTAGATATCTTCCTATATCACTCTCCATCTTATCTCTTGAAACAGGGTCTCTCACTGAACTATCTTTTTATCCACCAAGATCTCTCTCTGGCACAGCAAAAAATATTTTCAATTACTTACTGTTTACCTACTTTTCATTAATTGTAGTTAATGAAGTTCATATTTCTACACATGCCAAACATAGAATTGTAGGTAGGAAAAAATTTACAACTAGAAAAGGTGCTGAAATTTGTACATAGAAAAACCAGTTTGGGGCACAGTTACTCTCCTGTGAATGCCTGTCTTTCACTGTTCCTTACTTCCGGATCTTTTCACCTTCTGAACATTCAGTCAATGAGAAACCAATTTACTGTTGCCAGAGCAAATGTATTTGTACAGTTTGGTTGGAAAGCATCAGTCATCCTGTGTTTAGTTTGTGACTCAAGAAATAACAGATAGCTCTGAAAGGAAACTGTGATAGAGTTTATTGGTCTGTCTGTTTAATACTTAGCATTGTGATTGAAGTAGTAACAGAATACACTGTATTCAATACTTAAATATATATATATATATGGGAAATACTATATTAAAGGACCCTGGCTTCGTGGCACAGTTAGATTCTCACTCAGCACAAGCTATGGTTCACTTATTGAAGTCTTTGATGTAGTTGGTGAAGACAATCATGGTCTTCAGCATTGTTGTCCTTTCAGAGTACCTGACTGTGTTCTCTCAGATGATTGCGTTCCACGATCCAGAGCTAAGTAATCATCTCAACGAGATTGGCTTCATTCCTGATGTAAGTACCCCGTGTGCATTATCAGAACAGGAGATGAAAAGTGGTAAAGTCAAGCAGAAATGACAGAATAAAAGATGGTATTCTTAAATTGTTTAGATCATAAAATGTCTGCGCAAGTTGTTGAAACTAACTATAGCTTTGTGTTTGTGTTGTTACTTTCCATGTCTTCATGTAAAAGAAGATAGAGTTTCATTTTCCTTGGCATACTTACTATTAACAATTTGTTGTTTAAAACCCAGTGAAGAGTGGATTAAAAAATAATGTTTTATGAATTCTTCACAAAGTTCATGCAGTGTATTTTGGTCATATCTCCTGTCTCCTACCAAATGCATCTCTCTCTCTCTCTCTCTCTCTCTCTCTCTCTCTCTCTCTCCTCTCTCTCTCTATCAACTTTGTGTGTGCACTGCTGGTCACTGCTCCCTCTCCTCTCTCCGCTCTAAATCCATCAAGTCTGGTTTGTGCTGTCCAAATACCTTGAGTGTGGGGCATGGTCAACTTACTAGACAAAAGGGTTTTATTCAGTTGTGCTCTGAAGAGCTTTCACCTTGACTTTATGATGTTTTTGTCTAGATTTTGAGAAATTAGACATTGCATCCTGCATATTTTGGTATTTGGCTTGGTATACAACTTTGGAAGCTTTGCCAGGTTTTTGGCACTCTGTTAAGTTACTCTGTAGTACACAGCAAGTAAAATTCAATGGTAACATTGAAGAGGTAATTAGGATGTGGCTTAGCCAGTTACCTATTTTCATTTCGGACATTTATTTGTTCTTCTTTTAAAAGTCCTGAGGATAAACATGTATCAAAACATCACCACATTGCATATAAATAAAAGAAAAGGTTAAAAAAAAAACAAAAACTAATAACATGTTACATTTGTCAAGGGCATTTAAATAGTAGCAATATAAAGGGTTAATTTTAGTTTTTAACTTTTTAATACTCTGAATATCTCATTTAATAATTAAATTGAGAAAGCATGGTTTTCCTGCAAGTAATTATGTTTTCAGAGATTTGTTCTATTGAAAAGTTATTGGTAAGGGGATGTATTGGTGAGGCATATTTTGCTAAAATAGGAAAAAGACTTTATAAGGTGGTATGGTATTACCTTATTTTTGTAAAATGAAGTATATGTGAATATATCCAAAGAAACAGTTAAAAGTTATACTGCATAATATTAATTTTGATTATCTTAGGTTAAGGAAGTTTGTGGTGGTTATTTTGGAAGAGTAAATATAGTTTAAAATTACTGTCATTTCAAATGTTACAATATTTGTAATATAAAAATTTAAACCATGTCATACATAATATTTATTTAGTAAGTTATTTTGACATAATATATAGAAAAATTGTGATTTTTGTTGAGACTCAAGGGACAGAAAGTTGAGAATTCTGCATGTGTGTGTGTCCGTTTCTGTGTCTCTAAGTGTGTGTGTGTGTGTGTGTGTGTGTGTGTGTGTGTGTCTGAACAAATTTACCAAGCAGTATTTCATACTTGCTGCACGTTTCCTCCTGTTTTTAAATGTTTATAAATAACCAGATGATTTTTTTAACTTCAACCTGGAAAGGCTTGTGTGGAGAATTTAGTAAAAATAAACTGATTATGAGAAGTAAACAATTAACTTTGGGATAGAGATTTCTCTGTCTATCTTAACCTCTCCATTTCCTGATCAGTGTTTTCTCTGAAAAGTTTCTGCCCTGAAACTGGCTATTGAAAGGTTAGGGGGAAAATATTTCTCTTAATACTCCATACATTTTGAAGTACTAACAACAGCAGTGATTAAGTAAATGTGTGGAGAGTGTTTGATATTTAAAACTAACTAATTAGTCCTAAAACTTAAACTCTGAATCTTACCCCTTGGTCCCAACCATTGGCGTCCAGTCTGCTACCTCTTCTACTGGGAAAACAGAAACAGTCTACCTTCTCCAATTCTATTGGTCTTTGGATTGGTTTCAGGAAGCCTACCATTTCACCCCCATTACCAGTGGCAGGTGCTACCTGATTTGGAGAAAAACAGCTTTTGAGTGTGAAACTCAGTAAGGGCTAAAAAGAGCACATGGGATTCAAACAGCACGAAGACAGCTATAATTACTGATCTAAAAAAAAAAAAAAAACTGTGAAGCAAACTAATCAGTGTACATATTAAGTATTCATTTCATTAAAGTTCATTTATATAAATTTTGTATGAATATCTTATCTTACATTGTAAACTTGAGAGATAATACTAGATTAATCTTATGATTGAACTGTAGAAATTATAAAGGAAATGACTGCTACATTAGCGGTGGTGTTCGGTTTCTGAGAGGACAAACGTGACTAAAAATTTAGATAGAAACTAGGGGTAATTATTTTCAAAAACTTCACTTAAGTTAGCTAAAGTATATTGTGGGGGGCAGCTCCCACATTTATTTACCCAAGGACTCTTGAGGAGTGAGAGATAAGAGATTTATATAGAAATATAGAGGATAGAGACAGTTAGAAACAAAGGATAGCCTCAGGAGGGCCTGGGTCAAAACCCACCAGTCCCTTCTCTCTCTACTAAAGGGCTTTTAAAGGAATGCCAAGGGGTGGAGCAAAAGACCTCCCTGCATCACAGCCAAGTACAGACCATCCCAGACACCTGGTGACCATGCCTGTGATCAAGCCATCCTCTAATGTAGCCCTGCTGTATAAAGCAAGCTCAGACCTCACTAGAAAACCTTTGTGGGCTTCCACAGTATACTTACAACTAAAAGTAAAATTACATTACTTCAAAGTTATAGACCAATAGAAAATATGTAGACTAACATGAATGAAATTATACATGTAGTCTGATCAAAATCCTTAAGCATATTCATGAATATAGGTGTTACTAAGAAAACATCAAAGGAAGAACATTTAGCTTTGTTTTAGTAAAATAAAAAAATGAATTCTAAAGGATTTAAGAAGTGGAAAACAAAACCAATAAACAAGCAAAACATTGTTAAAGCATAATAGGAATATAGTATACATTTACTGTGTACTAGTACTGTTCTACCCTTACAATGATTCATCAAATACTCCAAATTTATAAACAGTAACTGTTAAGTATTTATTCATTATGCCAATTTGGGAAGGATTAGTAACATGGAAATAAAACTTTATATAGCAACAGTAAGAATATTGTATGAAAAATTAGGTGGAAAATCCACTTTTAGAACATTAGAGTAATTTTTGTATTATTTTAAGGGGAAGGTAAAATATGCATTGTATTTTGACATTGATTCCTATTCTTTCATGTTTGGAACTTGATTTGCCCCTACTTTCAAGCTTATAAATTAGCCTATTACTGTTTCCTGAACACTACCAGAAAACTCAAGACTCCAGCATGCATTAGCTCTCAGCATGGGTCTCAGACTGGTGTTTGTTTTCCCTTACTGCCAAATCAGATCCTAAAGGGAACTCAACTGAGGGCCCAGGCCACACCTACAGGAGCAATGGACGGTCGTGCAGGACAGCCACCGTGGTTTTAGTGGGCTAACGATGTCTCATTGCAGTGAGCCTGTCTTCCTATTGTTCCTGGAAGGGGCCTTCTGTTTGTTCTGGGTTTCTAAGAAAGCAGATTTTATCTGTTTTATATGGCTGCTTTTTCTTTAATATTTCTTTTCATACAATGTATTCTGATCAGTAGTTTCCCCTCCTTCACCTCTCCTAGTCCACACCTTCATTCCTTCTATCTTTAGAAAATAAGCAGACCAGGATAGAGCAAAACAGAAAAAAGAATAAAAACAAAGAACACAGAAGCACATACGCACGTAGAGATGTACACTCTCAGATAACCCATAAAACAAAATCAGAAGCCAAATTTATCAGAAAGAGATCAGTAAAGTAAAAACTGCCCAGACAAGCACTATATGGCAAAAATAAGTAAATAAATAATTGAATAATTAAATAAATAATAGAACAAATAAAGTTTAAAAAAAAACCCACTGAGTATGTTTTGTGTTTGCAACCTACTGACCTTTAGTATTGTTTATATACCCAATGAGACTTCATTGAAGAAAACTAATTTTATCTTTGCCGTTGTAAGTGGTTGGCAATCAAGGATAGCTTTTTGATTTTGGTTGGAAGATTGTGTCCACTCCCACATCTCAGTGCTAGAACCCCATCTGGCTTGGGCTTGTACTGGCTCTGTGCATGCTGCTACATTCTTTGTGAGTTCATATGTGGATCAGTCCTATTGTTTCCATAATGTCTTCCATCTCTACTTACAATCTTTTTTCACTTCCTACCTCTTTTTCCAAAAGTTCCCTGAGCCCTAAGGGGAGAGGTTTTATGGAGACATCCCAGTTAGGACTGGATTTTCAAAGATCTCTCACACTGCACATTGTCCCCATATACTACAGGTAGAAGTTTTTCTGATGTTGAGCAAGATGCTGATCTATGGATATAGCAGAATTTCATTAGGAGTCCTTATATTGCTACATTTCTTTAGCAGAACAAAGCATTTGGTTTTCCCCTGGTCCATGATCTAGTCCCAGATTCTTGGCCAACTGAGCAGTATCAGGCATTGATTCTGTCTCATGGAGTAGGCCTTGAATCCAGATAGTGGTTGGTTACTCCCATAACTTTTGTGGCACTATGATAGCACTATATCATGTAGGCAGGTCACTATTGTAGATCAATAGCTTGTAGCTCAAATAGGTTTATAGCTGGTTTGATGTTCACCTTTCTCCTCTGGTAGCATGCAGAGTACTCTCCAGGACCATAGACACTATTCAGTAGGCATGAAGGCTGTCATTAAGTACCAACTTGACTTCTCCATGTTCAATGAGATATGTAGGTGTTTTTTTTTTTGTTTTGTTTTGTTTTTGTTTTTTTTTTTTTTTTTTTTTTGGTTTTTCGAGACAGGGTTTCTCTGTGTAGCTTTGCGCCTTTCCTGGATCTTGCTCTGTAGACCAGGCTGGCCTCGAACTCACAAAGATCCTCCTGCCTCTGCCTCCCAAGTGCTGGGATTAAAGGTGTGCACCACCACCGCCTGGCTGTAAGGCTGCTTTTTAATGCAAACATCTTCTAAAAAATAAGTCAGAACATAGCAAATAGTTACAGTTATAGAAAGTAAGCCAGCACAGTGCTCCAGGTCTGTGACCTCAGCACTAAGAGGCTAAAGCAGGAGAGTCACATGTTCAAACCCAGCATTCATGATGAGATAGTGATTTCCAGGCCAGCCTGGAACTGCATAAGACCCCAGCTCAAAATAAAATAAAAAAAAATGTATAACTTCCAAACCAATAAGAAAGATGAAACAAAAAAATGCCCATCCTGATCCTTTCAAAACAAAGAGAGAATATAAAGTGTAAATGAATTAAATTGTCTATTAAGGGAGATTTTTAGTTTATATTTTAAAAAATCCTCAATATGATATCTTTAAGAAATGAACCTAAAAATGTTAAAAGGTACTGCTCAAAACAGAATTTTTTTTTAAAAAATAAAACAAATGTTGACCTCCAATAAAAAAGGAGAATTTAGTGATGTAAATATAGACTGTAAAAAGAGAATAACACAAACTCAAATGTGGAACTTGGTATGTGACAGAGATGGCTCCCCAATTCCATTAGAAAAGAACCAGTGAGTAAATGATCCTGGTGCAATGGTTAACTCTAAAGAGGGACTATGAATCAAAGCATGTCCTTACACCATACATAGTTAATTCTTGATCTGCTAGAAGGCCTAATGTAAAATGTCATGTTTAGAATATATGTCTATGAAAAATGATTGTAGTTATTGAAGACATAACAAATTTTGAAGAAAGAATTAGAATTGAGGAATTGTACAGAGGACCTCCTTTGTATGGATAATTTATTGTGATTTAAAAGTTTTTTGAAGAAAGTATGACAAACATTAAATCTTGTAAATCTGAGAAGTCCTTTGAAAGTCTCCTCCTGTTTGGCTTTGCACAGTGAGTATCTATGCAGTAACTCAGTAATTTTAATATGATACATTTTTATGTTCTCCTTCCCGTTGATGACCTACTCCTTAAGTTAGTAAGACATTTCACATAATTTTTTAAACTTATAATAGTGGGGGTGTGATCGAAATAATATTAACGAATGTGATTCCTCTTGTAAGTTGTTCATGAATCCTGTGGATGGAATATGTCACTCTGTGAAGTAGTTTACAATCTACAGAGCAAACTCTGGACATCCCTAATACCCACCGCCCTCTAATCATGCTTCTGCATCTATTTCTGGGAAGTTATTCTTCATCTATTTCCAAGTGCCTTCTCGGTAATGGTTTCCCACTATTTTGAATCTAGCAGCAAAAAGACAACTTGAGGGGGAAGTAACTGTATCTTAACCCATAGAGAAGCCCCTTCCATGACTGTTCCTTGCCACAGAAAGTTAGCAAATGAAATTTTTGTGAAATAAAGAGGAAATGTTAGCTGGATGATTTTTAAAAAAGCAGCTACTCTTGTCTTTTAATCTGAAGAATGACAGGCAAATTAGTGACTGTCGAGAGAGGAAAAATGAGTCCTCCTCATGGATGTGCCCCTGATTGGTTATCCAATATATTGGTCAGCCTTAAAGCATAACAGCCAACAATGAATGGTTCAGCAGGTTGTGTCTATGTATTAATTCATATGTATGTACGAAACAATAATTGAAAAAAGAGGCCATGGATTTGAGAGGGGGTGGATAGGAGTGGGAGAAGGGAAGGGGGAATACTGTAAATAGACTGTATATGAAATTTACATTTAAAAAAATAAATTAAGCTTTTTTAAAGAACAAAATTTCACCTTGTAACCATATTTGAAGTTTTAAATTTAGAGATCTTTGACAGTGAGTAGTTGTGATGGTGTGTGATGAAATGGGGAATTTTTCTAACATTCTTAATCATATCTTACTTGCATTTTATCAGCATGTGTATGCAGCATTCTTTTACTTTTCTCTTCAATTATCATCAGTACTTTTCCTTTAAAATTACTTTTGAGAAAATTGTGATGATGCCTCTAACAATATTGCAGACTAGGATTCATCTAAACGAAGAGTATGTTCAGTGATAATGAGATCCCAAACCGAGTTCCCAATCAAGAACTAATCCTATCAAAGCAAGCCTTCATTAATCCTCCACCGTTGAAACGCAGGTGCCTATTGCAGGAGAGATTGTGATTTCTGGCTCCCTTCCATTTGCTGTGGGTCACAGAACTCTGAGCACAGAGCAGTGCTGAAGCTTAAGTAGCTTGGGATATTGTGCACTGATGTGATGCCTAGATTATCTAAGTCACGGCAGTTCTGTGATTTACATATAAATAGAGTAGGTAATATGTATTTGGAGAAGTTGGGGCCAGAGTGATTTTTATCATTCTTTCTTGATGCAGTTCTGCTTCTGTAAATATACTAGGTCCTTAAAAATGAGAATAGGAAAGTGTGCTTCCTCATTCTTAAGGGTAGAGTTTTTTTTTTTCCTAAAATGTTCAGAATAGCGTTCAGCTTGCCTATTATGAACAGTTGTCAGGGGACCATTAAGAAATGACCCTGGCTAGCACTCAGCAGCATGTATCCTTTGACCTTTCTGTCTCGGCGGAAGATAACACTAACAAATTCACTGATACAGTGGTTGAGCACTGTCAGTTAACTGTAGGTGATAAAAGATGCTCACACTGCTACTAATTTTCTCCCTTTTTAAAAGCTTTGCTGTCATTTTTGGCTGGGTTTATATATGTCAACAGAAAGTATAGAATGTTTTTAGTTTCTTCATTTGTTTCTGGCCTTTAAGAAGTTTTAGCCTTTAGTCCAAAGAGACTGCTGACAATGAGCTTTTGATTTTTTATCAAAATACATTGCAAGGAGAAGTAGGAAAATTAATATTTATTTAGAATATCCCAAAGTAAGATTCCCATTGTAGACTATCTACAGTCCTATAGGGTGTCATTGTCTACCTGATGTGATGAGCCTGCTTTAACTCTAATGCTCACGACCTTTAAAAGCAATAACTTACTAAGCTCTATTTCATAGTAAGGCTTGGTTACTATCTTGTAGCAAGCGCCCAAGCCTCAGACACCACAGGTTTATTATGCCTACCTGGGAAGACAAAATAATGGTTTAGTAACTTTTTGTTTAAAAGAATCACTTGTGATTCAAATGTCTAACAAGTGCTGGTCAGCAAATTCTCAGTTGAATCCCTAGATGTTCAGTGTTTCTAATCTAGTGTATCCTCATCCTGTTGATGGGCAAGTGAAAGGAAACAGAATATGGTTTTCACAGCTATTCACAACTCAGGGTCGTTGTGTGTTCTTAACATTAATGAGAAGCCCCAGTAGTTTTGTGTATGTATTTCACTGATCAGTAACTACTGAGCCATGTAGACTGATAACAACTAGCTAGGCATGGTGGTACAAGTTCCTGGGGATCTCTGGGCTCTATAGCAAGGCAGTGTGACACACACACACACACACACACACACACACACACACACACGCACGCACGCACGCACGCGCACACACACAAGTAAAATGTTAATAACTTGTTAACTAAAATTGTATATTTACAAAATAACTGGTTTTGCTCAAAATAGAGAGTGGTATTGTTTTATTTTTTTCTAAGTCTCTAAATAAGAACAACAGGATTCTCATGTCTACTTCTGCCTTCCGTTTGTTGCCATTCATTGTTTTTGTTATAAGTGTATCAAAGCATGTCTTAAGCTGACTTGAAATGTACAATCTAAAACTGTTATCAATGAATTTTTCATCCTGTGTTCTATTACAGTCCATTAGTCTGACTTACATTTTCAGTGTCTTTGGAAAATATTGGTTCACTGAGTTTTCATATCTGCTAACTATGAAACATTTCATTATATAAAATCCAAAATAATCATATTTGTTAATGTCATCACTGACCATATAATGAGTCATTACATGGTTAGGGGGGTAGCTCAGAGGGTACAGTGTTTGGTGTGCAACCAAGAAGCCCAGTGTTTAGATATCAAGCACTCACTTAACTGACAGCTGGACATGGTGACCCATCTGTGATTTCAGTGTGTAGGAAGTAGAGACAGGGCACCCTACACTAACCAAACCAGAAAGCTCTGGATTCAAGTGGGAAAGCCTGAATCAAGATACTAGTGTCGCCTGGGCAGTGGTAGATCTCACTTTTAATCCCAGAACTTGGAAGGCAGAGGCAGGCCAGCCTGGACTACAGAACGAGTTCCAGGACAGTCAGAGCAACACAGAGAAACCCCGTCTCAAAAAACTAACAAATAAAGACACCAGTGTCAACATCTAGCCTTCACTTACATGTGCATCACAAACTTACACACACGCACAGTCACAATCACATAAGTATTAGAAAGCAGTCTTGTAATATTTATTCTTTTAAATTTATTTTATTTTTAAGTATGTGTCTCTGAGGAGGGATATGTGCATGTATGCAAGTGTTCTTTTTTTGAGACAGGGTTTTTTTGTGTGTCCTTGGCTATTCTGGAATTAGCTCTGTAGAACAGGCTAGCTTCAAACTCTTAGAGATCTGCCTGCCTCTGCCTCCTGAGTGCTGGGATTAAAGACATGCGCCACCACCAACTGATATGTGCAGGTTCTTATGGAGGCTGGAGGTGTTGGATCCTCTGCAACTGGAGTTTCAGGTAGTTGTGAGCTGCCTGACATGGTCTGGAAACCAAATTCGCCTCTCCCTTAACTGTTAACCCATCTTCCTGGCCAGCCCCTTTTGTGATATTATAATCCTCAGCTGAACTCAAATGTTTCTTGTGGTAGGGCTTATTTAACTTATATTTTGAGAAATGTTGACCAAATATCCAAGCTTTATACCGTTATTTCTGTTATTTTTCAAGTAAAAACAGTATCTCTTGAAGAAAGCACCATGTGGCTCAAGTGATTGTTGGCTCCTCCTCACATGTCAGTACAGAATACAGTGGCCTCCCAAGTCATCTCACCATATATTCCTGAAGAACTTTAAAGAGTCGTAATTTTACCCCTTTACAAACATAACATATACTTTGGGGCCATTATCTTGATTTCTGCTGCTTTATCCACTTGAACCCTTACACTGTTAGCGTAAATGTCAACCCAGTAAAAACAGTGACTAGAACACAGGACACCACCCTCATTTTTTTGAGAATTTATATGTCACACAGGTGAGGCAGACCTTACAGACTAGATTATTGTATAAATCATACCTGACACTCCTTTTTCTTTCTCTTCTACTTCCTGTGCACCTCTCACGAGTGCTTCTACAGGTGTCCTGGCACCAAGACAGTTCCCAGCCAGATGCGCCTGATCCTCATCTTTGCTGGTCCCAAGACTGGGAGTCAGACAAAACTCTTCTATCACTCAGTCTGTGGAATTATGTCACAAGAACACAAAATGGACCAAGACAATTTTAGAATAACAAATAATGTCATTGTTCTTCTGTTTTCTTGTTACTCCTGTGTTTTTAAACACAATTACAAATAATTGGTGATGATTAAAATAATTCCTATGTGATGAAAATAAAATATTTCACAACATAGCTTTAACAAATCATTAATATCTTAAGAAAATACTTACAGATTTATAGAAGGTATCATATCTATAATTGCAAGGTAGAAGGAACTATATTCTATTTTTCAAATAATTAATAACAGAAAAATATTTATGAGCCCACTTGCTTTGTTTTTGCCAGCATTATACAGTGCAGAGAACACTGGCTAAATGCTGCCAGTTCTCGCTTGCTGTTGCTAGGGGGCAGCATTTACTTAGCAGACAGCTGCAGACAAGTACTTTGCCAAGTCAGGCTCACATTTGTGATCCGGAGAATACTCTGAACATTTTATTGATTTCCAGCTTCTAACTTGAAACTGTGAAATAGCTGAGACTACATATGTTTTTGTGTTTATAATGAAGTATTTCAAAACTTAGAACCATTCAAAGATAAAATCTGTTATTCCAAATTATCTTATTCCAATATCCTATGTATAGCAGATGCTATTTTAAACTATACTAGTAGCTTGAGAAACTGCTTAATACAAAAGATATGAATTCAGCTGGACCTCATGGAACAAGTCTGCCATCCCAGCTACTTGGAAGTTTGAGGCAAAAGATTCAAAAGTTCACAGCTTTTCTTTGATACAGAGGGCCTTCAGTTTGGGAACAGCCTAAACAACTTAGTAAGATAAGTCTAAAAATAAAAAGTTAAAACAAGGCTAAGGATATACTATGCTTTCCTGGCCTTGGATTCAATCTCTAAGTCCAAGACATCTCCCTCAAAAAAAAAAAAAAAAAAAAGAAAGAAATTAAAATAAGGATTTTAAAATGGAAAAATAGAGAAAGAATAGAGGAATTATGCTTTACATAGTATCATTCTATCTCCCTGGTCTTAATTTTATTGGTAAGAATTATCTGGTGCTAATAACCATACCTCAGGGTCTCTGAGTTATCTTAAATATATTTGTTGAATCTGGATTATCACTTTTCTTATATCATTGGAGTAATCTTCACTCTACTAGTTTTAAACCCTTTAAAAGTAACTGTTATCCAAGTATGTGTCTATGAAAGTAGATTTGATGATGTTTCCAGTACTCCTGTATTTAATATAAAAATATTCTTCCCAGTAGTACTGGGTCCTTTCCTCATTCTTTCATGCTGTTTGAAAGTACAATTTTGGTAGCATTTGATTCTAGATTCTGGATCTCTATTTTATATTTCCTTCATTGTTTAAACAAATATTTGGGTGCCTATTATATGCTGTGTATTATATCCCCTGGATATATTAAAGGGGCAAATACTGCAAATACCTGAGCCTTCACATTTTTGTGGAAACATGTGATAAAGAGATAAGTAATGGTGCTGGAGAGGTGGCTTGGCAGTTAAGAGCTTTTGCAGAGGACCCACATTCTTTTTCCAGTACTTATATGGTGGCTCACAATCCTGTGTAACTCAAGTTTCAGGGGATCTGACTCTCTCCCCTGGCCTCCAGGTACTTGCATGGTATACATGATACATCCTGGCAAAATTCTCATACATGAAATATTTTTAATATATACCAGAGATATTGAAGGATTATCCACTGTAAATGGAGCACAATGAGCAAACATGAGGTCACGTGGTAGGAAATGGAGGGAAGAAGACTTCGGGTATTACAGATACATCATCACCACTGACTTTATTTTAGCACCACAAAGAAACAAGATGGTTTTGAATAGAATAATGATCCCTAATATAATTTCATAACAAGATCATTCTGACACCTTGCTGGCTGAAATCCAAGAGCAGGGAAGGATAGAATGCAGTAGGTTTGTCATAGCTGTGGAATAAGCAGGGCATGAGATGGTGGTGGCCTGATCTGGATGTTAGCAGTAGAGGTAATGAGAGGTTCTCACTACTCACAGGTAAGTATTTTGAAGATAGAACAGCAAGTCTGCTGATGGCCGATACAAGGTGTTTAAGAAGAGAGGAGTCAAGAACGATTGCAAAATTGTTTTTTATCTTAGCAAGTGGTGCTAAGTGCTGAAGTGCTCTTAACTTAAATATAGAAATGTAGATGTAGAAACGTATGTTTGGAGGTACAGAGTTTGGAGGAAGTGTCAAGAGTTCAAGTGAAGAAAGAGAGAGTGAGAGAGAAAGAAAGATAGATAGAAGAGACGTTTTGAAATGTATGTTTGGAATTTATGGGAGAGGGCTTGGAGTACAGTTGAAAATTTGCCAGTCTTCATACTACAAAAATTTGCCAGTCTTCATACTATAATCAGTATTTGAAGAAAATAGAAAAAAAAAATAAAGTTTCTAGGAACTAAACTGTAACAGTCCTGCGTTTAAAAACTAGAAGGATGAAGAGAATCTTTGGGGTGGGGGAGAAGCAAACAAAACAAACAAAATGGATAAGCAGCAGTGAAAAAAAAGTTAGAAGAAAACTATATAAATGTGTTGTCTAGAAGCCAAGTAAAGAAAATGTGTTCTCATAAAGTGAGTGTGGTCAACAATGTCTGACCTTTTGTAGTGATTTAAAAAAAAAAAAAAAAAAAGGATTAACAGAGATTTAGCAACATGGAAGCCATCAATGGCCAGGGCAACAGTTTCTTTGGTGGGTACAGTCAAAAACCTGACTGGAATGAAATGAGAAACTGTGAAATGAATAAGTGCTGCTCTTTACTCTCAGCTCCATAGATCTTAGAGCTATGACTTACCTGGTCACTGCCCTGTCCTGTGTGTCTGCTAACAGTCTTGGCTTGTATCAAGTGTTCAGTCCTATTTGTTAAATAAATAAATAAATAAATAAATAAACAAACAAACAAAAGACTGAAGTAACTTTTACCCACAAGAAAGTTCCCATCTTGGTAAAATGAGGCCAGCAGCTTCGGCAGCTTTGCCATTAACACACTAGCCAGTAGCTCTACTGTTATAATACCACATAGCTACAAAGCATCTCAGTCTCTTTTGACATGTCTGGTTCCTCTGCAGAAGTACAAAACATTTTATGTTGAGTGAATGAACGAAAGTGCTCAGAATGAATTATATAAAGCATGTGATAATAAGCACTAATAAAATTTGACCAAAGATTCTTAATGAAAAACGATTGGCTCGCATCAAAATGATCAGCAGTAATATAATTGATGTTATGTCCTTAAATTAAATCACCCTTGTGTTTTTAAATTTAAATTAAGATATAGAACTTATACTTTGTTAGATCTTATTATTTTTTATAGTGCAAACTAATTGCTAGGAAGCCACATATCTATCTGAGCTTCCTTGTTTACATTTGCAACATCTCTGGAAAGAAGTCTCCGCCTGTCAGCTTAAGTCAGAGATGATGTGGAAATCAATGTTCATTGTTTTGCTATAGTATTTATATTTTAATGAACTATATAGTTTTACTTTTAGTTCTTGACTGGCCTTTGATAGTGTACATACTCTTGTGCATACAATGCCAAGATGGTATGCTACTCCCCTCATAAATTTATAATTGATAGGTGCTGAAAAGATATTTATCTAAGTAGGTAGTCTAATCCTTTGTTTAATTGTAGCCTGTATTCACTCACAAATTATCTTTATTTTTAAGACTTGCTATTAAGAGTCTCAGTCCAAGAACAGGAGCAGATGAAATGAAATGCCCAGCCCAAGCAGAGAGGCAGAATAGAAAGAGGGCATTAATTCTTCCTGAACTCTCCTTCTCTACAGGATTCTCAGTGGACTAGATGATGCCTACTCACACTGGGAGGGCAATCCACTTAGCACTTTTTCAAAAGTTAGTTCCACCTAAAAGCTTGCTCAGAGATGCAACCCAAAATAAAGTGTAATCACTTATCTGAGCATCCTAACATTCTGTCAGTTTAACTTGTGAGATTAACTATCATAAGGAACTTTAAAATCTGAGAAATAATTTTTCTCCAACTAAAAAATATGCACTTAAAAATTATTTACTATTACTGCATTTAGTTTGTCCATGGCCATAAGCATACTCATTGGTAAATATAATAATGTATTTGTGATAATAACTATAGTTACCTGCATTCTTTCATATTTCATTAAGTGGAATAGAACGAAACAGTGTTTTAAACCATTAAGTTTGGTGGTGATCATTCTAATTATGCCTTTTCCTTTCTCTTCGGCCGTGTCTTGTGCTCCTGGTCCACTGACAGCTCTATGCCATCCCTTGGTTTCTTACCATGTTCACTCGTAAGTACCATTTCTTCTGAAGTGTTAGCTACAGCACAGCCTCACTCTTCCTCAGAATTCTAAATTTATGAGAATATTAAATAAATGTATTGTGCATCTTTATAAAATTCTAACATGATGTCATTTACAGACAGTAATTTCAACTGTTCTGGCCTTAAAAATTAAAAAGATATTGGAAAGGATTACAGTCTATTTTGCACGTCATAAACAGCTTTATTCCTTTTTAAGAAGAGAATTCAACATCAACTATAGAATTTACATCATGTTTTTGAGGCCAGTTTTGAGCTGAATTGGCTTTCTAGATGTTCTCTATTAACTCGCGGTTTTATTTCCTAAACTGGGAATCCTCTAAAAGTCAATCATATTATATGACTATGTAATGCTGTAATCAGTTACTGTACATTTTATCAGTGACTATAGTGGAAGTGGACAGCCATGCTTAAATGCAGTACACATGATATATGGAATAACATTTGAAATAGTGTAGAAAGATATCCACAGTACTACAAAGTGAGAAAGAAGTTACATTTTTTAATTAATAGAATTTTTGGTGGGAATTTAATAAAACAATTGTTTACGATACACAATGGAAATGTTATCTTATACATAAAGCAATTCTAAAGTTCAACTATAGATATAAACTTGTGTAGATAATGTTACTAAAAGTTCTAGGAGAAATTCTGAATTGGATAAATATACCATTTGTTAATGGGAGTCAGAAAATGTAATGTGTGACCCATCTGATAACAGTTTACTAAAGGGCCTTAGGAAGCTGTAAGTTAACAGAATCAGGGGCTAGAGAGTTGGCTGAGTAGTTAAGAGAACTTGCTGCTCTTACAGAGAACCAATTTAGTTCCCAACACCCATATTGGGTGGCTCATAGCTACCTGTAATTCAAGCTCAAGGAGGTCTAATGTTGTCCATAGACCCACAGACGCTTGCATGCATGTGCACACACATATGCACCCAAACACACATACACACACGCACATGCACACACACACACACAAATAAAAATCCTTTAAAAAATTTATAGTCAAGCATTTTATCAGCACAGTTTAACATTTTAGCTCTTAAAATTAACAACCTTGAAAAAAAATTAACAACCTTGAACTTGAAGAATTAATACTTGTATATCTAATAATGCAGCTATTATATTTTTGATAAATTTGGTTTTTGTTTAAGTACATTTTCAAACTCTTTCTACAGATGTATTTCCACTGCACAAAATTTTCCACCTCTGGGATACATTACTACTTGGAAATTCCTCTTTCCCATTCTGTATTGGTGTAGCCATCCTCCAGCAGCTGCGGGACCGGCTTTTGGCTAATGGCTTCAATGAATGTATCCTTCTCTTCTCTGACTTACCAGGTATGTAGCTTAACGAAGGAATCGAATCACTTCATGCAATTTTGACTGTAAGATAATGAGCTATCTTAGCCGTTTGAGAGAATCATTCAGCCTTCAGAATCTCTTCTGCTTAGAACCTGTTTTCACTGTCAAGATAATCAGTGCTTTTTGCTAGCTCAAGAATGCAGAAGCTAATGTAGGTCATACTAAGCCATGGTGGATTATTCTCATCGTAGTAATACCACCAAAAGGGTAAAAGATCATGGCTGTGGGGGAGTAGCATATTTACCCTTTGCTTAGGACTCAGCCATTTATCTTCAGCTGATGGAGAGTAAATAAAGGCCACTCAGGAAGGTGTTTGAGAATGTGTTTACATAAGGATGGTATTCACATGGAACTTTGCTCCCTCCTAGCCACAGCTGCTTGGCAACAACTTGACAGTTTAAGAACAGGAAACACTGTCCTTTTAGGAAAACAAGTCAAACTCTATAGAGATATATTATGTAATAGAAGATAGCGACTAAGCTGTGTAACATATTCACAAGGGGAAGTTTGAATCCCTTGGGCAGAATGCTTCAATGAAAAACTACAGAAGACAACTGTGGTTTGACTCATGATGCTGAAAAGATAGTTTATGTGGCTACCTAAGATGTAATATATCTGTAAAGTGTGGAAAGCTACTTTGTGAAGAAACTCAATGTTTTTAAGATACAAAATTTGGGCTGAAGAGAAGACTCAGCAATTACGAGCACTTGTTGATCTTGCAGAGGACCCAGATTTGGTGTCCAGCACTCACATGGTGGCTAACAACCATCTATAACTCTAGTTCTAAAGGATCCAATTCTCTCCTCCTGCCTCTGTGGGCACCAAGCACACATGTGGTGCACATGCACACATGCAAACAAACACTCGTAAACATAAAATATAAAATAAGAATAAATAAATCTGTTCTTTAAAAACACAAAAATTTTACTTTTTCACAGCAGATTTTGGTACCATGTTTTTTGCTGGTTCTACTGGTGCCCTCCATATTTTCAGACAAGTACAAGGATGTAATAGCAAGCACACTTAAAACTGTCCATGATAAAGTCCCTGAACACCAAACAAAGGACTAGTGATCCTTTGAAAATTATGTATTTATTAGGCACTTTCAATAGAAATAAGGAATCTGCCATCTACCTTATATTTAATGGATATATTTTCTACTCTACCATCTTTCTGTTAAAGGTCTTCTTTTTTTGAGGGAAAAGAAATAACAAAATAAAATGCCTTGCAATAATTTAAAACTCCCCTTCTTACTATTTCACAAATTAAAATGTCATCCAATTCATCAAATTTAATTAAAATAAGTTATTTCTTACATTAACAAATAATAGTTATGGGTTTGATTTTTTAATTTTTGGGGGGGAGAAATGGTGATAATCAAGGTTTTGTGGGGTTTGAGGAGTTGGTTTGAATAGGAACAAAGAAGCAAATTTCACAAACTTAGAAGCTGTCTGTGCCCCACAGATGTTTTCTTGTCATCCCCAGCTTGCCAAAGTAAACAGGAGATGATTGATTAGGATTAAAAGATTTTTTTGGTCAGTTATAAAAATAAGCATATTAGAAATGCTGATTGTGCATTTTCAAATCAAGTAAATTTAGCTGTTTTCCTCCCAAGCATAAGTGTTTCCAGAAATGCCAGTGCAAGTATCTGTGATAGTCTTTTGTGGGCAAATTAGTGACCAGTGCTACACAATTCCAACAAGTAGAAAAGTTAGCATTTACATGTGTTAGAACTCAATTGTTTAACCTTTGAAAACAGGATGCTTTCTACCCATGTGAATCGCTCCGACCCACTGTGCTGTTATTCTTGCTCATCACTAGTCACTGTATATGATTGTGGTTATAGAGAAATGCTACTAAGAAATACATGACCTTTCTAAAGAAACATAAAATGTTTTGGTACAAACTTTATCCTTAAGTAACCCATGGTTTGTTTTTACTCCTATTTTACTTGGGTAGAATGTTTTTCTCACATAGATTTAAAGAGATTTCATTTTTCAGCATACTGAGTTCCCATCTGTGCTTGAAGAATTTTGGAAGAGGCCATGGACAGCCCTAAAATGTGAATGCAGACCAACACACACACACACACACACACACACACACACACACACGCACACACGCACACACGCACAAACACATAAACTAACTCATTCAAAGTGTTAGATGATACAAATGTTGAACACTTTTTGAAACAAATTGTTTTTCTAGTCTACCCACAAAGGATAGAAGGGCTAGCTATATTATACTTATAATTTTAAGGCCAGGATCAACATTGAGTTTAACTCACTAAATATGTGTTGTTACAGGGAAATCCCACAGAAGTTACATAAGTAAGCAGAATAAATTAACTAGACTCTGATGAATCAAATTCACTATTTTAGATCTTATCCATAATAATAGAGAACTATTCAGTGGTAAGTTGTGAACAGAAGAGTCATCAGTTTCTCCTACTAAGAATGTCCCAATTTGCTATTGTATTTTATGACTAGAAAGAACATCCTTTCTTGCTTCAAGATAGCTTTTATAGGGGATAGCACCCACAGACTTAGAAGTCAAGACATACATGAGTTTGAGTCTAGTTCCATCATCCTCAACCTGTGTGAATTGAGAAACATGTAGTATGATGCTGCTTGTGGTAAAGTATGGTCTGCAGAGTGAGATGCAGCTATGTTCAATTCACAGCATATTAGTCATGTGTACTGACTAGTTTTATGTTAACTTGACACACGATAGTATAATCAGAGAGGTGGGAGCCTCAGTGGAGAAAATGCCTCCATAAGACCATGCTGTAAGCAAGCCTGTAGGGCATTTTCTTAATTAATGATTGAGGTGAAAGAGGCCAGCCCATTGTGGATCATACCATCTCTGGGCTGGTAGTCCAGGGTCCTATAAGAAAGCAGGCTGAGCAAGCCATGGGGAACAAGCCAGTAAGCAGCACCCCTCCATGGCCTCTGCATCAGCTCCTGCCTCCAGATTCCTCCCATTGTTTGAGTTCCTGTCCTACTTCCTTTGATAATCAACAGTGATATGGATGTGTAAGATGAATAAACACTTTTCTCTCCAAGTTGCTTTGGTCATGGTGTTTCATCATAGCAAAAGTAACCCTAAGATACCATGTGAACTATCAAAACTTATTTGATCTCACTGGCAAGAGAATCCTTTCCACATAAGGAAGCTTTCATTGAAGTGCTGATAACATGTGCTATAATGTTATGGTGACTACTAAAATAATACACAAAATGCAGCGGTGGTGGCACACACCTTTCATCTCAGCACTCAGGAGGCAGAACCTGGCGGATCTCTGTGAGTTCGAGGCCAGCCTGGTCTACAGAGTGAGATCCAGGACAGGCACCAAAACTACACAGAGAAACCCTGTCTAGGGGCAAAAAAAGAACTATAGAGGGAAACTGAGGAGTCTGCATTAGAGGACTCAACTTACACTGAAATTCAAATACTGATTTAGACATTAAAAGAAATATTAAAACAATAAAAATTATTTTTAAGAATGAAAGGAAGATATGGAAAAATATAAAGAATACAAACATTATATGTGTGTGTTTTATTTGCTGGTTTTTATTTTTCAAAAACACATACAAAGTCAAAGGTTTTATGGCATTTGCTTTCATATATATCATAATCTTTATTGTAGAGAGTAGAAGTTTAACACCCAAATAGCAAATAATGTAGTGATATAAAAGTTGGTGGTACTTTCATCCACATGAGTGTAATGAGATCCTAACCCAATGATGGTACTTTTTATATACATAAGTATAATGAGACCCTAAACGTTTATTAGGCTGTCCACTTAGAAAATTCCAAACATCTGGCTTCCCTGTGTTTCTGTGAGGTAGATTCTGAGTGTATGCATACACTTGGTGGCATGCCTGTCAGAGCAGGAGAGTATGATTGGCAGGAACCAGGAAGAGGTCAGATTCATACAGGCCTATAATGAATTCTTCTTAGGTTCATTTTCTAGCATAAATGCTGATGGATGCTAGTAATCAAAAATATGTAGGTTACATATATTTAGACACTACTAGTGATAGTCAGTTACGAGGTATCATTATAAAGGAGGAAAAGAACAAAGATAAGTTAAATAACTACTTACTTTTTAATAACTCTTCAATATTCATTAATTGCTATCCTCCCAATGTTATTGCCTGGTAGAAATAAATTCCAAAATGTCCAATTATAATAACTATCAATAGAAGTAATACTAAACCCTTCATGATAGTGAGATGATGGTTTATATAGTCAAGTGTTATATTTTTATCTTGCTACATACCATAGAGGAAAAACAACAGCTTTATGTAGCATAGCATTAAAAAGGCTACTTTGGATTTGCTGTACACATAATACAAGGTTAAAGTTTCTTAATTTGAAATGGTGAAAGTATAACATTATGAATACTGAATGTCCAGTAGACATTATCTGCTTATTTTAAGCCTTAGAAATAGAAATCCTAGACATTTTATCATTTGTGTTTAGTATATGAAAACAACTTAATTGGATTAGTTAACTTTCCTATTACTGTGAGAAAACACTATGACCAAGGTAACTTATTGAAGAGTTTATTTGGGCTTACAGATCCAAAGCATAGAGTCCCTGATAGCCGAACGGAGGCAGCAGGCAGTGGGCATGGCATCTGGGGCAGAAGCTGAGGGCTCACATCTTGAATGGCAAGCATGAAGCAGAGAGGGCAACCTCCAGTGGCTTGAATTGCTAAACTCTCACAGACTTACTTCTCCCAGTTACTTACTTCTTTCAGCAAGAGCACACATCCAAAACCTCCCAAACTACACTACAAACTGAAGACCAAATCTTCTAGCCTATGACTTTTGGGGCACATCTCACTCTAACTGCCACATTACGCCCCCAACGTTGAGAACACTCTGTTCAACTTAATTTCTCTTGAAGTAGATTCATTCCCCACTGTCTTAGCTAAGGTTTCTATTGCTGTGAAAAGACACAATGACCATGGCAACTCTTATAAAGGAAAACATTTAATTGGGTAGCATACAGTTTCAGAGGTTTAGTCCATTATCATGGCAGGACATGGTGGCATGCAGGCAGACATGGTGCTGCAGAAGGAGCTTAGAGTTCTACATCTTGATCTAAAAGCAACAGGAAGTGAACTAAGACACCGGGTGTGGTTTGAGCATATGTGAGACCTCAAAAGCCCAGCCCCATAGTGACACTTCCTCCAAGAAGGCCATACCCACTCCAACAAAGCCACACCTCCAATGCTTCTCTCTATGAGCTTATGGGGGCCAATCACAATCAAACCACCACATTCCACTCCCTGGTCACCATAAACTTGTAACAATATCATAATGCAAAATGCATTTAGTCCAACTTCAAAAGTCTCCATAGTTTATCATAGTCTCAACAATGTTTAAAAATACAAAGTTCAAAGTCTCTTTTGAGATTTATGCAATCTCTTGTCTATAATACCCTACAAAATCAAAATAAAAAAACAGATCACGAACTACCAACATATAATAAGAATATACATTACCATTCCAAAATGTAGGAACAGAGCACAGTGAGAAAATACTGGACCAAAGCAAGATGGAAAACCAGCTGGGCAAATTCCAAACTCTGCATCTTCATGTCTGGTGTCAAAACACTCTTCAGATCTCCAATTCTTTTCAGCTTTGTTGACTGCAGCACACTTCTTTCTCTTGGGCTGGTTCCACCCTGGTTAGCAGCTTTCCTTGGCAGGTAACCCATGGCTCTGGCATCTCCAACATCTTGGAGTCTCCAAGATGATCCAGGCTTCAACTTCGTAGTTTCATGAAATGGCCTCTCTAGGCCTCCATCCATGGACACCCCTGACACATACCTGGCCTCAGCAGCTATCCTTAGTCATGAAGGCAATTTCCATAGCCCCTTTCTTCTATCCTTAACTCCAGAAGCACGTAGCCAAAGCCGCCAAGTTCTGCTGCTCTCTAAGGCTGGAACATGGCCCTCTCGTTCAATTATATCTTTTCCAACTTTCTGTTTTCAGTGGTTTTCTTCACCACCTAAGCTTGGCTGTCTTGAAATTGGATCTGTAGACCAGGCTGGCCTCAAACTCAAACCTCTGCCTTCCAGGTGCTGGGATTAAAGGTGTGCACTACCACACCATGCCCAACTCAAAGCTTTTCTTAAATTCCTTTTCACAGGTTGGAAAGTTAGCTGGGTGAGATCTTGCCCTGAGGTCACCAGCCCTTTTATTCTATTTCTTAATCTATTTATCTCCCTCAATACAAGACTTAGAACCATTCCACTTCCTGGTGCTCCTTTTCTCCTCAGCTTGTACATTTTGTATTTTTCCCTGTTCACCTTGCTCCTTTTCATTATAAATCTGTATAAGAGTAACCAGTAATAACCACATAACAAAATCAATACTAGGCTATTTTGAGATTACCTCTTCCAATAGAATCTGAATCTCTTCACTTTAGCCTCAGGCAGACTCTTTGGACAAGGGGGAAAGACAGCCACTTCCTTCACCAAAATATCACAAGGACAATCTCTAGGCAAGAGATTAAACTTCTTCTCCTCTGAAACCTCTTGAACCAGGCCTCTACAGTTCAAATGTCCCATGCTCCTACTAGTATGGCCCATTAAGCAGTGCTTAACGCATTTCACTGCTTTCCTAATCCAAAGTACCAAAGTCCAAATCCCTCCAAACAAAAACATGGTTAGGCCTATCACAGCAATACCCCAGTCCCTAGAACCAGCTTCTCTCTTAGTTAGGGTTTCTGTTGCTATGAAGAGACACCTTGACCATGGAAACTCTTATAAAGGAAAAAAGGTTACAATAATATTTATATACTCCAGGAAGTACACAATATCACAAATCTTAACCCCTATAAGATTTTAGACAAATATTAATGATTATAGCTAATAGAGTGCTAATATTTGACCTCTGTGTTAATTTAAGTGACTTGGGAGTATGTCTTAGGGTTTCTATTGCTGTGAAGAGACATTATGACCATGGCAACTCTTATAAAGGAAAAACATTTAATTGTGGTGGTTCACTTATAGTTCAAAGGTTTAGTCCATTATTATCATAGTACAACATGGTAGCATGCAGGCATGCAGACATGGTGCTGGAGAAGTAGCCAAGTATCCTATGTCTTGACTTGCAGACAAAAGGAAGTGGTCTCAGACACCGTGTGGTATCTGGAGCATATATGAAATCTTAAAGCCTGCCTGCACAGTGACATACTTCCTCCAACAAAGCCATACCTACTCTACAGGGCCTCACCTCCTAATAGTGCCATTCCCTTTGGGGACGATTTACTTTCAAACTACCACAGGGTACAAAATGAAAAGAGGAAAATTTTCTAGATAAAAGAAAGTACTGAAAAGAGCCACAACTTGTGAATGTTTTGCACAGATTAGAACCAAGGAGGAGCTGGCTCAAAAAGAGAATAGAAAATACAGACAGAAAAGCATCATTGTGGACACATGGGACATTTTAAAAAATATTTGTAGAGATATTTACTCTTCAATATCTTTGAAACAAGTAAAAATATTGTTGAAAGTAATATTGGGTACAAAAATATGAATTCCATGTTGATACTCACGGAGCATTGTTGTTCCTCTGCCTGCTCCAGAAGCTTCAGCTTGAGTAAAGCAGCGTGTCCTCTTGGAAACTCTCAGATAAGTCTCCATGATCTAGAGAAAACAACTTGTTCTCGTGATCGCTCAGTGACAGTTCTGCCTATAAAGTTCATGCTAGTTTCCTCAAAACTCTGACTCTATTAACTATTCACATTTTCAGCCTGTAACTTCTTGATATTTGTGCATGTCTATGTCTGTCACTATTGAACATCTTGGAACTGCAAAGGGATGAGCATGAAAGAAACTATAGATTTTATCTGTGCCCCTTCTCTTCTACCCACTCCTAAAAATTACATGGTGACTTAAGGATCCATTTAGATGGCATATGAAATTATTTTGAGATTAAAAATTGTAAAGCATAAATGAAAGAGCAGTTAGTTTGAGGGGTTTGGCGGGGGGAATGGAACATGATTGTATGGCCACTGAAATAAAACGTCATGAAAGTCTTTTTTTTTTTTTTAACTATTTTAATTTAAACTGCAAAATGTCAGTTTATATTCAGCCTTGTTAAAGGAGCAAAGGAGATATAACTGATGCCTTATTTATGGAAAATAGGAGGTTTTTTTTTAAATCTTATAGTGCATCATTTCTAAGCTAAAATAAATAATTTGGGAAAATACAAAGCCAGTAACAGCATTGGTAAAGGTTACCATATTGTGACTCCAGGAAGCCAGAAGATTTTTCATAACAATGACATAAGGAATTCTCTTAAAACATAAAAGTGGGGGCTGGGGAGATGTTTCAGTAGATAAAGCACTTGCCACACAGGATGAGGACTGAAGTTCAGATCCTCAGAATCCATGTAAAAACTCGGCAGATATACTAACCACGTGTAATTCTAACACTCAGGATACAGAAACGGGAACCTGTGAGCACACTGGCTAATGAGACTAGCTGTAGTTGATAAGCTCTGGGTTCAGCAGGATATCTTGCCTCAGTCAGTAATGTGGAGAACAGTAGTGGACATCAACTTCAAATCTCCTCAGATAGACTTATGCAGGTACACATCCATGTGAATAAAAGAGACACTCCTTCTATGTTAGTAACTAAGGAAAACTGAAGTCAGGGTGGGCCAGTGTTTTGTAAATACCTTGAAAACAGAGCATGAACTAAAGTAGTAGTAATACATGTTAGAACCACTCCCAAATTTTCAGAAACCTCAGCATAATTTGAAGATTAGAGTGCAGAATAGTCTATAACTGGCTAGGTTTGTGTAATACAGCTTCCATTGAAAGCAGCCTAGTTAAAGAGAATATAATGCTATAAATATCAAGTAGTTCTTTCTTCCCCCATCTCCTCAAAATATGAAAGGGTGTTCTTCCCTTCAGGTTGTTCAGTGTAGACACGATCTACATATGCGAAGAAGAGTATAGAAGAGGGACAAATAATTCAAAGATCTCATTTGCATCAGTGTCAGCAAGGCTGAGCCCCAATAGATGAGGACTATAAAAATGCCACAGAGAGAACAAAATGACAGGGCAAGAATCTCACTGTGACTGGAAAACATCCAGTCACGCTTAGCACCGAGCAAACTGAGCAGCTTTGCTTCAATGTTCGCAAACTGGGAAGCATCCAAAGCCTGTGACCTGTCTGTTAAAAATCCTCGCTCACTGTCTAGGATTCCTGTGCTGTTCGTTTAACACATGCTTAGCAAACGTCACTCTGACAGGCATTGTACTGTGCACTTGGGGTGTAGGGGTAAATGAGATACCTTAGTTTGTGTACAGGATAGTGATACAAGACTGGGAGCTGGGAAAGTAGCACAAAGACAATACATATGTAAAGCTGCACATCAGCCTAGTGCAGGTTGGAGGCAAATGACGTGACTAGGGGTTGGGATGAAAGGTAGAGACAGCCGAGCTGGCTGTGCTGTGGTAGTGGTGGTGACAAAAATTGGTGACACTGGCAGAGTGCTAGTTAGGGGTACTGCTTGACATGCTGAGGAACCTGGCCATTACTCCGTATGTGATCTGAAAGCTGTAAGAAGGAAAAGTATAGGATATTATGTGCATTTTAGAAAAATGATTCCAGCTGTGGTGTGGAAGATGAGATGGGCACCTTCAAAATGTTGTGCACTAAGAAATAGGAAGAGAGATGTCCTGGAGTACATTCAAGAATATGGTAAAAGAGATTTTATTGAATTGGGCTTTTCACCAAAATGAACTACATGACAAATCCTGAGTGATACGCAGTGCCTTAGATCCTTTCATGCCCTAATGCCATTTTCTGTCCTTGCTCAGACTCCTCGCAGGACACACCATGTTCCTCACAAGCAGTCCTTAAACGTGGGCCACTGCGCTCCTGAAGGTCAATGTGTCTTTCTTTGAATCTCTATCATACTGTAACTATTCATTGTAGTTATTCTGCATCTGAAGACATTAAAGGATGATAACAGGGCTACCACCCTCAGAGTGTTGTGCACTTTTCTGTGTAGAGGGTGCTCTGTGGTGTGATATTTTATTCTGTTCATTGTTCTCTGCTAGTAAGTTAAGCCTGCTGTAGCCGGTCTGCTGTAGTGCAGAGTCCTGTTGTAGTATTTTTAGAATTTTCATAAGATATCAGTACTTAAGAGTTTGTACTGTCTTCTTTTTACAAATTCTGTGTTTCAAAATGTTAGCTGTTGGGGGCCCGATGCACATATAAACATACAGAGACTGTGATAGTTTGCATAAAACCCACACAAGTTCAAGCCAGATGAAATCCCAATAAGCAGAAGGGGAAGTGGACACCAAGTCCCACCTCGAGCCAACAAGAGATTTGCAATTTTAGCTGCCAGGAATGGGAAAATCTGTTTTCTTCAGTGAGGTGACACCAGATTTAATACTAATTATACTCAGCACATGGCCTCATGCTCAGGAGGAGTTGGTCAACACAAAATGAACTTCATGGGGTTTTGTGCTTGATTTGTTATGTTTTTATTTTGTGTGTAGGTAGTCAGGAGAGGATCTAGAAAGACTTGGGGGAGGAAAAAGAATATGATCAAAATATATTGTATGAAATTCTCAAAAAAATAAAAATATTGAAAATGAAAAAAAATTGTTGAAACCTCTAGGTTATTACATTGAAAACCATCCCATCCTAACATATTTGTAGTATGAGAAGTGAAGCTGTGGGACCAGAGATGGCTCAGAGCTTGCTGCTATTGCAGAGGACCCGGTCAATTCCCATCACCTTCATGGTGGCTCGCAACCTTCTATAACTCCATTTCCAGGGAATCCAGTGTCTTCTTCTCACCTACAGTGGCACAAGGCATGCTCATGGCAAACATATATACATGTAGGCCAAACATTTTCTTACACAAAAATTAGTCTTTTTGGAAAACTGAAGCTGTGTGCAGTTAATTATACAGTTAATATGCAATTCAAAATTGAGTATCTTCATTTTAGTCTATCAATATCACACATAAAGAAATTTAAAGGAAAAAAAGTATGAAATTGTTTTGATTTCTTCTATTTAGACATTTTGATGAGATGTATAGAGTTGAATTATATAATTCATTGCATTGTGTAGTTGTCAGCAGATACGTGAGTCTCACTCCAGTGAAGATAGAGAATGGTCTAATCAGCCCAGAAACTTCCTTCTTTGTACTTTCTGATAGACGTGCACTCCTCCACAGCATCTCCTGTCCGTACTTCCTCATTTTTCAACATCCAAAGGCTTTACAGGCTGGGGCTCTTATTTCCTTCGTTGTTTTGATAATCAGACTTTTTCAATTGTAATGAGATGAAGTGAACTCAGGTGAACTGAGGAACTGAGTTGAAATTGTGAATAACGGCAAGAACGTTAACTGAAAATAACAGCCACCTTTAATTGTTTACTGAAATAGCATTAGAAAGAAGAGGAGCTGGAGAGGCCACCTCACCCTTGACCAAGCAAGAGTCAGATGGGTCAGCACAGTCACAGGGCTCAGCAAAAGTTCCCTCTAATGCTAGGGACTTGAAGAAGAGAGGGGTTCATGGAAAGGGCTAGAAGTGGGAAAACACTGAGTCAGAGTGGAAGGCGGTCTCCCGTTCTACATAGGTGACCTCTGCTCAGTAAAAAGACCTCGAGTAAAGGGGCCTGCGCTGAGAATGCAGACATTGTATAAGAATGTGGCCAGATACAGAAAATGGTTAATTGATAACGTGTCTAATTTATCTTAATATCTTTATTGGCTTTTAGTTTACCTTTTGAATTATATACTGGTCATTTCTCTGGAGACTGTAGTCTCCAGCTTGCTGCACTTTACACAGAGCTGATACAGGACAACCTGGTGGAAAATATAAGATTTTGTAAAAGTGGTCATTTCACTCACCTTCTGTAACTTGCAGAGTTGTTGATAGGTATTTCACAAGTGCACTTGGAGCAGCCCACAGTGTATTTGATGTAGGGTTCACAGCTGCCCTTTGACCATGCTGGAGAAGCCACGGCGCGTCTCGGTGTTTCCACGGTCACTGCTCTTCAGTGCTGCCTGTCTGTGGCCATCTGCAGTCCGACTGCCGCCCCTCCCTATAGTGCCTGTCTGTGGCCATCTGCAGTCCGACTGCCGCCCCTCCCTATAGTGCCTGTCTGGCCGTCTGCAGTCCGACTGCTGCCCCTCCCTATAGTGCCTGTCTGTGGCCATCTGCGGTCCGACTGCCGTCCTCCCTGTAGTGCCTGTCTGTGGCCGTCTGCAGTCCGACTGCCGCCCCTCCCTATAGTGCCTGCATTTGCCTTCAAGTCCCTGCAGCTCCTTCAGTTCATGTCCTGTGCGGTGTTCTAAGTTGGTTCTTTATTTTGTTTTACATCCGTCCATTTGCCTTGAGTATTTTCCTTCTAAGCCCTTGACATATTTATAATTACATCAGTACCCTTATCTGTCAAGTCCAATATCTAGATAATTTTTATTCTCTTTCTTTAGTAGAAAGAAAATACCATGAGAAACAAATATTACATTTTCTGCTCTAGGTATCATTGTTGATTATATAGTTGGTATTGATAGACATAAATTATGGTCTGACTTTTATCATTTTCCTTTAAAAAGCTCTGACTTTATTCCAGAGCATTAAATACCTGGTGGATCTTCTTTCTGTCTCTATTTGGTTTTATTCTTTATTAATGTGTGCCTGGTTAAAAGTTTTTAAAACTTAGTCTAAGAATGTAACTTTGTAGGTCTAACTAAGGCTCACTCCAAATCTGGAGCAAACTCCCCAGTTTCTGAGCCATTAATTCTCCTTGTAAGGACTAGTAATCCACCTTGGTCACTGTACAAGCACACTAAATAAGCAGTGGGGGGACCTTTTCCTGTTTGCATAAAGAAATAGTGTTTAGACTTAACCCAAACTTATACATCATTAGTGTTTCTTTCTTCGAAAACCGTGGTGCAAATAGAAAATCTTAGCAATGTGGGATTCTCTACTTCTAGCTACTTTAATTTTTAAAGTTTATACACTTTATAAACTTTTCTAACATAAAACCCCTACTCTGTGAAGTAGATTTTTTAAATCATTATGAAATTTGAGAAGGCAGCGATCTTGAAAGCACACAAAAGCAATAAATCACATGCGAATTTTCTCAAATTCAAATCTCACCTACTTCTTAAGAGATGACAGTAGAGTCCTTCATAACTTGGAAGAGGATGCAACCCTGAAGTGCTGTGGCTAGTAAAGCCATTGTCAGAGACAGAATAGATGCAAAGGTGTGCTGCTGTCTGTGTACCCTCATAGAGGCTCCCGGAAAGTGAGGTCTATCAAAGAGAAGTAAATCAAGAAAATGAATGTCTTATCCCTGTTCCAAAAGAGAGGGAGGGGGAGAGAGAGAGAGAGAATTAGAGAGCCAAAAAAGATGATAGTAAAGAGTGTCATGGAAGCAGGGATGCAATAGATCTAAGACACAATTCATTACCATCAGACAAAGAAGTGAGAACTTAAAGAGAGAGAGCTTTTTGACCTGACTTTGCTCATGTATGAAAAAGATAAATCAATAAAAAAGAAAACATGAAATGTGCTTTTTATCACATTAAAAATATTTCAGTTTTTCTGGGACATATGATACTGATGGGTGAGGATGAAGAAACCTGTGAGTTAGAAAAATTATTTCACTCAGTCACAAAAAACCTTTTGGGTCTTGATTCAAACCTGAGAGACCCTAACAAGGGTTGGTGCTTAATTTAAAAATGTAAGGTTTAAAAAAAAATACCAGGGCTATAGACAAAAAATTGGGCTATAAAAATGATTGTGCCTCATACAGTTTATAAGATACATTTGCATTTTATTTTAGTTGTGGGAAAACGCTCTGGGGAGATTTAAAGATGGACAAGTTAGGTGAGTGGAGAATGGAACTTCTGCTAGTACTGACAGTCAAACTGGGCGGGACCTTGCAGACTTCCAGGGTTCACTGTGCACCTTATGCAGAGCTAGGAGCATTCTTTGACATCACATACAGATCGGCATTTTCCTTGGCCAGTGACAGGTGGAACTCTGCCACCGATATGGATCACTGACTCCATTTGAAGTTTGTGCTGGATGACAGATGTGTCAAGCTGATTTGAAAACTAGAGAAAAAAAAATCTATGGACTGGAATTCTTTTTCTTTGCAGACTACATAGTATTAAATAAAATTTATATAACTGGTTATTTCTTCTCTTAGCTAATAAGTGTTTAATCTCAATTATTTTAGTTTAATTAAATTAAAATTAAATAAATTAAAAATACATTTCACTGTCTTAACATCATATTCAAATAAATTCACTTATGTTTCAAATCTTGTTTAATTCTTTCTTTATAGAATTTTATGATAGGAATACCATGTGGAGTGATGAAATCTAAAATCTGACCTCTTTGAGTAGCCTTGGAAGTAACCATCTGTGAAGTTGGCAAAAATTGCTAAGAGCAGATAAAGTAATGCTTAATTGAGTAGCTGGTCTTTCCAGAACTGCTATTTATATCCCACATCTAAATGAATCAGGATGCCCATAATCCTTTATTAGCTCAGACATCGTAAATAGGATGAGCAACACACTTAATAGTCATTTTACTTCCTAGTGTCTTAGCTCATTCTCCCAACAGAAATGGTTAGAGTGGGAGTAGCCTGACTTCAGGATCACTGTGAAAATTAAATGGACCAAGAACATATAATAATAAAGCCATGTCAGATAGTAGGGACCCAGTAAGTGCTATTTTTCCTTCTCCAGAGAGTCTCTACTTCATAATGACAAACAATTGTAAATTCATAAGGCATGCACTGTTAGCTTTCTGTCTCTATAACAAAGTAGATTTGATTTGGCTCACAGATTCGGATCTTTCGGTCTGTGGTTTCTTGATTCTGCTGTCTGGGCCTGTGCTGAGGTTGCACATCAATGGCAGGAAACACATAGCAGAGGAAATAGCAAAAGAGAAGAAGGACAGGGATTAAATACCCTTCCAGCCCCACCAGTCCCCCTTCTCCCAGCTAGCCCCCGTCAGAAGTGTGCTTTATCAATAAGGTGTTTCTCCATGTAGTCAGCTCGGTGACCCACACACTGTTCACCCAGTCTCTTTCATGCCTGTTTCCTCTTCTCCTTAGAGAAACAGAAAACTACCCATTTGGATTTTAAACACATATTTTTATCCATTGCCTATCTGAACTGACACGATTGAACTTCTGCGGACAAAGTGAGAATAGTCTATTTCCTGGTCTTAGGAACAAAGAAGGGCCAAACGTAGCCAGTGCTGGACTCCACCTCAGTCATAGAATTCCTGCTGCTTTGCTTGCTCCGCCTTCCTCATATAGAAAGGGTTACTTCTTCGTCTACAGTCCAGTCCCAAACAGTGGTTTAGAGCAGTAATGACTGCATATGCACTGTCTCTGCAGCAAAGCTGAGAGAGGGAAGGAAATCTGTGAAAACTTTCTGTTTAAAAATCATTTTCATTAAGTGCATGTGACCTCTATGTAAGATCGCATTTAACTCAGGAAATTATAAATGATGGGGAAATGCCTGCATTGAGGTTTCGATCAAGTTTTCTCTGAATTTACTAAAGAGCTTTGAAACTTGTAGTAAGTTTTACTACAAGCTGTAGTGAATTAACATCTGAGTCTTTTGTTTACCTATTCCTACATCCAAGCCTCTATTTTAATTTGCAAAGGAGAAACATTTATCCGAGTAAATGTATAAGATTGTTAAATGAAACATATTTTATAGTATTTAGATGATATACTGAAATACACAAAAGTGCTCATGCATACATAAATAATGTCAAATAAACCCATACATAATGACATGTATATATATTTAAATACAGATATGCATATAATAATAAACAAATATCTCCTACCCTTCCAGTCATTAATATGCTCATTAATTTTTGTTGGATTCTTTCCTACTTAGTTTTCATCTTACTTCATATACATATACAAATGTGAATTTTTTTATTTTAACAATGCAGTCCAAATTCTACAGATTTTCCATTTTCTTATTTTCTGCCCAGAAATTGACATTGAACGCTGCGTACGCGAGTCAGTCAGTCTGTTTTGTTGGACTCCTAAAAGCGCTACATACAGACAGCATGCTCAACCCCCCAAACCAGCTTCTGAGAGCAGCGGAGTCCGGAGCTCAGCACCTTACTTCTCTATTGACTGTACAGATCCTCCAAAGACAGACCTGGTACGTACTACAGATAGCAGTTACAAATCCTGGAAGATGGATTGTTGATATGTCCTAGTATCATTGCTGTTCAGATAGTGTCGCTTACGTTCTTTTAAAGTATCTATTTCCTGATACGTGATTGTGTTCACATGGTTATTTTAGAAGACCTCTGTCTCCTTTGATGTTACAATGAGGAAGGTTATTTGGACATATTCCTCTGATGACTAGCTTTATTTTATTTTCTACGTAAGCATAGCAGCTAGTAATACACCAACTTCTTATATGAGATTACAGAAGCAAAGAAAAAAACTTTTAAAAAGCAGTGTTAAAAGTTGTTGCTATAATAGGAACTTAATTATTCATGACAAAGGAAATGTTTGGAAAACTATCCCATTATATTTTTCAATATTGGCATTCTTATTCCTGTTATTTACAACTCATGTGTTCCAAAGATTTTTTTTTTTCTCAGACACGGTTTCTCTGTGTAGTTTTGGTACCTGTCCTAGACCTTACTCTGTAGACCAGGCTGGCCTCGAACTCACAGAGATCTGCCTGGCTCTGCCTCCCAAGTGCTGGGATTAAAGGCGTGCCGCCACCACCACCACTGCCCAGCCAAAGATCCCAATTTTATATTATCTTAATTATTTTTATGAAATTGAATTTCAGTTAATATGCATACATTCATTGTTTTAGTGACAACCAGGTAATTTTAATAGGATAGACTTTAATGTGTAAAAAGGAATGTTTTCACCTTTCCAATTGCAACCAAATTGTATTTATTAAACAGTAGACAGGAACCTGGGTGATAAAGAGGTGACAGCTCCATAGATCTACATGAGAAAGGTTATAAGTTGCTGAAGAGGTGACAGCCCCATGCATATGTATGAGAAAATGTATGAGAAGTTACTAAAGGATCTCGAGAGATAATAAGAATCTATACTAGGAAATAAATATTTTCACTAGTCTTCCAAAAGTGGAGCAGGCCTCCCAAGGGGAGGATTGGCATTTACTGGGATAAAAGGTAATATTTAATGTGTTATTTTAAATTTTATTTATATGTATGAATGTCTTGCCTACATGTATGTATGTGTACCACATGTGTGCCTTATACCCTCAGAAGTCAGAAGAGTATGTCTGATCCCATAGAACTGGAATTATGGATGACTGTGAGCCACCATGTGGATGCTGGGCATTGAACCCCAGTCATCTGGAAGAACAAGTGCTCAGAACTGCTGAACCATTCCTACAGCCCCTACATCAAATATTTTTCATCTGAAATGTCTTCTTTCCCATGTTTCTGAAGGTTCAGATTTAAATGTTAATAGAAAGGAAAGTAAATAGAAAAAATATGTGTGCTGCATATTCATTAAAATTAGGACACTCACAATTTAGATTCATATAATGCCATACTGTTGTGTTAGTCTTTTCCCTTTCTTTTTCATTTTTGTTGTTGTGGTTGAGATAAGGCATTCCTATGTGTCCCCAGCTGGCCTGGAACTCACAGAGATCCTCCTGCCTCTACCTCCCAGGCGCTGGGTTTAAAGTCCTACAGCTCCATGCCTAGCTTATGTTAGATTCTTTAACATCCTTTTATAGTAGAAAAAAACATGTTTACTGTTTCATAGGGTTGACTTCCATTTCGACCCTGCTTGTTTTTTACATTGAATAATCCACAGGCTCCATTACCTATTTATAAGTGCTAACACGTGTGTTAGGTACCTTATTTTCATGACAGAATACGAAGACACTCAGGAATGAAAATGTATTTTGGCTTGCAGTTCCAAAGGTGTCGGTCTGTTCTGTCAGGAGCTGTGCAGTGGAATAGAGCAATTCATACAGTGAGACAGAAAGCAGGGAGAGGGATATGGAAAGAGGTCAGGCAAGACCCAGCCCAGAGACACCGCCCGAGGGCCTTACTTCCTCCACCTTGACCCTGCCTGCCACTCTCAGGACCTCTCAACAATGGCAGCGTGTTAGAACCCACCAGTGCTTTAATACATTCCTTAATTCAGGAAGCTCTTGATGTACTCACATCTGGAAATGTCACAAGCACGCCAAGCAGTGTGCTTCACCCTCTCCTGTGCATTTCTTAGTCCAGACACATTGGCAAGATTATCACATCGTAACACCTAGGTGTAGCAAAGTCATTTTACAAATGATGTACAAAGTATCCACTCAGTGCATGATATATAGCAAGAATCTAAACTAGTAACAATTATTTTTGCATGCTTGGTAATTAAGAATAAAAAGTTCAGCACTGTAAACTATATAGAACTTAATGGCAATAATCTTCTGAACCTAAATAATTTGTATGATGGGGTGATGTTCTGGAATTCCATCTCCTTCACTAGGTCAGCAGCAGCACCGTCACTACATTCAGAACGCAGCCACAGTAAGGCGGGGAAGAGCCAGAGGCTGCCTTTCAAGAGAAGGAATCTTTCTGGCAGTTTTATCCTAGTAATTTCAGTTTAAAATTTCACTTTGACCTTTACTTCTTAGTTTTAATACCGTTTTGATTTTCAAGCCACTAAAGAATTGCCAAAAGAATTATTTCATCTCCTGCCAAGATCTCTTCCATCCAGTTTTATCCTTAAAATAGCAAAGGAAAAAAAAAAAAGCCTGCTTGAGAATTTGGTTCATAGTTCACTAATTGAAGAAAACAGTGAGTAAAGGTATGAACTTTTGATGAATAGGATGAAAAAACAAATAAAACAGATTTTTATTTGGGGGTGGGGAGGTGTGAATGCAGAAATCAAAGATTAACTCAGAGATCAACGTTGTATGTTGCTCCATCTTATTTTTGAGACAGAATCTTTTGGTGGGGCCTGGAGTTCACCAGGTTTAAGTCAGGCTGGCTGGCCAGATGTCCTCCTATGTCCACATCCCCAGTGCAGGGGTCACAGGTGCACAGCCTGGGCCTAGCTCCTGAGGTACAAGTGATGGATCCATCCTTCGGTTTGTGGAGCCAATGGCACTCTCCCAGCCACAAGGTTGAAATGAATTTTTCTTTTAACTGAATGTGCTTTTTAAGAAAAGATGGTGGTTAACTTTAGATATTTTTGTATCTCTTTGACAATTTTAGCATATGAATTTGTTTATGAATAGTATAACTTAATTATGTACAATCTGTGAAAAAGCAAGAATTATTGTTCTTTTTCACAATAACCCAATTAACACATATAGTAGCCTAAGATATTAAAAACTAAGTTTATTTTATTCACATAATGGTAACTATTTGCATATAGTATTGTCATGAGTAAAATAGAACATTCACTGAATGGTCTTCAACTTTGTAAGGAATGCTTTATGTGTTAACTAATTGAGTTTAGAGTCTTTAAAACATTTTTATACTGTATGATGGAATAGCTTCTAAAAGTCAAATATAAACACTAATGTATAAAATTTAACTTCAATAAACTATATAATTTGAACAATTAAAAATAGTCTCATAGGGCTTTATAGTTTGCAGGTATTCAAGTATATTTTCTTCCTCTAAACTAATCTCTAAAGTGTTTTTACTGCCCCCCATTTGAGAGTTGAAACAAGCTAATTAATGCAGTACAACTTATAAATGGCTATTTTATCAGTAGTGAAAAATGTTTGTACTCTTGATAATTCAAGTGTATACGTAATAATCCCCCTCACATAGTACTCTAAAGTCATGGCTTCTTAAGAGTTCACTATTTCTTTTCAGTTTCACTGGGTGTACATTGACGTGTACAGTCACTTGTGTACTTCTAAATAAGATGGATGGTTCACAGTAAAGTGCACAGAAAAACAAAAATATGTTGGGGTTTTTTTTTTTTGGCTGACATAACATCAAGACTAAAATATTGACCTAAAGTCCAACTAAACATTATTTTGTTGGGCTGTTCAAATCAGTAGGAGGACAGAGCATTTAGTTTTTCATCTATTCTCTTTACTGTGTGTATTCTCTGTATATTCTAGCTATCAGCCCTTTGTCAAGTGAATAGTGGGAAATGTTACCTCTCATTCTGTAGGCTGTCTTTACCCTGCTGCTCGGATTAGAGGTGTAAGTCACCATGCCTTCTTGATGAGTTGACCCTTGATCCTTGGATGACGCACTTTTTGTCTCAGTATTAACTTGTTTATCCTAAAGTCTGCTTTGCAGAGTGTGAATATAGCTACTCCTGCTCGCTTCGGGTTTCCATTTGCTTGGAATATCACTTTGCCCTCCTTTCCATTTCTGTGTCTATAGAGGTGATGTAAATTTCTTGAGTGTGTGTCATTGGGTTTAAAGGATATTTTTAAATATCTTCAGCCAGTCTGAGTCTTTTAATTGGAGAATTCAGTCCGTTTTCATTCATTATTATTGATAGATAAGGGTTTACTCCTGTCTGTTTTATCTTTGTTTGAAATACTTTTCCTTCTTTTATTCCTTCCCTGTCCATCTTTGTGGTTTGATAGTGCTTGATTCTTTTCCTTTTTTTATGTAACTGTTCTTCTCATGGTTTTTATATTCTTCCACGATGTACCTGTTTTACACTGTTCTTAGCCAAAAGGCCAAGTGATAGTACCTATCTCTCATTTATAGGCTTAAGTATCTTTTGTAAGACTGATCAGAAAGTTATAAATCTGTTTCATTTTTTTTTTAAGAAAGGCTCTATTTCTCCTTCAGGTCTGAAAGATATCTCTGCAGGGTGTAGTATTCTTGATGACTATTTTTCTTTTTCAGAACTGGAAATACACTTTTTCCTCCTGGAATATAGTTTTTGGTACAGGTTTTTTTTTTTTTTTTTTTCATTTTTCCTGGGAAATATACCTGTGTACTAGAGAAACTCTTGAATTGATTTGGTGTCTTTCTCTTACAAGTTTTAGAGATTTTTTTTCCCCTTTGAACTTTTTACAGTTTGAATATAACATGCCATGTGAAGATCTTTTCTGGTCTTTTCTATTTGGTGTTCTGAATGCCTCCTATATGTGGCTATCATGTCTCTCCCAAAGTTGGGAGAATGTTCTCCTCTGATTTCATTAAATAGTTTTCCTTTGCCATAAACTTCTTTCTCTTTACTTTTCTATTCTAAAACTGTGGATACTTGTTTGTTTAATGGTGTCATAAAGGTCTTGACTACATTCTTTATTCTTTGTTTGTCTGGGGGTAAGAGGTATCTGGGCTGTTTCAGGAGACCTAGCTTCAGTGCAGATATTCTTTTTTTGTTTTTTGTTTTTTTGAAGTCTATTACAGGGGCTTTTAACAATCTTAATTTTAGATGATGTATTTATCTCTTTATTTCCAAGAATTTCAAAATCTCTGTCTCTTTGCTGAATTTCTAGTTCATATTTCAATTATCTTTCTAATTTCATTTTAATAGTTTATTTGTTTTCTCCTAGATTTCATTGAGCTTTTTAATAACCATTTAGAAATATTCTTTGTGGTGTATTTCATCTGTACAGGTATGAAATCTGTTACTAAAGAGTTTTTGCTGTATGCTTTTGGATACATGTTACCTTGAGTTTTCACATTTCTTATGCTCCCGCATTGAGATATTTTCTATCAGTGGGTCAGTCTGAATACAATTCTGGCTGTATTTCTAAATTGGCATCATAGTGTAGTTTCCCTATAGCTTCTTTGGCTATGATTAATGACTCTGGATGCAGCTCAGATTGAGATCGAATCAGAAACCTACTATCCTATGAGCCCCACAAAAAAGGATGGCACTTGAAGTTCCAGCAGGGATGGTACTGATAGCCAGGGGCTGTGTGGGACTCACTGTGTATTTACTCCTGCAGTGGGAATAGTGGGCCATATCCGATAACCCAAATTTCCTCAAGCCCTGTTGGTTCTTACTGAGCTTCTAGCAAGGCCCTCTGACACTGCAGCCCCAGCAGTGGGGAAAGTCCTAAAGCACTTGCCCTTCAGCCAGACAGTGGCTTGGCTCCAGATGCTGCAGCTAAAGAGTCATTGGTAGAAACCAAAGCCCTACCTCTGTGGCACTCATGCCCTGTTCTATCCTCTGTAGATTGTTGGATCAAGCATAGGCATAGGAGCTGTATAGATGAGATGGCAAATGGAAACCATAGCGTTACTCTCTGCTGGCAGGAGCACTTGTCCAGGGTCTTGTCTTGTATGATCTTGATTGGTATGAGCAACTTTCCATTTGCACCAGGGTTGGTGTGACAGCTGGATCTCGGTTTGTTTGTTTTTTCCCCTCCTTTAGCAGCAGTGTTTGCTGCTGTAGGATAATGGTTGGATCTAGAGTTGCTCAAGGCCCTGCAAACCAGGTATCAGTAGAAACTACAAGATTACCGCTCCACCTTTTCTATAAAAGCCACTGTAGCATGGCACAGCGAGGATGGGACAACAGGAAAGAACTGGGTGCTTGGATTTGGTCCTGCCGCTGGCATGAGTTCACAGGGAGCTAGCCAGAACCCTGGACTCAGAACCCGGTGCTCTAATCTGCTGCTTCTCAACCCTTCACTCCCCTTCTGTGTCACAGTAGTTGTCCCCTACAGTGCAGTCACCCACTGGCCTGGGTCAGAGTCTGCATCTTTTTGTGGGTTAACTGAGACTATTGATATTCAGAGTAATTATTGAAATGTGTGTATTTCTCCCTTTGGGGTTGGCTTTTTGTTTTGTTTGTTTTAGTTTTGTAGCATTTGGGACATTTTAGTTTTGATTAATGAGTGTCATAGAATCATTTACTTTTTCCTCCTGCATTCTGTCGTTCGTCTCTTGGGTGTGTTTATCTTTCTCTCTGACTGCAATACTTACTCCTCCCAGGGAATTATCTCTACAGGACTAGCTTGATGGTCATAAATTCCTGTACTCTGCTTTCACATCAATTATGATAGTTTTTCTGGGTATGTTAGAGTGGATTGGCAATTTTGATCTTTCAAAGTTTGAAATACATCAGTCCAAGCCCTTGCTTTCATGGTTCAGATCGAAACATCTGCTGTTATTCTGATGGGCTTGTCTATGCCTTGACTGTTCTTTTCTACAGGTTTTCAGTGTACAGTGTTTGTTTAGTGCTTAACTATAATATGATGCAAGGAGTTTCTTTCCGGCCCTGGCTGTCTTGTGTCTTATGTGCCTCTTGTACCTATTTCCTTCTATGATTTTACTAAAAACGTTTTCTATGAGTTTTTCATGAAGTTCTCTTTCTTGTATGCCTGTAATATATAGGTTTTTGTCTTTTCCTGGAGTTTCAGGGTTCTTATGTAGTATAGTCATACATTTTTTTAAAGTTTATGATTGACTAATCTAAATGATCAGTCCCTCTATTTTGTCTTCATAGCCTGCTATTCTATCTTCCACATGATCCATTCTATTGGGGATGCTTTCCACTGATCGCTTTATTTGCTCTATTGTGTTTTTCATTTCCATCATCATCTCAGCTTGAGCTTTCTTCATTATTTCTATCTTTATTAAATTATATTTTCATATTGTGGATTGACTTTACTATTTCATTCAGCTGTTTATTTTCTCTTGTAAAATATTGGAGTCCTTGGAATGTATAATTATTCTTTTGACTTCATCTAGAATTTTGTGTAAGTTATTTTGATCAGTGTTCATTAGTATGTGGTTAATAGCTTTGGAGGAGACATTTATTCTTGGTTTGCCTGTCACTTGTAATCTTGCTCTGGAATCTGGATTATATCATTGCTTAAGATTTTCACTATTATTTTTGTTCTTTTAATTCAGATTGTCTATCTTCTTTCAGTGGATGTGTTTATAGCATCCAGGAGAGACTGGGTCCTAGTTAGTACAGTTGTGGTGACATTTTCGTCTGGTAGACTGGTGTTCCAGCCCACATGCCCTGTCTCCAGTCTGTCCCTGTGGGGTGGGCGCTTCTTTCTCAGCAGCAGTTACTACCCAGTAGTTAACCCACTCTGACTAAACAGAGTAGCAGTTACTGGAAAACAGACATTTGCTCAGTACAGGTTAGTTTAGGAAGTAAAGACCCCGCTGGTACCATCTGTGTTAATATGTTAGTATGAGGGAGAGTAAAGTAAAGGGTGAACAATCACAGGGAGTCTAGTGATAAGTGTTGGGTTGTTCGATGGGAAGTGGGGGGGAGACATTCATAGGAGTGGGAATAATTGAGGCAGAAGAAAAAGTGGGTGGATGTGTGGGAGCTTCGATTAGCATTAGACTTTTAAAGAGAGGTAGAGATATGTGCCCAGATGTTGTAAACCAGGTCAGCCTCTGGGCTCTGGGAAAGGTGACAGTACGAGGAGTGGATATGAGAAAGAGAAAGGAGGGAAGGAAAAAAGGAAAGAGAGAAGAGAGAATCATTGGAAAGGAACTAGCAGTGGGGGATAGTGTTGGCCTCCTCCTATGCCCCCCTGTACTAAATAGATGAGACTTAGCTGTGAAGAGAGGGGCAGCTGGGTGGAGACAGAAGGTAATGGACTCTGGGGCAGGTGAGGAATGCCTGTCCTGGGGAAGGAGAACTGGACAGAAATGCTAAGGAAATGAGATCCCTGGCCTGAATGACACTTTTGTCTCTTCGTGGACCCACTGCTTTTTCTCTGTGTTCCTGATCTAGCTGTGCTCCATATGCCTTTAAAGGGTGCTCTTCCTCCTCTGGGGCCCCCAGCTTTCTTTGCAAGTGGCGTTTTCTTGACTCTGTTCTGTGGGCTGTGGATAACCAAGGCCAACTCTGCCCCACTGCCGTTGATGAGGCCCAACATGGTCAGGAATGGTTGGCTGTGTGGTGCCCAAAGCACACTGTTAGATAAGTTTGTGTTTAGTTCCAGCCTCTTCTGTTGGGACACTGATCGAGGCCCTCACCACAGTGGCTAGGAACCCTTCTTTGAAGTCCCCACTAGCACCCGTTTGGTAAATCTCTGGGTAGGAGTCTTTGCGTCCAGTCTGCCTGGAGAGAAAGTGGATATCCGGTTGTAGAAGAGCCTTGTTGATCAGTAGAGCTTGGACCTGGAGAAGCAGCTGATGGACTGGTGAAATGTCCTTGTTCTGTTTATTTCTTCAACTGTTATCCACTGCTTCTTCCAATGTGGCTCCTCGTCCACCATCTTCCTTTTGTTTTGTTTTAAGGAGAAATATTCTTTTTCTTTTCTCCCTCTCATCATTAAGGTGAATTTGGGCTAATTTTTATTTAGCGGATATTTATCGAGCACATGCTAAGTACTTGATTTGTTTTACATTAATGTGGTCTGTGTCTGTTCCAAGTACCGTGGGAAATACACGGACATGAAAGAAGGTGGTTTGGGACATACATAGTGTCATTTCAGACAGGGAGAAAACTGCAGTACCTGTCATACCTCCTTCAGAGCTGTGTTCTTCATTTCCTGAACCCAGTTGTTGTTTAAAACCGAGCTCCTCAAGTCGAGAGTTAGCAAGATTTTATCATTTTATATAAACTTCCTTTCTCCAGTATCAGTTCCAGATTTGGGATATCACTTAATTCAGTACACCAGAAAACTATTTTGGCAGATGGAAATAATGTATCAGGAAGGGGTAAAAATAAAAACATGTATTAGATTGTAATTTGAACTAAAAGTTATTGCAAATCCTTTGTGAAATGAGACAAGTTTAAGTAAATATTGTAACCAAATAACTTAAGACTGAGCCTCTCTTTCCAGGTCAAGGAACTGTAAATTAGTGGTGTTTGTTCATCATTGCTTTTCCCAGTGACCCTTCACAGACTTCTCATTTTTAATAGAACTAATGGTTTCCCTGCATCCATCTAAAACTTAGAAATCATACTTGGTATATTGTCACTATCTTTTTAAGCATTTACTTTTATCCTTTTGTGAAATTATCTTGGAGAAATCAGAACTTGTAATGGCAGTTATAGAAACCCTTGAGTGTTGTCATTCTGACTCATCACAATGTAAACACCACCCTCTGCTTTCAAGGATATGCTGAATAGAGCTGTGTCCTGTAAATGCCACAAGTGAAATGAGCATAGAAAGTATGCCCATGGTCAGGAGAGTTATAGAATAAATTGTGTTGATGATGGTTGGTAGGGGCAGATAGAAGCAGAGTTAGGATAGAGTTCTTGATAGAAAACAAAGGAAAATATGAATTCTTTTTGCTGAAGGTAACAGTTGACATGATCTAGGGTAGAATATCCCAAGTAGTGTTGGTCCAGACTGGCAGCTGAGCTGATGGGAGACAGTGGCACATTTCTCCACAGGCAGCAGGGCTCTCACAGAGTCTAATTAGCATATCCACATGAAGCTGCTAGGAAGGCTGCAGTGGTGACAGTTTTCCTGTGCAGCCGGATTTAATTCAGTATCGATTTGACACAGATCCTCTAGCAATGTTTTTCCAGCATCGAGGCTACAGAATACATTTTCTTCATAGAGAATGATGGGCACAGCAGCCTGACTCCAGCTAGCTAATGAATATCTGGGGGCTTGCACAGAGGTGTTCCTTACACAACCTCAAAGTTCAGGGATGTCATTTCATGAATCACTGGCATTCTGTGACATTTAAAGAGAAATGGATCTTGGCACAATCCTACAGACGGTGTGGCAACAAGAGACACAGTTATACACAGGATCCAGGAAGTTTAATGATTTTCAAATTTCAGGCCTAAGTGTCCCATTTATTCAGACCCCCTCAGCACTTCCTATAAGATATGCAAAGCAAACAAACAACTTCTGTCACATGAGTTCACAAGTCACATTTAAATCTATGTGTAAAATTTTAAATATGATAATTTTTAGCCTGTTTTGTTCACATACAAACACAGACTAAGAGACCATAATGAGAAGTGAAACCAGAGCTTTGTCTACAGCTCTCATACCTGTGAGAGAACTCCTGCTGAGAGGGCTTTCTCTTTCTTTCCAGCCTAAATAAATGAAGTTCACCCGGCTGTGCTGTGTGTGTGTGTGTGTGTGTGTGGTGTGGTGTGTAGGTGTGTGCGTGTGCGTGTCTGAGTGTATGTGTGTGTGTGTCTGTGTCTGTGTGTCTGTGTGTCTGTGTGGTGTATGTGTGTGTGGTGTGTCTGTCTGTCTCTCTGTCTGTCTGTCTGTGTGGTGTGTGTATGCCTGAGTGACTGACGAGTTATGGTTAAGAATTCCTACAGGAATCAAACAAAATGAGCACTTATCAAGGGACAACCACTTAGAGCTAACAGTCTTAACCACTCAACTTTCTTATTTATCAAATGGATAGTTTACAATGAAGAGGTTTATTTTCTTGGACAAGCTAAATTACTGTTGTTGATTCTAAATATCCCTTTATGGCAGACTAGATTCATACACATATTTGTGTTATTTTTCAATTATATCATCTTTTCTAGTTCCCTTTCCCATACTAAGAATTTATTAAAATCATAATTATGCCCAATATGTGATGCCTCAACTGAAATAAATTTACTGATAGGAAAATAAAGTATGTCCTTTTGGTTTTTTGCATTCTTTTTAAGTTAATTGTAGCATTTTAGGGTTTTAAAACTTTTCCATTGCATGTATTTGTTTTGTGTCTGTGTGAATGTATATGTGTGAACACACACATGCCACGATGCACATGTTGAGACCAGATGACAACTTGAAAGAGTTGATTACAAGTCCCAGGTATCATGGGTAGCCAGGCTTGGCAACAGCCATCTTTATCCACTAATCATATCACGAGGCTGCCTATGCCTGTATCTTGAGATATTCATACAGAGTTTCAGATTTTAACTTTACATCTACGTGTACATGTTCAGTTTCCCCGGCACAATTCATTGAAGAAGCTTTTCTCCAATGTACATTTTTGGCTGTTTTGTCAAAAAAACTAGGTGGCTGTAGTTATGTGGACTTCCATCTCAGGCCTCTGTTCTGTTTCACTAATGTGTGTATCTGGTTTGTGCCAGTACCATGCTGGTTTTGTTGTTTGTTTGGGAGGTAGGAGGAAAGGGTCTATTTTTCCTACAGTTCCATATCACACTCCATCGTAAAATGGACTCAAGGCAGGAGTCTGGAGGCAGGAGCTGATTTAGATAGAAGCCATGGAGGAGTGCTGCTTACTGGCTTGTTCCCCACAGCTTGCTCTGCTTGATTTCATATAGAACCCAGGTTTGTCATATATGGCCTTCATTGTGTTGAGTATGTTCTCTTAATCCCTAGTTTCTCCAGGGAGTTAATCATAAATGTTGGATTTTGTCAGATGCCTTTTCTGCATCTGCTGATATAGGTAGGTCATCATGTGATTTCTGCCTTGCCTTGTGCATTTTAACCAATGAATAGTGTCTGCTTTTAAAATCAAGTAGCTATTTTATTTCTATAAGTAAAATATGAACACACTAAGATATCTCATAATTTGGCAAAAATTAATTTTTTAAATTAATGAGATATATGTATCAAAATCTGGTCTACAGAACAAGATCCAAGACAGGCACCAAAACTACACAGAGAAACCCTATCTCAAAAAACCAAAAAAAAAAAAAAAGTATGTTTACATTTTATAGACAATATAGTAAATAAAGATTTACTTCATTACAAAAAATAATTACCTGTACTTTTAGCAAATATTTTCTTGACTTGGGTTGTGTGTTATTACATTTTAAGCTGTATCAAAACAAAAGGGGCTATGAAGATCTTTAGTTCAACAGCTTGAACATTGACTATCTAAACTAAGTACTGATTTAATTCACTCATTACATTATAGCTGACAATTTTAATTAGCTAGAATTTCTGTTTTGTTTGATAGACTTTTACATATGAAATAGTTTATTGAGTTTTCTCTATTGGGGCAGTGGTTATAGTGTGTTTATGCAGTACATTTTAGTAATTAAATACATGTATATAATGTATAGTAATGCAATCAGGGTAATAAGAATTTCCATCCCTTCAAGCACTAATCATCTTCATATGTTGGAATTTCATACGCTTTTGGTCATTTTGAAATATATCATTGATTGTTTGAACCTATACTTACCCTTCTGTGTAATAGAGAACCCAGAACTAATTCTTCCTCCTCCGCTGTGGTTTAGTATCTCTTTACAGAACTTCTTTTGATTCACTTTCTCTAATGCCCTTCCAAGTGTCTAGTGACCAGAGCCCCATTCCATTTCTCTGTGGCACTGACTTACCAGTTTACAGAAATGAGAACATTTGATGTCTGACTCTGTCTGACTTTCTTCACTTAGCATAGTAGAGCCAGTTCTATCCATGTTACCCAAATGATGGTTTCATTCTTCATGGCTCAGTCATGCTTTATGGTGTTTATATACACACTTTCTTTACTGGCTCATCTACTCAGAACATTTAGATAGATTTCATACATTAGCTATTGTGAACAGCACTACAGTGAACATAGGAATGCATGTATATTTTTGGCACAAAGATTTTGAATATATTCCCAGTGGTAAAATCACTATATCATTATAGTACATCTCTTTTCAGTTTTCTGAGGAATACTATATGATATTCCATAATATCTGTACTAATTTACATTCCCACCACCCTTTCTCCGTATCTATATTGTCATTTGCTATTTTTGCCTTTTTGATAACAGCCTTTCTAAATGGGATCAGATGACATTAAATATTACATTATATATATATATATATATATATATATATATATATATATATATATTAGTGGTTTGTGTCATTGCCTTCTTTGAGGTAGATAGAGTCTCACTGTATAACCCAAGGTACTCTGGAACTCGCCCCTGCCTGCCTAGACCTCACCAGTGCTGAGAATACAGACATGTTCCACCACTTTCTCAGCCTTTGATTTGCTTTTCCCTGGACATTGTAAGACTGGGCATTTATTGTATAGACTATCTTTACTCTACTGGATATTCTTGGTGTCTTTGTTAAAAATTATTTGACTATATAATTGTAAGTTAATTTTGAATCTTTCCATTTTGTCCTTTTATATATGTATACGGCATAATAGTATCATACTGTTTGGTTGCAATAGTTTTGTAATTTTGAAGTCAAATATTGTGATGCCTCCTTCTACCTCCTAGATTTTTATAGCTTGTCTCGGTCCTTTCTGCTTTCATGTAAATATTAGGGCTGTTTCCTATTTCTGTGGAAAAAGTCATCAGTATTTTGATGAGAATTGCATTGAACAATAGAGTGGTATGGTCAGCTGAGCAACAGTAATTTTTCTAATCTATAAACACGGTACAACATGAACACTGGATGACTTTCTCTTTTTATCCTTTTTAATGGCTATCATTGGTGATTTCTAATTTTCATTTTACAGCTTCAGTTTCTTGCTTATTTGAAAATGTTTTATTTAATTTGTAACTATCATAAATGGGATTGTATTCCTGATACCGTTTTCAAAAAATGTACTGTTCATATATTTTAAAAGTACTGTTTTTGAAAAACAATTTTTCTGTCCAACTTCACTAACTTTTTTTTAAGATTTTATTTTATTATATATGCAGCATTCTGTATGCAGGCCAGAAGAGGGCATCAGATCTCATTCTAGATAGTTGTGAGCCACCATGTGGGTGCTGGGAATTGAACTCAGGACCCTTGGAAGAACAGTGCTCTTAACCTCTAAGCCATCTCTCCAGCCCCCCAACTTCACTAACTTAATTCATCAATTCAAATAACTTTCTGACCAAGGATTTCAGTTTTTATTTATAGCATCTTGTCATCTTCAAACATGCATAAATTAACCTTGTGCTTTACAATTTAGATGACCTATATTTCTTTCCTTTGATAATTAAGCTTTTAAAAAACAGTTCTATCTTAAGAAAAATGACAGTGAATATCTGTCTTTTAGGATCTTACAGGAATAGCTGTAGGTTTTTTCATCTTTAACCTTTAATGATTTGAGGTACATTCTTTTTTAGTACTAATTTCTTAGCAGTGTTATGCTTTGCTTTGCTTTGCTTTGCTTTGTTTTGCTTTGTTTTGTTTTGTTTTGGAGACAGGGCCTCCATATGTAGCTCTGGTTGTCCTGAAACTCATCTTGTCCATCAGGCCGATGTCAAACTCAGAGATCTGCCTACCTCTGCCTCTTGAGGGCTAGGATTCTGGGATTCAAGGTATGCACCACCATGCCTCACTGACCATTTTTATTATCAAGGAATGCTCAGTCTTATCGAGTGCCTTTTCTGTATCTGCTGAGATGATCTTCCATTCTGAGGGATGTTGAATCATTAGTTGATTTGTGTATTTAGAACATTACTCCATCCTTGTGATGAATCACACTGGAGCCTGCTGTTTGACCTTTGTAAGGTGCTGCTGAATCTGCTGTGCTACTATTTTGTGGAGAACACTTGCACTTACAGTCATTAGGGGTACGTGTTTTTAGTTTTCCTTTTTTGTGGGACCTTCGTATGGTGCTGACACTCAGGTAATGCTGGCTCCAGAAGAGTTTGGCAGCGTTCCTCCCATTTCAATTAGAGAAGTTTAAGAGGATTTGGAATAAGTCATTTAAATATTTTGTAAAGTTCAGCAACAAAGCTATCATGATCTTGAGGCTTTTTTCAGATGGAAGGTTTTAATTACTGTTTCAGTGTTACAGCTCATTATTTGTATATGTATGTTTCTACTTCATTTCAATTCACTTTTGATAGCAGGTATTCAGAAATTTATCCATTTCTTCTAGGCATTCCACATTTTTGCTAATAATTTCTAATAATGGTTTCTCATGGTTCCTTGTATTTCTGTGCTGTGAAAACCCTTGTTTTCATCTCTGACCTTGAATCTTCCCTCTCTTTCCTGTTAATCTAGCAGGATGTTTAGATGTCTCATTTGTCTCTTCAGAAACCACAGCTCTTTCACTCAGGATGGTGGTCAATCTGTGTGATGGTCACTCGGCATGGTGGCACATGTCTGTCATCTCCCCACTTTGGAGACAGACAAGCCTTTCTGTACTAGCTTTAACCTTCAGGCTGTAGAGTAGGACAGAAACTTTCCACATTCCCCACTGAGTGGGTTCTGAGGGTACCAAGGATGGATTGGGCCTCTGGTAGCCAAATTACTATAGTTGCAGAATGCAGCTGTGCTTTTCTCTGCTCTGAAATGACAGTTGTAGGTGAAGCTGGGACATGGTGTTCAGAGCACCAGTCTTGAGGTGTGGAAGAGATCTTCCCTAATACCTGCAGGTCCAGTGTTGGTAATACAAGATCGGATAGAAAGTGAATTAGGTACATTTTGGACTCACCAAAATAGGAAAGATAATGAAATTTTCTCTGAATTTGTCAAATACAAACGGACTAGACATTGTTGTTGTATCTATTGCTTGTATGTATTATATATAGTTTTTCTTAATATTAGTTACAGCTTTTTTTATTTTTTATTAGACAAAAAAGGGGGGAATGTGGTGATAATTTATTTGTGCTTTAATAAATAAAGCTTGCCTGGAGATCAGAGGAATAGGAATTGCCATTATAAGTAAACAAAGAAGTCAGGCAACGGTAGCACATGCCTTTAATCCTATCACTTGGCAGGCAGGGATCTGTCTGGATCTCTGTGAGTTCAAGGCCACACTGGAAACAGCCAGGTGTGGTGGCACATGCCTTAATTTCCAACACTAGTTCCATGGAGGTCTGGAGGTCTGTACAGACAGACAGGAAATGACAGAGCTGGGCAAGAATTGGAAGTGATGTAGCTGGATAGAGAGAGCAAATCAGATGGCAGAACAGCAAGGCATATAGGCATGGGTAGACAGGAAGTAACTTGTATTTGGAAGCTGCAGAGTTGGTGAGGTAAGGTTAGCTGTGGCTTTCCCTATTTCCCTGATGTCTCAAGTTTTCACCCCTATATCTGGCTCCGTGGTTTGTTGTTTTTTTTTTTTTTTAATCTAATAAGACCATTTAGAAATTCATCTATAGTCCAGTTCATATTGGACTTGAGTATGTAGTAGAGCATCCTCGTAGGCTGAAACTGCAAGATGCTGAGAGGGTCCAATGAGACATCCTCTGGCCCAAAGCTGCTGGGAAGATCAGGCAAGGTGACATGAAGCAATACCATTGTAGAAGATTCCTTCTTTGGAACAAAAAAGCCACTCAGACCAGCCAGCTCCCCAGACTGGACTTAAAGCCTCTAAAAACTGTAGACTTCTGTGCTGGGGCCACAGGTCTGATGCTGAGTATGAGGGCTGCCGTTTCCTACATACCCTTCCTTAGCAGGAAGGGTCCCCACTAGGGAGGTGGTGGGTTATGGTTTGCGTTGTTTCTGACTCAGGGCTGCGTAGAGCTGCGCCGCATCCTAGCTGGTTTCCAGTTCTCCCTCCCTCTCCTCAAAGTACAGACTTCCCCTCATTCCACACCAAGCCCTCTGTTTTACCATCTGTTTTACACTTTGTCTAGTTTTTCTTCGAAAAATACCATATTTGTTTATTCTCAATTTGTGGTTCAGAGATTAAATGAATTGTAAAATTAGTTTACCTCTTAGGTTCTTTTATCTTCAATGAGAAAATATGAAACATAAGGGCCAATTTAGCTTTATTGAAAGGAAGCTTTCAGATATGTCAGCTCATATTCCATAATATGCCTTGTTATGTTACAAACTCAAGGTACAGCAACATGTTCTCTGGTTTTAGGGTGGGTGTGATATGTATAGCCTTGCTGAACTCATTAAAATCAAAGTGCCTTCACATATTTGAAAGAAGTTAGGAATACAGCTAAATACATGATAGACTATGATGCTTCTGTACCCAGTGTCCTTGAGAGAATTGTCTGGCTTTTTTTATAGTGCATTCAAATAATCAATTAGTTATTAAAAACAGCTGAGGATCCTTCCTTTATAGTGTTCTCTGCTGAAACCTTAGGTTGATTTCCACTTCAGATGTCCTGGTTATATGCAGCTATAAGTGGTTTGATGACTGATATTAAGTAAACATTGTGTCCTATTTCACTTTCCATTGCCATAATAAACACAATGACCAAAAGTGACATGAGGAAAACAGGGTTTATTTCAGCTTACAGTTCATCATCAAGGGAAATCAGCTTAAGAACTGGAGGCAGGAACAAAAGCAGAGGCCATGAAGGAATGCTGCTTACTGGCTTGCTCCCCATGGCTTACTCAGTCTGCTTTCTTATAGAACCAAGGACCACCAACCCGGGAGTAAGACTCCCCACAATGGGATGAGCCCTTGCACATCTATCTTTAATCAAGAGATGCCAGAGACTTGCCTAGAGACCAGTCTGACAGAAGCATTCTCAACTGAAGTTCCCTCTTCCAAGATGACAAAAAACTAGCCAGCAAATGTTTCTTCAGAAATTAATCATAAGAATAATGCAAGTCTTTTATTGACCTCACTCACCACCTTGTTCTTGGTGTGGGCATAAGAATGAATAGGCAGAACTACAGACTTTCTCCTCAAGCATATACCAAAGCTTCTAATCAGAGACTGTTTTGACCAGGTATTTGATAGTCTTTAGTTACATAGTGAGCAAAGTGATGAAAAATATTCTGAGTAGCAAGGAACAGCCTAACAAATGTGTTGTTTTGCTAAGCACTTCAACGAGTAAGAGTGCGAGAGTGGACTAATGAGGTCAGGAAGTAGCACCTGGGAGGAATCAGAAGCTCCGCCCCCAGAGGTTGAGTGGAGTCACTCCCCTTTTTTCGTCCTTTCATTTCCACTCAGGAAATGAATCAGGTTCTGGGTTTATTTGAAAAAACATTTCCAGAAACTCCTACACAAGTAAGCAAGTAAAAGTAGCACCCCACCCCACCCACAATGTCACCTTGCCCTTGTCTTTGCCTCAGAAATCACTGACACTAAAGTTTTCATTTACTAAAACCTCCATCTCTTCCATCCTCACTGAAAACAACTTTAGCTGGGTAGGGTATCACCTAGAACCTTGGTTTTAGATACTAAGTTTTCACTGCTCTGTGTGTGTCCTGCTTATGAGGAGGCCTGCCTGATCACCCTGAGTCTTTTTAAGCAAAACCTCAAATAACATAGAGTACTAAACAAGTTTCTCACTTTTGTTCATGGAAGGAAGCAGGAATTGGGAGTGTATTCCTGCTTATCAGAAATAAAGTCACAGAACACTAGAGTTAAAATAAATAATAGTGTCATTTAGTCTTTTTTCTTCTATTATTCATGATAAAACTGAGGCCCAAAGGATGAAATATCCCCAAGCTGATACTGTAAGTCAAAGAGAAAATTACTGTCTTTGAAGAAATTTAGCTCGCACTCAGTTTTTATAGAGCACATCTGTGAAATTTTTAGCATGAAATCTTCAATCACTGAAAAGAATTCTGTCTCTCCTCTCCGTATTTCATACTCACGTACATTATCTCTCTTCTATTTAGGGGAACAAAGCCTCTCCAGTGTGACAAACGCATTCTGCAGCCTCCAGAGCAGAACAGCTATTTCAAACTCTGTTGCAGATGCTGTTTCTGAATCTTAGAAACAGTAACCTCTATTCCTCTAAAAATAAGAAAGATAAACTTAAGAAGTGCTACTGGAGCAATATATAGATTTCAATTTAAAGAAAAATATCTTTGTAGATGATGGGGCTTTTTAGAATGATATTTTTTAAGTGACTTTTCTCTGAAAGTTTGAACATAATAGTTTATGTCTGTAGCTTTTGCAAAAGGCTGTCCTTCATACATGCACTTGAAATGCGTCCTTCATACATGCACTTGAAATACATGTCCTTCATACATGCACTTGAAATACGTCCTTCATATATGCACTTGAAATACATGTCCTTCATACATGCACTTGAAATACATGTCCTTCATACATGCACTTGAAATAATGTCCTTCGTACATGCACTTGAAATACTGAGCACTTTGGAGGCTACTTAGTAATACATGGAGAAAAATAAAAATTAAATTTTTTCTAAAAACAACTCTGTTTCTTCTAATACTAGAACATTTATGGTTGTCTCAGCAGTATAGAGCTATGACTGCCAAAAATCAGTATTTTTGCCAATTTTTGTTTGTTTTTAATTAGTTCACCTTTTCTTATGAATTTAGCTATAATACTGTGTTGATACCTTATACGACCCTCCAGCTGTGACTTCTCTCTCACAAATTTCTGTTTCCATCTCTAGCTATAGTCTTAATATTTTCAGTGTGGTATACTCTGTGAAGCTCAGCTTCACGTGTCTAAATCTGAATTTACCCTTTTCTTATTGCTGTTTGTAATTGTCTTTTCCCAAGCCTCATGTTTAAAACTTTAGGACTAAATGTGTTCATCATATTTCCCCCTGACCTGCTTTATGTTTCATGGCAGATGTCTTCCTTTACTTTTTCATTAATTCACCTGGTTTTCCTTGGTAGCTACTCTGTCTCAACTTTCTGGTAGTTGATGAGATGCAAATACCAAGTGTGCAGACTCATCTGAGAGAGCTCCTACTCTGTTCTGAGAACTCTATGTTAGTGAGTCACAGTCAGGGATTTGAGCCCCCGACACTTGTGAATTGAACTTGGGGGGTAACTATTACAAATAAGACCCTCGCTAAAATTCCTATTTCATTCATACCAGCCTTGAAATGGGCTGGAGGTAAAAAGATTTCTTTTATTAACTAATTTTTATTTTTGAAATTATAATGTAGTTTCATCCTTTCCCCTCTCCTGCCCTCCCTCCGGCTCCTCATGTACTCACTTTGGTCTCCATCAAGTCCATGGCCTCTTTTTCTTTAACTGTGTTACACACACATATGTAAAGGAATTCAGCAGCAGAGCTCCTAAAGGTAGAACTAATGCATTAGAAGTAGAAGCCCAGGCCTTTCCCCAAGTGTCAGAATGCTGTGCTTACAAACAGCAAAATGCGTGTCTTGTTACCTCATTTAGATGTTTGGTACTTGGTGGGAATTACTATAAATCCATTCAGGGAGCCATTTCAAAGGTCTGGAATACTACAGGATTTTTACTAGTAATCTGCCAAATAAATTCTGACTCTGGATAAACAAATCAATATGATTTGTTAAATTCTCAGATAGATATACATGTTGAATTTTCACTATCTAGGCTTGCTATCTCCTGGATATGGTGACATGCATCTGATCTCATACTTAAAAGACTGAAACAGGAGGATCACAAGTTCAAGGTCAATCCAAGCAATATAGCAATAGCATGTTACAAAATAAAGAAAAGGGCTGAGAAAATACCTGGTCCATAAAGTGGCTGTTGTGCAAGTGTGAGGACCTAGACTCAATCCCCAGGATGCACATGAAAGAGCCAGGCATGGTGGTGTACCCTTGTCATCCCAGCTCTGAGCTGGTGGAAACCGATGGATTCCCTAGAACTCACTAGCCAGCCAGCCTCACATACTCAGCTATCTCCAGAGCAGTGAAACTGTTTCAGAAAACAAGGTGAATGGCTCCTAAGGAGTGACACCCGAGGGTGGCCTCTGGATGCCACACTCACACACGTACCCTCATATGCACACACACCTGCACACAAATATGAACCCACATACACATTTGCACCCCTACATTCATGCACTCAAATTTGTCAAAGAGATAAAGTTTTACTTGTTAAGAATTCAAATCTAAAAGTAACAAATAACAAATAATTCTGTGTCCTTAAGTCTCATGTACTGTTAAACAGAAAAAAAAAAAACTTTCCTGGGATAAAACATGAGCTTGATATGAGTTTTTTTTGTTTGTTTGTTTTTGTTTTCTTTTTGTTTTTGTTTTTTTTTTATATGAGTTTTTATCTAAAGGTTCTTGGGATGAAATGATGAATTAGTCAGCATGCAGAGCCGTTCTGTAGTTGTTTTAAATTTCTGTCCACTGGCTATAGCAAAGGCCTGTGAGCTGGAAACTCCAGTCACATTAGGAAAACACTGATGTATGTGCTATTGGTGCAGCAAGACAGAGGTGGTACAGGGGGAGCTTTGTTATTCCTCTTAGTATAAATGTTATAATAAATACTAAAATTGCTTAGGAAACTAATAACTACTGGAAGGTGTATTCTATAATAATATTATTGTTCTCTTCTTAGAGAAGTGTAATTTAGCCTAAGAACTTAGTTTATTTAACTCCTAAAATTAGTCTGCAGAGACAGTTGTATATCATACTAAAATTCTTTTGTACATCCAGAGAAGGCTGGGAAGTCATGATTTGTTGGTGACTCCTCTCCTGCTCTTAAGACTGTGCAGTGTGCAGCAGCGCTCTCTCCTAATGACCTCCCTCACATTCGATTAGGACCGTGCTGGACAGAACACTCCTATGGAACACTCTTCCCCAGCCCGCGAACACCCTTCACTAAGACCAAGTGAATGTCCTTCCACCCAAAATGTCCCATTCATCGCTAAGTGTCTGCAGGCGGAGTTAGGCCAATCCGAGCTCTTGAGTTCACCTCCAAAGATGTACACAGCTTCATAGGGAGACCTCGAGAAACACCTGCAAACATTGCCGTCCAACAAAAAAAGGATATGGAGACTCTGGTGTGTTGCTGATGATGATTTCAAAATGTTGAAGTACCTTTAATACTTAATATTAAAAAATTGACATTCTTTTTTTTTTATTTATTTTACAACACTATTCAGTTCTACATAACAGCCACAGATTCCCTTGTTCTCCCCCTTCCTGCCCCCTCCCCTTCCCCCCAGCCCACCTTCCATTCCCACCTCCTCCAGAGCAAGGCCTCCCCCGAGGACTGAGATCGACCTGATAGACTCAGACCAGGCAGGTCCAGTCCCCTCCTCCCAGACTGAACCAAGCCCTGCTTAAGCCCCAGATTTCAAACAACTAACTCATGCAATGAGCCCAGGACCTGGTACCACTGCCTAGATGCCTCCCAAACAGATCAAGACAATCAACTGTCTCACCTATTCAGAGGGCCTGATCCAGTTGGGGGCCCCTCAGCCTTTGGTTCATAGTTCATGTGTTTCCATTCGTTTGGCTATTTGTCCCTGTGCTTTATCCATGAGCGAGAATTGTTGAAACCAAGGTTGGATAAAAATTGACATTCTTAATGCCTATTTTTATTAAAAGTCATAAACCCAAAAAGCTTAGCAGTTTTCATTTCTGTTTAAAAGTTAATGAAGGAAGTAAATAAGTGTTTACCACTACAGAATCGGGTCCCCTGTCAGAGGAACTCTCGAGATGAAAGCTGACATCAAACTCTACTTGAACACATTTTTTTCAAAAGGAATTTGTCTAGTGAATGATTTATATGGTGTAGTCCTTTTCCTAGAAATACTAAATTGCAGATTCCAAGTAGAATCAAAGAATGAAACTAAGAAAATGAGTTAATAATTAGGCCCAGTTTTGATAATGATTAAGCATATAAATAATTTCTCTTTGGATCTCTATACTTTTAATCAAGTAAATTCTGAAAGCTATTTGTTTTGTTGTTTGTTTGTTTATTGTTTACTGAGAATGGAACCTAGGGCCTCATCCATTCAGGGCAAACACTTTTCCACTGAGGTACATTCCCAACCCTTGAAAGCTCCTACATTCTCAAGTTATATCACATAAGTTTTCAAAAGCAGTGCTGATACACTATTAATTTTTTGTTGGGTTGGATTTATTGCACTGCTTATTGTGGGGGCAAGGAGGGAATAATTCTTCTCTCTACTAAATAACACAGAGAATGGCTGCTAATATCATTTAGCTATGTACCATATAGTGGGGATAAAGGTGATGCCAGTGTCCTAATTTGACAGTCTGATGTCTTTTTAGTAGGGAGCCCATAGATTGCCAAAATGAGTTTGAGTCCTCTTTTCCTTCGGCTATACTAAACTAACATGCCTATAGTTTGTCTCTATAAAATTGTCAATATTTTTGTTCCTTGTACGTTTTTGTTTTTCAGTCAAGAGAATCCATCACTTTAAATGACCTAAAATCAGAAGTATCACCCCGGATTTCAGCAGAGGACTTGATTGATTTGTGTGAGCTCACGGTGACAGGCCACTTCAAGACCCCCACCAAGAAAACAAAGTCTAGTAAGCCAAAACTCCTGGTGGTCGACATCCGAAACAGTGAAGAGTATCCTTGCCTAGTGGTTTGGAAGGGTGGGTTTGCCCTACTCCAGTTTCTTCTTCTCCTTATGCAAGGTGTGTGGAGAGAGCAGTGAACATTTCTGGGATGCCTGTGGACTTGAATAGCTGAGTAACTCAAACTGCATGCAATGGCCTTGCACATTAATACACCAAAGTTACAAAGATGTTTTCAAACATTAGAATATGTACGTGCATGCACATGCGAGTGTGTGTGTGTGTGTGCGCGCGAGCATTTGTTTCTCTGATATACATTGTGGTTCTAGATATCATTTGAGTTCTTCTTTTAAAAAACAAAGATTAAGACTGACTTTTTTTTTTACAATACTATTCAGTTCTACATATCAACCACAGATTCCCTTGTTCTGCCCCCTCCCACCCCTCTCCCCTTCCCCCTAGCCCACCTCCCATTCCCACCTCCTGCAGGGCAAAGACTCCCCTGAGGACTGAGATCAACCTGATAGACTCAGTCCAGGCAGGTCCAGTCCCCTCCTCCCAGGCCGAGCCAAGCAACCCTGCATAAGCCCCAGGTTTCAAACAGCCAACTCATGCAATGAGCACAGGACCTAGTCCCAATGCCTGGATGCCTCCCAAACAGATCAAGCCAATCAACTGTCTCACCCATTCAGAGGGCCTGATCCAGTTGGGGGCCCCTCAGCCATTGGTTCATAGTTCATGTGTTTCCATTCGTTTGGCTATTTGTCCCTGTGTTTTATCCAACCTTGGTCTCAACAATTCTCGCTCATACAAACCCTCCTCTTTCTCGCTAATTGGACTCCCAACGCTCCACCCGGGGCCTAGCTGTGGATCTCTGCATCCAGATCCCTCAGTCATTGGATGGGGTTTCTAGCACGACAATTAGGGTGTTTGGCCATCCCATTACCAGAGTAGGTCAGTCCCAGATGTCTCTCCACCATTGCCAGCAGTCTATTGTGGGGGTGTCTTTGTGGATTTCTGTGGGCCTCTCTAGCACTTTGCTTCTTCTTATTCTCATGTGGTCTTCATTTACTGTGGTCTCCTATTCCTTGTTCTCCCTCTCTGTTCTTGATCCAGCTGGGATCTCCCGCTCCCCCAAGCTCTCTTTCCCTCGAACTTTACCCTTTATTACCCCCACTCATGTCCAGGCTGTTCATGTAGATCTCATCCATTTCTCCATCATTGGGCGATCCCCGTATCTTTCTTGGGGTCCTGTTTTCCAGGTAGCCTCCCTGGTGATGTGAGTAGCAGTCCAGTCATCTTTGTTCTACATCTAGTACCCTCCTATGAGGATACACACCATGTCTGACTGTCTTAAGAAGCTCTCTACCACTGATCTACATATGTAGCCCCCACACTTTTTCTTTTAATATTTATTTGTTTTCCTTTTGTGTATATGAGTATTTAGGTTAGAATTTGAGCAAAGACAAAGTGTGTATATATATATTGCCTACCTCAGAACTAAAGGGGCCAGATCTCAACACTGAACTCATATTTACTAAAATGGCAAAAGCATTGGCTTAGAGAGAACATGTGCTTAAATGGAATACAACATGTTTTTTAGAAAGATTTTACTATTAAATATAACTTACTCAGTGATTTTGGCATTAGGATGTGAGCCATTATGAATAGGAGCCATTCACCTTTCTCCATATGTTTTCATCTTGTCAGAATCCCATGATACATACATTGATTTTTCTCCAGTGTCTAGATAAATGGCTGTCTTACCTTCTTATAAAAAAAAAAAAATGCTGGGGACCAAAGCCAGGACAGTGATTGTCCTATGTTGCTCTTTACCACTGATCTATGTATGTAACCCTCATACTTTTATTTTTAATATTTATTTTCATTCTGTGTGTATGAGCATTTTGCCCAAATATATGCAAGTGGAACTAGAGTTACAGATACTTGTGAGCTGCCATGTAGGTTCAGGGAACCGAACCTGGGTCTACTGGAAGAGTGCTCAAGATCAAAGATACTTTTTCTTAACAGAACAATCACTTCTTAAACAGAATTTTTCTTTTAAAAAAGTGTATGAAATGTAAATGAAATGTAAATGAAGAATTTTATAACTTTAAATTTTCACAGTTATAGCATGTAGGTATAAAACAATAAATCAGGGACAGCCTACTGATAAAGGCTTACATGCCGAAATCTGCATATTTTATGTGTATATTTTCAGTCTCGTTTTTTAAATGAATCTCAGACCGTGCTTTCCCAGAATTTAAAAAGCAGTATGAAAAATTCTAGGTGACTTACAGTACAATTTGAAAGCTCACAGTTTCAAACATAATTTAGTTTATTGTTTTATTTCATTTTTTTTTTTAAACAGACTCTCACTTGACTATCCTGGAACTCACTGTGTAGACCAGGCTAGCCTTGACTCACAGAGAGTGCTGGGAGGAAAAGCACATGGCACCACACCTGGCCCATAACTCAATATTTTTTTAAAATGTTCCTTTTTATTTTCTCCAAGCTATAGGAACCCTGAGTTAAGAGAAAGTAAAAACATGATGTGCCTAGTTTTTAAGGCTTCTGAATTATGGTAAGCTCCTTAGGAGAGTGGGTGTGTAGATTCTCAAACAAGGAGTAAATTCCAGTTGACTAGCAGTGGTCCCCATTTCCAGAAGTTCTGATCTGATGCTTCAAGAATTTGAAATCATTTTACTCTCTTTTAACATTTTATTTCTTATTTTGACTGAGGCTTTAATTAAAATCATTGTCTCTTAAACCAACAGAAAGGCTGGGTACGTGGCTTAGTAAAATGCTTGCTACACAAGCCTGAGGATGCGTTTGGATCCTGGAACCAGATAAAAGCTGAGAGTGTGGCTGTGTCTGTAATCTCAGCACTGGAGCACAGGGACAGAGGGACCCTGAAGCTTCCTCTCAGCCAGACCACCAGACCAGTGAACTCCAGCTTCTCCAAAGACCCTCTCTCAAAAATAATGTGGAGACTATTGGAAGACACCCAATGTCAACTTCTGGTCTACACACACACACACACACACACACACACACACACACACACACACACAAATGTGTTACATTATGGCACTAATTTTCAAAACTATCATTTGTTTGTATGCCCACAGAGACAAGAGATACTGGATTTCTTAGATCTGGAGTTAAAAGCAGTTATGAGCTGCACAGTGTGGATTCTGGGAACCAAACTTAGGTTTTCTGAAAGAGCGGTTTAGGCTCTTAACTGCTGAGCCATCTCTCTCCCCCTTGTGAGTTATTTTTAATACCTTTTTGAAAGATTGCTTTAAAACAAACATTTCGTTTTGGTTTTAATGGAACAGGGTCTTACCGTGTAGCCACAATTCCTTCAAACCCTGGCTGCTACCTTAGTACCATATGTATACAGGGCCTAGTCCCCAGCAGAACAGCTCTGCCTCTGTGGATTCCTTTAAACAAATGCAGCCCCCAAATCAAGGAAAACTATTTGAAGTGCTGAAATGTAATAATATACTTTGAAAAAAAGAGGAGGATTAGAAAAGCCCTTTCTTTTTGTGACTTAATTGGTAAGACCTAACCCATTCAGACATCAATTTTTCCTTAAAGCTGCTAAACTGTTGTTGCTTTTTTGTTTTCAATCTCTATTACGTTTTTATGTGTTTCTTTGTGGATGTGCACATGCCACGGTGTGCACGTGGAGGTCAGAGGACAACTTGTAGAGCTGGCTTTCTTCTTCCACCATGTGGGTCCTGGGAATCGAACCCAGGTCCTCTGCTTGGTAGCTGGAGCTTTTACTCACTGAACCATCCAAGCAGCCCAGTGATGATGACATGGGCTAGGATCTGATAACCACTTCTGGCCGCCCTGAGTACCAGGCATGCATGTAGTATGCATATATAATACAAGCAAAACAAAACATGGATACACTTAAATAATAAAACTTAAAACTATGAAATCCTTACAGTACCTGTGAAGTATTATGGTAGGGTAACTCAGTATTCATCAAGGTAAATCTTTACAATTAATTTAGGTCTACTATCACTCTACAAATCATTTTGAGACATGACTGTTTAATCAGTGTACCTTTAAAATAATTCCATTTCCTCTTTGCTACAAAACAGAGCAAAAAGAACACTGTGGTAATTTTCCTTCTCTACAGAAGGTATTTTTGAAATACTGATGTCTCTCCACCTCTTGTAATACCTCTGCTTCTGTTGAGTTTGGAGACAAGGCCTCCCTGTGCTGGCCTCTAACTGGCTGTGTAGCAAGAGGCTGGCCTGGAACTAAACTGCCTCTACCTTCCTGTGCTGGGATCCCACAATGTCTGCTCTCTGCTTTGTTTTATAAGCCCTTTAAATAAGCGAGTATCTAACAAAAGTCTATGTCTCCATATGGGTAAACATCTTGCCTCATTTGTGTTCTAGGGATAACAAATTTCTAAAATTACATTTTAATCTCATCTTTTTCCCTGTGTAACATAATTGAGACACTTGGTTGGGAAGGGAGGGAGGCACTCTTAAGCAAATGAAATGTGTGCCCATAGACTGAAGGAGCCACCTTCCTGGTGACTGCGGGCTGCTGTCTGGGATTCCATGCATGCTGCAGTCACTTCCCTGTTGTCTGTGTTTTGGCTGCACGTAAAGAGAAGTGCATCAGCAAACCAGCATCCGCTTCCTCTGTGTCTGAGGATGGCAAGGCGAAGCACTGGGAGTGCAAAGGAAGCCCAAGTCCATAGCCAGACAGCACACACTGGGAGGTAAGGCACAATCCCAAACACTTAGAAACACCCACTAAAGCCTTGATGTCACTGCCAGAGGCTCCAGAGAGGTAAACAGCAACATTGTTTGCTGAAATAATGTTTCCAGGTAAAGCTTTGTTCGGTGTATCCATGGGGATTTTGAAGAAAGGCAATAGAAAATGTTTCCTGTGGAGTGGCATAAGCTTTATGAGTAATGTTAATGGCTTCAAAGGCAATGTCCAGGCCAGCTGTTGATTTGGTAGCTATAAATATTTAGAGTTTCAGATTTCCTGAAGTTCATATTAAAGGTGGCCTTAATGATGCAAATGTGGGCCCAACTGATGTTATCTGTAAACAGAAATACTTGGAAGGAAGTTAATCTCATTTGCTTCAAGTAAAGGCTGAGTTTACAGCTTTATTTCTAAAGCTCTTAGGAAAGGGGGAAGGAAGGAGGAGGGAAAGATGGAAGAAAAAGGGGAGGAAGAGAAAAAACAGGACGTACAACTGAATGCTTATACTTATTCTAAAACCAACCCCAACTGTTTTCAGTATTACACCATACTCAGTGAATGCTAACATTATTCTTTTCACTAGTCCTTAAAAATTCATTTCTGAAAATATTTTCAAAGTACTGTGGAGATACCTGTGGTCAGAGGAAGACAGGAGATAAGGAGGTTCTTCACGATTTTGCTAATCCTATGTAAGTTTGTATTCAGTCTATTTGAGTTAATCATTCCATTCATGGATGGATGGATCTCCCTTCATGTGGGGTTTATGGTCGCACTGCTGAGGAATCTCTCCACTGCTTGGGTTAATGTCAGAGCTGCAGTAGCAGTCGGTGCCAGTTTGCTGTTTTAGCCCTAGATCCAAAGCAGTCAGTCCTGTGTAAAGACATTTGCTAGGCAACAGGGATACAAAGTGAAAGCAGAGCCCCTTTTTCCCAGTTATATAGCTAGAATGGACTTTTTAAATAGATGATTGCATCACATTGTGATGTGAGTCATACTCACAATGTCATAGGAATACAAGGATGGGTAGCTGAACCAGATGGTGGCTGTTTAAGCATGAGTAGATTCGGTGAGCAAAGGGAAAGAAGACAAAATACAATCCTTACAGGATCAGGTCCAGAGAGGCTAAGGACACCTTTAAGAGATTACAGAGAAGTACAAAGGAACCAGCAGCTCAAGCCTGTAACCTGAGCACCCGCTTGGGAAGCTGGCACAGGGGCACATGGATGTAGAGGCCCTGTCTAAAGAAAAAGTATTTAGGCAGAGAAAATTACATGAACCAGGCAGAAAGGCAGCCAAATGAGTCCATTTGAAATGGGAGTTATTAGGGCCTCGTTCATGAGGGCTGAACTGAGAGATCTGGGCCACGGAAGGTTTCTCAGCAGGAATGTTGTCATCTGGCCGCTTCGTTTATAAAATTTTAACTTGAAAAGATTATGAATAAAGTGGATTTTTCTGGGGTGGGGGGAAGCAAAAGTTTTAGACAGCTGCTTCTGCAGTCCTCTGAGCTCAGGGTAACCGCTGTCTTACACTGGCAGACCATTGCAGGAATGGGGGGAAGGTGAGATTCGCTGGAGTGGAAGTTGTGGGGGCCCTGATGAGGTGTTGAAAGTGAGATCTTAAACTTGGTGATGGGGTGCTGCTGATGCCAATTCAAATGTGTAGCAATAGAGGTGTAAGGAAAGTGACGTCTGAACATTTCTGATTGCAGTTGGTGCTTCTCAGTTGCATATGGAGCGACCACAGGCTTTGTTCTGCTTCGCTTTGGGGCTATTAGTAAAGGTCCAGGCTTCAAATGGGTTTAAAGGTATATTGCTTCATTATTTAAACTAGTTAACACAGAAAGCAGGCCAGAACAGAGACATACCTGATTTCATAATTGGTGAGGTTGGCGTGGTCTGATTAAGAGGGTTTAGACCACAGTACACAACAAAATAATGTGTTCTATCAGAATTCAGAAATATGAGATTGTTTCTGAGTTCAGTTTTGACCATGCATTTTAAAGGAGATAATTTTTTATGAAGTAAAAACATATGCTATGAGCATTTCTGTGATATGAGCACTCTCAATTTACCTATATGAGATAGATAGATAGATAGATAGATAGATAGATAGATAGATAGATAGATAGATAGACAGACAGATGATAGATAGATAGATAGATAGATAGATAGATAGATAGATAGATAGATAGATAGATATACACTTCACAAATAAGATATGCTCAGTGTGATAGTAATAATTGTCAACTTATCCAGAATCACCTCAGAGACAAAGCTCCAGACACATCTCTAAGAGATTATTTAGTCTCTAGGCATGCGTATGTGGGATTGCATTGATAAAGTTAATTGAGGGGGAAAAGTACACTAAAATTATGAGGTACCATTCCCTGCGCTTGGTCCTGGGCTGTATAAAAGGAAAGTGTTAGCTGAGCACAAGCAGTCCTCACACTCTGTTTCTTGATTTTGGATGCGATGTGACCAGTTGTTTCAACCTCCTGCTGCAACAGGTTTTAACAAAATGTAATCAACTACATACCTCTAATCACCTCTACAGTGTGCAGAAATTGCCCAAAGAAGTTCTACTTCCTATTTTTTCTTATTTCTTCTCGCATACAGTATTTGCCAACCACAGTTTCTCCTCCCTCCTCTCTTCCAAGTCTCCCCCTTCCCTCTCTCCCAGATACACTCCTCCTCCCTTTCCCTTCTGAAAAGAGCAGGCCTCCCAGGGATATCAACTGAACATGGCATAACAAGATGCAATAAGACTAGGCACAAACCCTTATATCAAGGCTTGATGAGGCAACCCAGGAGAAGGAAAATGGTATCAAGAGCAGCCAAAATAGTCAGAGACAACCCCACTCCCACTATTAGGAGTCTTGTTGTTGGTTGTTTTTGCTCTTTGGCTCTTTGCTCTTTTGAGGGGTCCACCACTCAACTCCCAAATAAATGCACATGGAGACTTATTCTTAATTATAAATGCCCAGTCTTAGCTTGGCTTATTTTTCACCAGCTTTTCTTAATTTAAATTATCCCATCTACCTTTGGCTTCAGGGCTTTTATCTTTCTCTGTTACTGTATACCTTTTCTTTCCTTCTTACTCCATGTCTGATTGTGTAGCTGGGTGGCCGGGTGGCCGGCCCCTGAAATCCTCCACCTTCCTCTCTGATTCCTTGCTCTTTCTTCTTTTTCCAAGATTTCTCCTTATTTATTGCCTTGCTATTGGCCATTCAGCTCTTTATTAGACCATCAGATGTTTTAGACAAGCAAAGTAACAGCTTCACAGAGTTAAACAAATGCAACATAAAAGAATGCAACACATCTTTGCATCATTAAATAAATGTTCCACAGCATAAACAAAGGTAACACATCTTAAAATAATATTCTACAACAGAGCTTCCATAAAATTCCCAAGGTAAACAACCATAACATATGCAGAGGAACTAATATAGACCTAAGCAGGCTCTGTGATTGTCACTTCAGTTTCTGTGAGCCCCTGTGAGCACTGCTAGTTGAATCTGTGGGCTCCTCGTGTCCGCCATCCCTCTAGCTCCTACAATCCTTCCTCTCCCTCTTCTGCGGGGTTCTTGAGTTCCATCTAATGTTTGTCTGTGAGTCTCTGCACCTGCTCCCATCAACTGCCCAAGGAAGCTTCTCTGATGACAATTGGGCTAGGCACTGATCTATGAGTATAATAGAACTATGACTATAGCAGAATACCATTAAAAATCCTTTCATTGACTTTTTTTTTTCTTTCTGCAGTCCTATTTGTTTGTACCCTAAGTCTCTGGGCTATCCAGCTTCTAGTTCCTGGTCATCCAGGCAGTGTTGGGCATGGAAAGCCTTGCCTGGTTACAGAATATGTCCAGTTCAGTCTCCATATCCTCCATTACTAGGAGTCCTCACTAGGATCACCCTCATAGATTCCAGGAAGTTTCCACTGCACTAGGTTTCTACCTCTCCCCTAAAGACCCTCCCCAATTCCAGTCATCTCTCCCCAGACTCTCTCCCTCCATCCCTCCATACCCCACATGAACCCTTCTGTCATCCCTACCTGCCTTCAGTTCATCCACAAAATCTGTTCAATTTCACTTTCCCAGAGTGACCCATGCATCCCCTTGAGCCCTCTTTGGTTTCACTTAGCCTCTTTGGTTCTGTGGATTGTAGCATAACTACCCTTTACTTTAGAGCTAATATCCACTTATGAGTGAGCACATACCATGTTTGTCTTTCTGAGTCTGAGTTATCTCACTCAGGATGATCTTTTCTAGTTCTATCCATTTGCCAGCAAATTTTATGATGTCATTTTTTTAACTGTTGAGTAATATTCCATTGTGTAAATGATAATTTCTTTATTCTTCAGTTGAGGGACATCTAAGTTGTTTCTAGTTTCTAGCTATTATGAGTAAAGCTGCTTTGAACATAGTTGTGTGTCCTTGTGGTAGCATGGAGTGCCCTTTGGGGTTATGCCCAAGAGTAGTATAGATGAGTTGTAAGGTAGATCAATTCTCAATTTTCTGAGAAACCACCATATTGGTTTCTAAAGTGGCTATACAATTTACACTACCACCAGCAATGAAAGAGTGTTCCCTTTGCTTTATATCCTCACCAGCATGAGCTGTCACTTGTGTTTTTAATGTTAGTCATTCTGATAGGTGTAAGATGGAATCCCAAAAAAGTTTTCAATTTTCATTTCCCTCATGGTTAAGGGTGTTGAACATTTCTTTACCTGTTTCTCAGACATTTAAGATTCCTCTGTTGAGGTCTGTATCCCATTTTTTAATTGGATTACTTGGTTTGTTGATGTCTAGTTTCTTGAGTTCTTCATATATTTTGGAAATTAGCCCTCTATCAGATGTGGAGTTGGGGAAATCTTTTCCCATTCTGTCTGGTGCTATTTTGTCCTATTGATAGTGTCCTTTGCTTTACAAAAGTGTTTCAGTTTCAAGAGGTTCCATGTATTAACTGATCTTAGTGACTGTGCTATCAGTATTTAAGAAGTTGCTGTGCCAATGCATTCAAGGCTATTCCCTACTTTCTCTTCTATCAAGTTCAGTGTATCTGGTTTTGTGTTGAGGTCTTTGATCCACTTGGAGTTGAGTTTTGTGCAGGGTCATAAATATGGTTCTATTTGCATTCTTCTACATGTAGACATTCAGTTAGACCAGCACCATTTGTTGAAGATGCTTTCCTTTTTCCGTGTATTTCTGGCTTATCAAAAAGCAGGTGTCCATAAGTGTGTGGATTTATGCCTGGGTCTTTGAGTTGATTCCATTGAGCAACATGTCTGTTTTTATGTCAATATCATGTGGATTGTATTACAACAGCTCTGTAGTAGAGCTTGAAATCAGGGATGGTGATACCTTTGGAAGTTCTTTTATTGTTCAAGATTGTTTTAGCTATCCTGAGTTTGTTTTTCTTGTTATTATTTTCCATATGAAATTGAGGATTGTCCTTTCAAGATCTGTAAAGATCTGTGTTGGGATTTTGATGGGGATTATGTTAAATCTGTAGGTTGCTTTTGGTAGAATGGCCACTGTTACTATGTTAATCTTACTGATCCATGAACATGGGAGATCTTTTCATCTTCTGATGTCTTTTTCTATTTCTTTCTTCAAAGATTTGAAGTTTGTCTTTCACTTACTTGGTTAGGGTTACTCCAAGATATTTTATATTGTTTGTGGCAATTATGAAAGGTGTTATTTCCCTGAATTCTTTCTCAGTCCATTTGTCATTTGAATTTAAGAGGGCTACTGAATTTTTTTTAGTTAATCTTGAATCCAGCCACTTTACTGAAGGTGCTTATCAGCTGTAAGAGTTCCCTGGTAGACTTTCAGGGGTCGCCTATATATACTATTATAACCAAAAGCTTTTCTCTCCGCCTGCCAGTACCCAAATAACCAGTCAGGGGCTTATATTAATTACAAACAGTTTGGTCTATGGTTCAGGCTTCTTGCTAGCTAGTGCTTTCATCTTAAATTAACCCATTTCTATTAATCTATATTTTGCCACATGGCTGTGGCATTACTGGTCTATTGGCATGTTGCTCCTTGGTCAGCTGGCTGGTGTCTGCTCTGACTCTGCCTTTCTTCTCCCCCTATCTCTCTTGAATTACCTTCCTGGCTATAATCTGTCTTGCCATAGGCCAGAGCAGCTTCCTTATTAACCAATTATATCAACACATATTCACAGCATATAGAAAGACCATTCCACAGCATACTATCATCTGCAAATAAAAATATTTTGACTTATTCCTTTCCAATTTATATCCCTTTGATCTCCTTTAGTTGTCTTATTGCTCTAGCTAGAACTTCAAATAGTATGTTGAATAAATATGGAATGAACAGCCTCGTCTTGTTCCTGAGTTTAGTGAAATTGCTTTGAGTTTCTCTCCATTTAATTTGATGTTAGGTATAGGCTTGCATTAAATTGTGCTATTTTGTGTAAGTGTCTCTTGTATCCCTAATCTCTCTAAGACTTTTTGGTTTTTCAAGACAGGGTTTCTCTGTGTAGTTTTTGGTGCCTGCCCTGGATCTCACTCTGTAGACCAGGCAGGCCTCGAACTCACATGTGTTTTTTTTTTTTCTTTCAGTTTGTTTATATGGTAGATGACATTGACAAATTTTCGTGTTGAGTTATCCCTGCATCTCTAGGATGAAACCTACTTGATCATGATGGATGATCGTTTTGATCTGTTCTTAGTTGGTTTGTGAGTGCTTTGTTGAGTATTTTTGTATGTTCATTTGGGAAATTGGTATGTATGTAATTCTCTTTGTTGAATATTTGTATGTTTTGAGTATGTGGTGGGGTGTGTGTGTGACTGTGGCCTCCTAAAATGAATTTGGCAATGTTCCTTCTATTTACATTTTGTGGAATAATTTGAGTAGTATTGATGTTCTCTCTTCTTTGAAAAATCTGGTAGAATTCTATGCTAAAACTGGCTGACCTTGGGCTTTTCATGGTTGGGAGACTTTTAATGACTGCTATTTCCTTAGGGCTTATGTGTCTATTTAAATTGTTTATCTGATCTTGATTTAACTTTGGTAAGTGATATCTATTAAGAAAATTGTCCATTTCTTTTAGATTTTCCAATTTTGTGGAGTACAGGTTTTTAAAGTATGAACTAATGATTCTTTGGATTTTCTTGGTGTCTGTTGTTATGTCCCCCTTTTCATTTCTGATTTTGTTAATTTGGATAGCCTCTGTTTTAGTTAGTTTGGATAAGAATTTGTCTATCCTTTTGATTGTCTCAAAGAACCAACTTTTTTTGTTTCATTGATTCTACATTTTGTTCTCTTTTTTTCTATTTTATTGATTTCAGCTCTCTGATTATATTTTTGGTTGTGAGCCTAGCCTTTAACGGCTGAGCTATCCCTCCAGCCCCAGCTCTCTGATTATTTCCTGCCATCTCTTCCTCTTGGGTATGCTTGCTTCTTTTTGTTCTAGAACTTTCAGGTGTGCTGTTAAGTTGCTAATTGTAAAAGTGTGCTGTTAAGTTGTTAAATTGCTAAAAACCTCTAAATCCTTTTGTGTAGGCAGCTAATGCTATGAACTTTCCTCTTAGCACCACTTTCATTGTGTCCCATAAGTTTGGTCCTGTTGTAAATTCATTATCATTATATTCTAGGAAGTCTTTAATTTCTATTTTTTTTTTTTTTTTTTCTGTCTTGACCCAGCAGTGATTCAGTAGAGAGTTGTTAAATTTCCATGAGTTTGTAGGCTACCTGTTGTTTCTGTTGTTGAAATCCAGCTTTAATCCATGGTGATCTGTAGGAAGTAGGTGGGTATTTCTTCTTGTATTTGCTAAGACTTGCTTTTTGACCAAGTATATGTTGAATTTTGGAGAAAGTCCCATAAGGTGCTGAGAAGAATGTATATTCTTTTGTGTTTGGGTGAAATGTTCTATAGATATCTGTTAGATCCATTTTGTTTATAATATCTGTTAGCTCCAGTATTTCTCTTTTTAGTTTTTGTCTAGATGACTTGTCCATTGGTGAGAGTGTGGCTTTGAAGTCTCCCACTATCAGTGTGTGAGTGTCACTGTGTGATTTAAGCTTAAGTAATGTTTCTTTTACAAATGTGGGTGCCCTTGCATTCAGGGAATTCATGTTAAGAATTGAAACATTTTGGTGGATTTTTCCTTTAATGAATATAAAGTGTCCTTCCCTGTCTCTTTGGATTAATTTTGGTTTGAAATCTATTTTAATTAGATATTAGGATAACTACACCAGCTTGCTTCTTAGGTCCATTTGCTTGGAAAATCTTTCTCCAGCCCTTAACTCTGAGGTATTATCTATCTTTGATATTGAGTTGTGTTTCTTGGATGCAACAGAAGGGTGGATCCTGTTTTCGAATACATTCTGTTAGTCTCTGTCTTTTTATTGGGAAATTGAGTCCATTGATATTGAGAGATGTCAATGATTGTTAATCCCTATCCATCTCTTGTATTCTGTTGGTGAAGCTTGTCTCTGTAGTTCCTGTTCACTTACCTAGATTTTTCATTTCCAGAATTCCCTCATTTTGTTATGGTGATATTTTATTTGTGCTGAAATGTGGTGATATTTTATTTGTATGTTAATAAATAAAGTTTGCCTGGAGATCAGAGGAAATAGCAAGCCATTTTAAGTAAACACAAAAGTTAGGCAGTGATAGCACACTCCCTTAATCTGATCACTTGGCAGACAGGGTCTCTGTGTGTTCAAGGCCGTACTAGGGAACAGAGCCAAGTGTGGTGACACACGCCTTTAATCCCAGTACCAACCATGGAGACCTGGAGGTCTGTACAGACAGACAGAAAGTGACAAGGAAGTGAGGTAGCTAGGCTAAGAGCCAATGAGATGGCAGAACAGCAGGGCAATAAAGGTGTGGATAGACAGGAAGTAGCTCACTTTGGAAGCTGCTGCATGGTGAGGTAAGGTTAGCTGGTGGCTTTTCCTATTTCTCTGATCTCTAAGGCTTTCACCCCTATATTTGGCTTCGTGTTTTTTATTTAATAAGACCATTTAGAAATTCATCTACAGTTTGTGCTTTCTTTAGTGCTTCTATTTCCATTTTCAGATCTTGAACAGCTTTATTCATTTTCTTCAACTGTTTGTTCTTTTTTTTTTTCTTGACTTTCTTCAAGAGATTTATTCATTTCCTCCAAATTTTTGTTTGTCTTTTCCTTGATTTCTTTAAGGGACATATTCGCTTCTTCTTTAAGGACCTCTATCATCTTGATAAAGTTGATTAAGATCTTTTTCTTATGCTTCAGCTGTGTTGGAATTCTCAGGGCTTACCGTAGTAGAATAGCTGGACTCTGCTGATTTCATACCGCCCTGGCTGTTGTTGATTGTTTTCTTACTCTGGCATCTAGGCATCTGTGTCTCTGTGCTGATTTCTGGGTTTGTCTTTGTTGGGTGGTTGTTTTGTTCTTCTCTGACCCTTGTGGCCTGTGATTGAGCAGCGGGGGTTCAATACCTGAGTTGGGACATGAAACACATCAACAAGCAAGGGAGATTGGGAATAGTATCAGGTGGGGGCGGGGGGCACACTGAGAGAGTGGAGGAGGGCTGCTGATGGGTGGACTACGTAGAGTTCTGGTAGCCTGCATGGGTCTGATCCAGCAGGGAGTCTCCACCCAAACTGGCAGCTGGGACACAGGGACAAGAAGGGGAGACAGGTGTAACATGAACCTTAAAAGATCTTATTAAAAAAAAAAAAAAAAAAAAAAAAAAAAAAAACCCAGAGCCAGATATTGGGGTGAAAACTGAAAGATAAGAAACAGAACAAGCCACAGCCAATCTCACCTTTCCAACTCCTCAGACTCCAGAGCAAGACTTCCTGTTTATTCACACCTTATATACCTTTCTATCCCCTGCCGTCTTCCTTCCTTCCTAGTGCTGGGATTAAAGATGCATGCCACCACCACACCTGGCTCTGTTCCCAGTGTGGCCTTGAACTCACAGAGATCCAGGTGAATCTCTGCCTTCCGAGTGATAGGATTACTAAGTGATAGGATTAAGGATGTGACATCATTGTCTTTGCCTCTATGTCTAATCTAGTGGCTGGCTCTATCCTCTGATCCCCAGATAAGTTTATTAGCATACACAATATATTGGGGTACACAATATATCACCACAAACAGGCTTAGAGATAGAGTCCAGGGTGTGGGGCATCAAGAGAGTGGAGGAGGTCCGAGGGCAGGTGGCCTACCTGGAGTTCTAGCTGCAGGTGTGGTCTCTGGTCCAGCAAGGAGTCAGTCAGCACTGGAGTTGAGGATTGGAACACAGTGACTGGAAGGGGAGGGAGGATTGGGAAAAGTGTTGGGGGCGGGGCCACACCAAGTAGAGGAGGTTCACAGGTGGGCAGCCTACCTGGTCTTCTGGTAGGTGTGGCCTGTGGTTGTGCAGGGGTGTCTGCCAGAGGGAAAGGAGAGAGTCACTCTACTTCATCTTAATGTCAACCATATAAGGATTTGTGCTGTGAGCAATGAAACGTAATTACCAAGGACAGAAGGTCCTTAAGTAACTAAACTTGGTTCCTTCATTGTCAAGTGTACTAAACAAAAGAGGCTGCTTGTTGTAAATGCACTCATCTATAACAGGCTGGTCCGTCCTCCTCTGCTGTTGGCCAGGAACGCAGTCGTGGGTGGAAGATGGAGAGCTTGCCAGCCGTGTGTGTCCAGACATCTGCGCTTACTCAGTCTCCGCTTCTTGACAAAGAGTGTCTGGGAAGGGTGTTCTTAGATGGTTTCCAGGACCGCACTGCAGGGGCACTGTGGGCTAAGGCTCTGCTCCTTGATGTTTTCTTCCAGAGTACAGTGGGGTTTGGACAGAACTTTCCTCCTCTCCAAAACTCTTATTTTCATATTGTGTCAAACATTTTGACATTTAATCTCCACTTTTTAAAAAAAAAAATCAAACCATAAAGCCTAACTAACAGAAAATTCTGGGGAAATAACAAGTTAATAACATGCTTTTCGTGATAAAAATGCAGTATAGACAAGTCTCCTTTAAAAGTACATACTAAGTAGCATGTAAAAATTACCCAGATGTATCTGTGTGTTATTGGATATTTACATGCAGGCAACTTACTTTTTAAAACCAAGTATTCAGAGAATGTAACTTTAAGCAGTTTTTCTTCTGGAGTCTGAGATTCTGATTTTCTGTTATGTGGTTAACATTCTGTATAGAGGCATTCAAATGGGATTTTATGTTCAAAACCTTAACATATGTAAGCATTGTTTTTTGTTTCTCATTTTTGAGAGGGAAAATAAGACTTGCCCAGTTTGCATCAGGTACCTAGCTCTATCCTCCATATCCTCCTCTCCACCAACCATGACATGGTATGGTAGGATAAACACCATGGTCGAGGGTCAGGCTTTCACCAAGGGCAGTGTCTGGGCTGTCCAAACAAGAAGAAGGACCAGGTGGCTGTGTGGACATGGCCTCCCAGCACATGACTGGGACAGTTTGCATTACTTTGCTTCTGTAAAGCCACCAAAGGAAAGCTGGTCGCAGTCCACACGTGCCATCTGAGGAACAGTTCTTTCTGGCAGCTGATTCAGGCCTGCTGAGGAGAAATGAGCAGTTGAACTCCTAGTTGGTATTAAATAATGTCACTTTTAAGTTATCTTTACTAAAAACAAAATTGCTTAACTATTTTCAAGTATTTTCGGGGTTCTTATTCTTAAAAGTCCCCATTGTTCATGAAGACTGTGATTGAGACTATTGACTAATTGTGTTCGAGAAACTCTGACCAGCCAGGTATTGATGACATGCGTCAAAAGTTGAAGGGGACTCTACCTGTGCTTATAAAGAGTGTTCCCATTCTGGAATTCTCTAAATAATGTCCACTGCAATTCCAATGTGGATTTTATCTCTCATCGTTTTTTCAGAATGTACTTGATTATTTTATTATTAGTGTTAAATTTTTTTTCTTCCTGCTCCCCACCTGTTCTAGAAAGTAGAAGCATGGGATCCCTCCTCTTTCCACTAATGAGCTGGAGAGAGAAAGAATAATAGTGGACGAGTGTACAGACTGGGACAACTGTTACTTCAGTGTGTAGTTAGAATATTTTCCCTTCTATGGTGAGACGCTTAGAGTGAAAACCTAACTTGCTTGTGTCATAACCTTTAAAACTATCACTTGTATTAAGTCTCTCATGTGGAAGTTTGGGCAAGAGCTCTATTGAACACCTAAACAGCCCTTCATGGTCCATGGTTCCTAAGAGTGGAGATAAGACCTAAACTGGACTGGATGAGCATTCCCTTTCCTTTGAGCTTTCCCCACAGTGGTTGGTGCTCAAGTGCAAATCCAGTGTGCTGTTTTTCTGCTTAAAATACATGACTTTCCTTACTAGCAGAATAAAGATCATTATCATAAACAACACCAGGTGTTGCTAGAGTTTTCCTGCCTTGCCCACAGTCAGGACAAATCTTTGTCACCCGCCAGTCCCACAGCCGCTCAGACCCAACCAAGTAAACACAGAGACTTATATTGCTTACAAACTGTATGGCCGTGGCAGGCTTCTTGCTAACTGTTCTTATATCTTAAATTAATCCATTTCCATAAATCTATACCTTGCCACGTGTCTGGTGGCTTACCGGCATCTTCACATGCTGCTGGTCATGGCTACGGCTGGCAGTGTCTCTCTGCCTCAGCCTTCCGCTTCCCAGAATTCTCCTCTCTCCTTGTCCCACCTACTTCCTGCCTGGCCACTGGCCAATCAGTGTTTTATTTATTGACCAATCAGAGCAATTTGACATACAGACCATCCCACAGCAACCAGGCACAGTCTAGCCTCTACCTCCCTTTTTACTTCATGCTCTAAATTACATAGCATTGTCCTTCCTTGCCCTTAACTGGGCATATGCTTCCCCACTGCCTAAACTTTTATCCCCTCCTCCATTCCATTCCTTTGTCTTAACTTTTATTCTTCCGGGTTTGACCTTGCCATCACTTCATCAGTGAAACCCCTTCCCTGTCCTCCCAAGTTGATGCAGTCTGTTACAACATCTCATACATCTCCTCTATGGTTTTCTATGTGAAGCCGTATCTTTTCAATTTCCAAAGTTCTATTTTTATTCATCCAATTATATCCTTCATTAAGTAATTAAAAGTATATGTTTAAGATCTTATAGCCGGGCGGTGGTGGCGCACGCCTTTAATCCCAGCACTCGGGAAGCAGAGGCAGGCGGATCTCTGTGAGTTCAAGGCAGCCTGGCTACAAGTGAGCACAGGAAAGGCGCAAAGTACGCAGAGAAACCTGTCTCGAAAAAAAAAAAAAAAAAAAAAAAAAAAAAAAAGATCTTATGTCATTTCTAAGTATTGTAGGTTAATGGATGTCTTTGTTTTCTAAACTAACAGCAACAGTCAATTAGACCATAGAATTCTCCTAAAGTTTAAGAACCGTCAGACATGGCCCCTTTTGGATGTTATAAAATCAGAATAATGGATCTGTCGGTTCAGTTTGCTGGACGCATTAACCTGCAGCAGAACAGTTTCCAGCTGGGGCTGATGGCCTCTAACAGTTCTGAGTGGAGTTTGACTTAGCATCTCCTTTGCCGTTATTTTCAGTATCAGATTTGCCCTGAGACAGTCCACTTGCCAGTGCATCTCCTTTAAAGAACCCCGGTGCTGAGAACTTGATGGCACACAGACTGCAGCCTGTCGGTGACTGTGGCTTCACTGGGTCGGAGCACTTTCAGATTCCACTGATAAGTACATCTCAAGATGCTCTTCCTTTCTCTTTTCATTTTCCAATTTCATTTTCTTCCTCCTTAGAGGATCTTATTTTGTTTAGATGAAATACTAGGGTGAACATGGAAATGTTTAGTACTGTTGTCTAGGAATGAGTTACCTCTGTTTTTCTCGGATGCTCAAGACTCCAAAAACAGAAAGAAAGAGAAAAGAGCCACTTTCCTTAGCTCCTCTGTCAGCTTTCTTCGAGGTCACATCGCAGGCAGCATCAACATCCCGTTCAGCGCTGCGTTCACCGCCGAGGGAGAGCTCAGCCAGGGCCCTTACACCATGATGCTTCAGAATTTCAAAGGGAAGGTCATTGTGATCGTGGGGCACGTGGCAAAGCACACAGCTGAGGTAAGTGTACTCAGAAATGTCCTGCACGTGTTCTGAACTGTTCCTGCCTACTGTCCAGATGGTTGTAAATAGGTTTCTTCGGAGTCAGTCATAGAGCCCAGCTCTACAGATCTGTCTGTATTCTTTCCTAGATTTGTCTCCAGGGAAGCCTCCTTCATTCTCACCTCCTGTTTTCAGCATCAGGATGAGTGTTAGGAGGCTTAGGAAAACCCAGAGCTGCTGGTGTTACTTGTCAGTGTTAGGAGCTGGGTCCTAAGTTTGAGGATATTAAAAGGTGGACCTTTAAGAGGCGGGTCCTAGTAGGAAGTCCTCTGGTCAGTGGAGGTTTGCCTCTGTAAGGGATTGTAGGCCCTAGTCACTGACTTCTGATACCTCCATATACATTAGTGCCATCCACAGTGGGCACCGACTGTACGCCTTTGGACTTGCTCCCTTTGCAACTAACTGTGAGCTGACTAAGCTTCCTTTCTTTATAAAGTCAGCTACCTCCATTATTTTGTTATAATGAAATATAAATTAATATGACAGCATAGGTTTCCAGGGATTTTTTTTCCTAGCTGCTTTTTGAAATTTCAAAAATATAGACTGAACTTCTATCAGAGAATCAGGGCCAGAACATAGGCTTTGGAAGCTGCCTAGGTGGCATTTGTTGGACTTTGGTAAGATTTTGTTGACTAGAAACTCAAGGCTTGGTATCTATTTAAGATGTGTGAAACAAAAAGCTGGACTCCCTCTCCAGATTGAGAGAGGAATTGACTATATTCTAAGCAAACTGCAAAATAAAAAGTAGATATGACTGCTAAAAATTACCACCAAGAAAGAGAGAGAGGAGAGAGAGAGAGAAAGGAAGAAAGGAAGGAAGGAAGGAGAGGAAGGAAGGAAGGAAGGAAGAAAGAAAGAAAGAAAGAAAGAAAGAAAGAAAGAAAGAAAGAAAGAAAGAAAGAAAGAAAGAAAGGAGAAAGGAAGAAAGAGAGGGAGAGGGAGAGAGAGGGAGAGAGAGGGAGAGAGAGGGAGAGGGAGGGAGGAGAGAGAGAGAGAGAGAGAGAGAGAGAGAGAGAGAGAGAGAGAGAGAGAGAGAGAGAGAGAAGAATAAAGAAAGAGAGAAAGTGGAGCCTGGTGTGGCAGCATACACCTTTAATCTCAACACTCAGGAGTCTTGGCAGATGGATCTCTGAGTTCAAGGCCAGCCTGGTCTATCTACATAGCAAGTGTAGCAAGTGTCAGGACTATGTAGAGAGATCCTATCTCAAAGAAAGAATGAAAGATAAAAAAAGGTGTGGGAGACTACAGCATATGAGAGCCACGCAGGGTCACAAACGACATCCCCAGAGTCGGTAGAGAATATTCCTGTGTTGAGTGAATGCAGAACTCATCCCATCCAAGCCAAGTTGAGGAAGAATCATTCCTATTAAAGCAGCAGTTACTAGCTCCCTGGGGAACACAGGCAGAGCTTTCCCAGATTACCAATCATGAATCCCATGGCACCTCGGGCAGAATGAAAAGGGAGACCAAAGAAGGGTCAGCAGTGTGTTGAGAGATTTGCCTAGGAATGGAGGTTAAAGCATTCCCAGCCATTTTCCTTTATGTCTCTATAGAAGGGACAAACCATAAATATGGTTATTAAAAATGTGCTGACATGAGAACTTGAAGAATTTTGGTCATTTTAAGTTTCCAAAACTTGGTGGGCAAGATGGCTCAGTGGGTAAAGGCACTTTCTCCAAGACTGACAAGCTGAGTTAATCCCTAGGACCCACATGGTGGGCGGAGAAACACGACTTCCACAAGTGGTTCTCCAACCTCCACATATATGTGTATGTGTACACACACACACACACACACACACACACACACACACACACGGAATGAATGAATGAATGAATGAATGAATGAATGAATGAATACACAAAAATATTTAAAATATCTAAAAGTTGTTTTAGAAGTGCAGGGATAAGGACAGTACTTACTTTTGACATTGAATGAAGGCCAGCCTTGACTTTGAAACTTTACTAATTATGTCATAAATCACACCTTTCATATAAAGTATGTAACAGAATATCTAAATGCACCCTTTTCAAGAAAGTTAGTGTAGTAAGTAGCTGGTCACTTAAATCTATAATCCCAAGTCAGTGACAGCATATATAATTATAGCCATGGTAGTATTGTTTTGATGTAAGATGTCACTTTATGACTGCTGCATACATACATAGTCAGTAGTGCCATACCATTCCATACATCCATATCACTATTGAGAATCACATACTTCTAGGTTCCAGGTGACATACAGCCTTAGGAAGGAATCCCAACAATAGTCCAAATTATGGACTGGTCTTTATATGAGCGGTGCTGTGGTAAGTACATACATGTGTTTTCTCCTTTTGTTTTCCATAACTGCTCTGTTAACAGAGTGTGGTGGTTAGAGTTAATTGTCAACCTGACAGAATCTAGATTCATCTGGAAGACAGGACTCTAGACATGACTAGGGGGAGGGGGCCTTATCTTGTCTGCATTGAGGCTAGCCTTATCTTGTCTGCATTGAGGCTAGCCTTATCTTGTCTGCATTGAGGCTAGAAGGCCCATCCACTGGGTGTGCCACTACCGGGTTATTTAAATGAAGAAAGAAGCTGAGCATCCTGTATTCCCTGTGTCTGTTTCCTGGCTGCATACACATGTGACACATATCGTGACACAATAGACTATACACTCTTGAACTGTGCTGAGTCAAAATAAAAACTCTTTCTTCTTTCATTGCTTCTGACAAGGCTTATTTTTAATCACAGCAACAGGAAAAGTAGCTAAAACAAGGGAGACTTGTTCTACCCATCTCAAACATGAGAAAAGCTGGATTCAGTTTACCTAATGTGCCAGATGATAGGAATATACACTGTTAACCACTATGTAAGCTCTGCTACTAATTAGCTCAGTGCAGGAGGCTGTTGAGTCTCATGCTGCTGTGTGTCCTGGTTTTAAAGTGGGCTTATTCTGACTTCATACACAACACTTTACCAGACTATGGCTGTGTTTTCATAAAACATTTGCCACTTGAAAGAAAGTTCCTAACAAGTAGACTGTATAGTTTTAAAACTCCTTAAATTGCCAACTGCTTCCAAATATCCTAATCATATTAATTTGTCATTTATCTAACTTTACCATACAGGTAAAACATGTCTGTCAATACATAGATTATTTCTTTCATTAAGCCGTTAATTTAAAAATCTCTTATGTACAAGCCAATAAGTGTAAGTTCAGAATTTGAAGGAAATATATAAGAATGCATACTCACGTGCAGTATAGGATATTTAATAATACTGAACCTTCATATTCTAAATTAGTGTCATGCTTATTAGAAGTCAGCTACTATCAATTACTTTTTCTTTACATCCTTCTTGCTGACTCATGTATAGACAGTAATGACTAGACAAGTTAATATGCACAGCTCCTAGTGCTTCAGTCCAATCACAGTAACTCATTTGTGATCGTTGTAGATTGGGATCAAGATCTATTTTTAGTAATGTTTCTCAGCAAAGGTCAAAAGATACTTATTTGTACGGTTTCCTGTTTATCTCTGCTGCCCAGATCTGTACAGCAGTCTGGATGCTTCCCCGACACGCACTGAATTAAATACATGTCAGCTTGAGGTATTGGAATTCCACTGTGTGTCTGTGCTCGTGCTGGATAGCTTCTCTTCACTCCACTGCCCACTGCAGATCAATCCTCTACCGTTCTTCACACGTCTTTCCAGCCCACAAAGGAAAATGTCTGTGAGTTCTGAATCCTGGCTGTTCATTAGTGAAGAGCTCTGAGCAGTTATGGGTTGGAAGGAAGCAGGATATTTGTCCTCCTAGATCTTTCTCAGCAATGATCTCAGGCAGCTGTGTCACTCTACTGAAAACAGCATTTCTCTCTGGAAGGCCTCTCACCACAGTTCTCCTGTGAGCCCCTGGCTTCATCTCCAGGAGTGGTAGCAAATCTGCTTTTGCAAGCCTTGGTTAGCACTGCCCATTACAGTTCTCCTGCATCCCCTCCTCCTCTGTAATCAATCACCACCTGAGTTCATGCTGAGGTCAGATTAGGATCCCAGCTGTCATAGGACAGTATTTAAAATATGTGAATTTTGTAAGCCTAGCTTCGATACTATGCTGGTTTTCTCACTGAGTTAATTTGGGCAAGTATTTGGCCTTTTCGAGTCACTATTTGTTCAATTATAAAGTGAAAATAACATTTCAAGCTCATCATTAATGATAGCTTTTAGACAAGGCATGTAAAGTTTCTTAAGGAACCTAGTAATAGTGCTCACTGCACTACACTTATATATATGAGTATTGTAAAAAGTTATGAGTGTGAGGTTAGGAGCATAGCAGCAAAACAAGTACTGACTAGCTCAGCTCTGACCAGGTTCAGAGCTCAGACAAGATCTACTGTGGTCAGGTGGTGTGGCCATAGACTAGGAGATGACCCTAACCCAGTCCTCCACATGCTCAGATCAGTCTGGGGAAATAAGCACAGTCAGTGACAAAGGAGTCAGTCAAAAACAAAATTACAGTCGATGGATGGATGGATGGATGGATGGATAGATGGATGGGTGAATGGGTGGATGGATGGATGGATGGATGGATGGATGGATGGATGGATGGGTGAATGGGTGGATGGGTGGGTGGATGGATGGGTGAATGGGTGGATGGATGGATGGATGGATGGGTGGATGGATGGATGGATGGATGGATGGATGGATGGATGGATGGATGGATGGGTGGGTGGGTGGGTGGGTGGATGGATGGATGGATGGATGGATGGGTGGGTGGATGGGTGGATGGGTGGGTGGTCGGTCAATCCCCAGTATCAGAGCACCAAATAATGGTAAGAAGTAAACAGCAAAATTAAATTACACTCTAGACTACATGGGCTTAAGAGCTCTTAACAGTCCATCAAACAGCTGCCCAATATTTCCCTTTACTCTGATATGAACATTCTCCAACATAGGGTGTGTAATAAGCAACAAGTTATTCTCAACAAAATTTTAAAAAGTTGAATATCACATATATTTTCTAATCACAGTTCAAAGAAAATATTAAAATCAATAATAGGAAAAGCTTTATAAACTACAAATGCATGTAAGTTCAGTTATTTTTGAACACTCAATGGATTAATGAATAAATCAAAGAATTTTTCTGGGTTTTTTTTTTTTTTGGTTTTTTTTGTTTTGTTTTGTTTTGTTTTTTTATTTTTGGTTTTTTGACACAAGGTTTCTCTGTGTAGCCCTGGCTATCCTGGAACTCACTTTATCGACCCAGCTGACCTTGAACTCATAGAGATCCACCTGCCTCTGCCTCCTGAGTGCTGAGATTAAAAGCAGACCCAGCCTAATTCTTTAAATAAATGAAAGTGGAAACACAATATACCAAAGCATAAGATTAAGTGGAATTCATCCCAGTGATGCAGGAATGGTTGATGTGTGCAAATCCACAAATACGATATACCACACCAACAGAATGAAGTACACAATCATCTGACTGTTTCAACTGGTGCAGAAAGGGGAGTATTTTATAGCATGTAACATTCATTTATATAATAAATGATAAGCAAACCAGGTATAAAAATAATGACCATTTATAGGAAGGCAGCAGCAGTATACTAAACAGTACATAGATAAGAACTCCCTCTTAGGACCGGGAACAAGACAACAATGTCCTCTTTTATTCAACCTTATACTGGAAGTCCTGGTCAGCAAAATCAGACGAGGGAAAAAAATAAAAGTTGACAAAATCAGAACAGAAAGAAACTAAATTACCACTGCTTGACATTGACATGATTTCATACAGGAAACCACCCAAGCCCCGGAATCAAACTACCAACACTAATGAAATCATCAGCTGCAAGAGAAAAAATCAGCAGCAATGCTATTTGTCAATATCATATAATATGAAATAGAAATCGAGAATGCAGTGTCTACTTGTGGATATTATAGCCTAAGAGATGAAATCAGGGCTGGAGAGAGAGCTGAGTTTGTTAACTTCGCTGTAGAAGCATGAGGAGCAGCATTCGATTCCCCACAGATCACATGTAAAGAATCTGTATGCAGTGATGTTCTCCTGTAATCCCAGCACCAAGGATGCAGAGATGGGAGAATCCCTGTTTTCTGCTTATCAGCCAGTCTAGGCAAATCAGTGCTCTCCAAGTTCAGTGAGAGACCCTGTCTCAAAAAATAAGGCAAAGGGTTACTGAGGAAGACATCCTCTGTCAAAATCTGGCCTCTGTACACAAGTGTATATGCAACTGCACACATGTGCATATCAAAAGAGAAATGAAATCAATATGACAAGGAAACACATCCTTGTTCATTATAGCCAAGAAATAGAAACAGCCTGAATGTCCACCAGCGGATGCATGGATGAACCTGCAGCAGAATACCGTTTAGCCACAAGAAGAATGAAGTCACTCACGTCACTGCTGACAACGTGGATGAACAGGAGATCATTATGTTAAAGTAATATGGTAGGCATAGGAAGTCAAATATCCAAAGCCTTGGTCTTTTTGAAGTTGAAGTAGTAGAATAGTGGTTGCCAGAAGTTGAAGTGAATGTAGTTAGGCAAGTTTAAATGTGCTACTGCACAGTGTGATGTTGTAGATAGCCATTATATACAGTCCAAAAGCTAGAAGAAAGGATTTTGAAAGTTTTCATCATAAAGAGATGATAAATGTTTAATGAAATATATATTTTAATCTGATTTAAACACTACACAATCTTTACAGATATTGAAATACTGCTCATTAATATGTACATACTTTTGTTTTTATATACGGATGAAAACTCATTTAAAAGTATATACTCCAAAAAATAGTAAGTAGGAATTAATTAATTGAGGAATGGTAAAATTTGTACATTGCAACTACAAAGTATTGCTGAAAGAAATTGCTGATCCGACAACTAATAAATGGGACTGTAGACAGAATTTGCTCCAGTCCTGTCTTGCCCAGCAGTCGGGATGAATCTCTTCCATCCATGGTCCCACGGCCACTTATAAAATAATTACTCAGAGGCTTATATTTATTACAGCTGTATGGCTTATGGCTCTGGCTAATATTAGCTGGCTCTCTCAACTTAATTCAGTCTTTTCCTATTAATCTATATCTTACCACGTGGCTTTGTGGCTTACCAGTACTTTCACATCTTCCTTCTTGGGTGGCTGGATTGCGTCTCCCCCGACTCCACTCTCTTTCCTTTGTGTCTCTCTTGGATTTCCCGCCTGGCTGTAAACTTTCTTGCCATAGGCCAAAACAGCTTCTTTATTAACCAATAAGAACAATACACATTCACAGGGTACAGAAAGACATCCCACAGCATGGGACCTCCTGAAACTAAAAAGCTTCTGTAAGGCAAAGGACACTGTCAGTAAGACAAAATGGCAGCCTACAGAATGGGAAAAGTTCTTTACCAACCCCACATCTGGCAGAGGGCTGATCTCCAAAATATATAAAGAATTCAAGAAGCTAGACATCAAAATATCAAATAATCCAAATTTTAAAACGGGGTACAGATTTAAACAGATAATTCTCAATAAATGAATCTCCAATGACTGAGACACACTTAAAGAATTGTTTAACATCCTTAGTCATTAGGGAAATGCAAAATAAAATGACTCTGAGATTCCATCTTATACCTGTCAAAATGGCTAAGATCAAAAATCCTGGGCTGCCAAAAAAAAAAAAAAAAAAAAAATGCGCCGGGCAGTGGTGGCGCACGCCTTTAATCCCAGCACTCGGGAGGCAGAGGCAGGCGGATCTCTGTGAGTTCGAGGCCAGCCTGGGCTACCAAGTGAGTTCCAGGAAAGGCGCAAAGTTACACAGAGAAACCCTGTCTCGAAAAACCAAAAAAAAAAAAAAAATGCTGGGCTAGAGAGATGGATCAGCCGTTAAAGGCTAGGCTCACAACCAAAATATAAGAGTTCGGTTCCCAGCACCCACGGCTGTCTCTCCAGCCACCAAAAAAAAAAAATGTTAATGACAGCTTATGTTGGAGAGAATGTGGAATACAGGGAACATTCCTCCACTGCTGGTGGGAGTGCAAACTTGTACAGCCACTTTGGAAATCAGTATGGCAGTTTCTCAGAAAATTTGGAATCAATCTACCTTAAGACCCAGCGATACCACTCTTGAGCATATACCCAAGGAATGCTCAATCATACCGTGCTTGAGCATATATATATATATATATATATATATATATATATATATATATACACCACACACAGAGAGAGAAAGAGAGAGAGAGAGAGAGGGGGGGGGCGGGGAGAGAGAGAACATGAGCACTTTCTCAGTTCTTGTTTGGCTTGCCAAATTAAATAGTTCCCAAAGCTGAAAAATCCAAGATCCTGAAGATCCAGTGTCTAGTGAGGACTTGCTTACTAGCCATAGATGGCCATCTTTTCACTGTGTCTTCCCATGGCAAACAAGGTAAGGAAACTCTCTTAGAGTCTATTTCATCAGGACACCAAGGCTAGGGGTGTAGTTTAGTGGTAGACCTCTTGCCTAGTATACATGAGGCCTTGAGTTCATTTCCTAGGATGGGGTGGGGGGGAGATGAATGGATGGATGGATGGATGGATGGATGGATGGATGGATGGATGGATGGATGGATGGGTGGGTGGGTGGATGGATGGATGGATGGATGGATGGATGGATGGATGGATGGCAGGCAGTTGATTCTAAGGGTTCTATTCTGGGCTCTTATCACCTACTCTAGGCCTTTCCTCATAATGCTATCACTATGGCTATCAAAATAAGAACCAAATTAAGAATGCAGACCAAGACTGTTACCCTCTTATTAGTGCCATCTCCTTTCTTTCCCAAGCTCTTTCTCCTAATCTTTAAGAGATTATCCTCCTACTCCTGTGTGCTGAAAAGACTAAATGATTCCTAAAGCACTTAAAGACAATTGAGCATACAAATAGATTGTCCCTATAGAAACCTCTGTAACTCCAGATAATCGCTACAGAGTTCTTCAGATTCATGTATTTTAACATAATTTCTATGGGGTCTTTTGTATTTTTAGAAAATGTAATGCATGTCTTTATAGTTGTTCTCAAACCTCTAGGTAAAGAGTAGGAAGCAAATCTCCATTGTCAGTTCCAGGTAATTCCTTCCCACTTGATTAACCTATATACATTAGCTGTGGTCAGCCTTGGACTTCCCCCTGACTTTTTCTATGCCATGCTTGTCACTGAATATTTCAGCCTTTGGGTTTATATGAGATAAGAAGGAAAGTTTTAAATATTAGTGAAGCTTGAACACTATATAAAAGGTAAGATAACAGTGAAAATTCTTCTACATAATTCTGGTTCACGGGATGTTGGGCAGTGACTTCTGTCAGTAGACCTGTGAACTGAAAACTGTCCTGTAGCTATTCAGAAGCTACTATCCTCATAGCTTTTCAGAAGCTTTATGGAGTAAAACATCATCATCATCATCTATATCGAAGTGTAGTAAAGGAAACCATAACTCCCTAGTCCAGACTTTGAGCATTTTACTTATCATGTTTACTAGAAGTATTCCATCTAAGGTGTGGTGAGCCTCTAGAGCCAGCTCATTTCCATTTTCAATTTTCCAGAACAACTGCCAAGTCATCCTCTGGGTGCTTACTTCTGTGCCCTGCTAAGAAGAAAAGTTATCTTGTCCCAGTCTGTGTTATTCTACCTACCTACCCTGCCCTCCCACTACTTAATTACTCCTAGCCACAGGAATGTGTGTGGCTGAACAAGAGACTAAGCCCAGGAGCCCTCTGTCCTGACCCGTGGAGGTTGGAACTTGGCTGTGATCCATCACAGCCCTAAATGTTTTGAATCTGAGTTTTTATCATATACATTCTTTTCAGAGCATAGTCAACATCATGGAATATGACCAGGGCTAGCACACTGTTCTCAGTTGTCCAGTATAAACAAAAGATGATAGATGATTATTGCTGAATTCACTTCCCTGATACACAGATCAAAAGGAAATATACCAGGAGACTCTTTAGGTCTTCTGACACACAGTGTTATTAGATAATGGAATTTTATCAGAAATGCTATTCCCTAACATGAGCCAGTGTACATTTTCTTAGGTATAAGAACTATTTCAAATAACATTGCTATCATACTTACTTTTTAAATTCTTTTTCTCTAAAGTCAAGACTGGTGGGAGTTCTTTGACTGTATAAGCAATTTTTAAGCAATATCTTAGGGTTCTATGGAGGACCATCATACAAAAATCCTAAGTGTTATATGAGTATCTTAAATTTTTAAATAAAATTAATTTATATAAAAGAAAAGTTTTTATCTAGAGTGTACTGTACATTTGGGGAAGTCTTTGAATCTGTTGAAAAATATGTAAATTTATATATGATGCCATTTTTGAGAGAAAGACAGTTGTTCTATGATTGGCAAAGGGATATATGACCTGGTAACTATTAAGACTCACAGTATGGGCCTACATCATGAGGGCATCCAGTGTTGACCAAGTACTACCTTATATCTCATTTGTCTGCTTTTTAAATCTGAATGTGTATAATTGCTGAATGTTGTAGCTGTAAATTCTTCTATTTAGAAAAGTAAATAAGGAAAGGGAAGAGGAAGGAAACTATATATCTGGAATTTCTATAGACCAGAGCGATGAAAAGAGTCTTGGAAAAAAAGGTTTACTCGCATTATATGGGAATTAGACCATGGAAGGCAGGGATAGAAGCAGGAAAACCAGTTAAGAGTTGAATGGCTGTCATCTAGGGGTCAAATAATAGGTCAGTTGGGCTATTCCAGGATAGTAGGTGATGAGGAATGCTCACATTCTGAATATGTTTTGAGTGTTAAAATCTATATGGGGGGCACAGGGAAGAAAATATCAGCTTTATTGCCTAACTAGCAGGAGGAATGAGTTGCCATTTCCTGAGATGAAGGAGGTTGAGATAGAAGTGGCTAGAGACCAATGGTTCTCTACGTTTGAGTGGACAATAGGTCTAGGACAGACCGGCTAATGAGCTTATAGCTTAGGGAAAAGACAGTTCAGTCACCAGTGTATAGATAAGAATTAAGCCCTGAAACTAAATGAAACCACATAGCTGATAATTGCATATGTGGAAGACAAAGCAAGGGGGCAGAGAAGATGGACAGAAATCCCACAGCAGCTGGTGAGTTAGTATGAGAATCAGATGAGGCTGAAAGACTAAGGACTGATGGAAGAAAGTTTTGAGAAAGGGAGGGGGCATAGTCAAATGTGTCAGTGACCCTGATGGATGAAGTGGGATTCCAGCCAAAGTAACCCTAGTGATGGGATCTGGCAATACATAACATGTTAATAGCCTTGGTAGAAGTATTGGGGAGTGATAGAGACAAAAGTCTGAGAGAACAGACCTCATGAAAAGAAATGGAGAGACAGAAAAAAACTAGAAGTAAAAGAAATTCAAAGGGTATCTGTCACATTGTGTGGACCTTGTAATTGGTTGTTTTATTATTCGATACTTTTTGGGGGGCCTGCCACCCAGCTCCCAGATAAACATACATAGAGTCTTATTCTTACTTATAAATGCCTGGCCTTAGCTTGGCTTGTTTCTAGTCAACGTTTCTTAACTTAAATTATCCCATCTACCTTTTGCCTCTGGGCTTTTATCTTTCTCTATTTCAGTATCCCTTTCTTTACTTCTTACTCCATGCTGGCTGTGTAGCTGGGTGGCTGGCCCCTCGAGTCCTTCTCTCACTCCTTAATCTCCTCCCAGGTGTCTCTCCCTATTCATTCTCTCTGCCTGACAGCCCCACCTATCCTTTTCCCTGCCTCACTATTGGCCATTCAGCTCTATTAGACCATCAGATATTTTAGACAGGAACAGTAGCACAGCTTCACAGAGTTAAACAAGTGCAACACATCTTCACATCATTAAACAAATATTCCACAGCATAAATAAATGTAACACACCTTAAATTACTATTCCACAATAGGAACTTGCTTGGATCCCAATTCAAATAACTCAAGTAAGCAAATATTGAAGACTAGGTGGATGTGTGGCTAGAGGCAGATGGGGGGTTCTTTTTTAATGATAACCTGTCTCTGTAGCCCAAGCTGGCCTCAAACTTGTAACTGTCTTCAGCTGCACCCTCCAGTAGTATACCTCCAAACCTGGCTATTGTTATTCTCTAAATGTGATACCACTGGCATTATATATATATTTAATTCTTTTCATTTTAAATATGTGTTAAATGTGTTAAATGTGTTAAATGCTACAGTTTCCAGAATTTGCATCAAAGAAATAAAAGAGTGACAAGATTATATGGGAGTAATAATGAAGTAAATTCACTGCAAGTTTTGATCATTAAGCTGAGCTGTGAACTCACTATACCATTCTTGTCTGTTTTTATATGTTTTAGCATGTTTCTTAATAAAAAAGGAAAAGAAAAATGAAGTTAAGGTAGCAGCTATAGACAACAGAAAGTTAAAACACAGAAATAGATTTCATTCACTATAGTTGGTCATGTAACTCTATGTAACACAAACTGTTAAAAAAAAAAACACACACACACATTTAAGACAGACTGTTATACTGTCAAATTTCCTAATCCCAAAATTAGGTTGATCAAAAACAGAAACAATGTTTATAAGCTTGTTGTAGCCCTAATGTATACCACATTATGGATTTCAAATCTCATAGATTCTATTAGAATAGTCATCTGTATAACAATAGTGTCTCAAAATCCTGGATTATGTAATGACTTTTTTGTAAACTCTCTCATCTTTTTTTTTTTTTTTGAGGAATTAACATTTTCTATTTGTTGTGGTTTCAACATCCTTGCCGAAATTATGTTGCAATTTACTTGTTACTAACATAATGACATATAGAACCTTTAGGACTAGGTCAGCATACTACCCTTGTGAAGAAAGTGGGCCAGGAATGGGTTGGTTACCATGACAGCAGGCTCCTGATAGAAGGGAAGTTTTACCGTCTGTCTTGTGTGCTCACCTGAACTTCTGCCATGTTAAGATGGTCCGGAGGCCCTCACCTGATGTGGCCCCTCGGTACTGAACTCGCCCTGTTCCGGAACTGTTTGAGATAAGCTTTCATCGTACGTTACCTAGTCTGTGATGCTGTTACAGCAGCAGAGAATCTGCTCAAGTGCCGGTGCACCGTTCCTGTGGCTGCCCGGTGTGTCCTGTACTTTGCACAGCTGCCCGATGGCGGGGTGTAAAGTGATGAAGGACCATGGCCTCCCCTCTCAGCCTTGCAGTGTGGCTGTTTTCATCTCTGAGTGAAATTTCAAAGGAAGGAAAAAGGAGCCACTTAGTGTCACTGCATATTATCTCTGTGAAAACTCACTTCACATTATATGAAGTACAAATAAACTCCTCCAGTAAGTCAGAAGAAATACGCGAATACAAAAATAACAGGGATAGACACTTACCGCAGTTATGGAAAGAACACAGTAAGAATGGGAACGAAGGGCGGCATTCAGAATCACACCTGACCATGTAGTGATGGGAAGAAATCAGTGGAGTATTAGATATGCCATGCCAGTCTCTCGCTCTGATCAAGGTCTTCAGGAGCAGTCCCAGAAATGTCTTCAGTAATCCAGACAAGACAACATTGTGCTAGCCAGACAAGTTTGCTGTGACAAAGACTTGAGAAAAAGCACGTCAAAGGGTGAATTCCTTGTCTGGGCCCATAGATTTAGAGGTCTGTGATGAGGGTGTTGACTGAGCAGAGCCACTGCCTGCATAGAGCCCAGGAAGCAGAAAGAAGGAATGTCCATTTCCTCTTTTACTTCTTGGCTCTCAGCCTGTGGGATACTGCTGGCCACTTTCAGGGCAGGTCCACCCTTCTCAGTCATCTAGGAAGCACACTCGTGGACACACCCAGAAATGTGTTTAACCTAGGCACTTGTCAATTCCACCAGGATCACAGACAGGATTCATGATCACAGCATGTTATTTTAAATCGACACAGAGAAATCTTTTTCTTATCTCAAACTTGTATGACTTAAGGTCTTGCCAAATTCTTACAAACTGGTTAAACAATTCACAAGCATTACCAATGTACCATGGCCAAATGTTGCAATACTGATTGTGTTCCATATTTTCAGCATTCCAGAATGCCAAGAGGACTCATAAAGCTAACACAGCACTGGCCTCAACTGAGCTCAAATAAGTGCATAACCCCAGCTACTCATTAGAGTACTCTTGCAAGTTCTCTCACTTGGTACCATGCCCATCCAGAAATAGTGTTGCCATCCCCCAACTGTAGCATTTCTGGGGGGTAGGAAGACGAGACTCCTCTAGGTTTGAGCAGTGTATTGTTCAGCTTTCTACAGCCCCACGTTGGAATGCCAAAGTGTTGGGAGTTGCTTTTGCCTTTTGGGGGCCCACCACCCAGCTCCCAAATAAATCACACACAGGCTTATTCTTAATTATAAATGCCCAGTCTTAGCTTGACTTGTTTCTTGCAAGCTTCTTAAATTATCCCATCTACCTTTTACCTCTGTTTGTTTGGTTTTTTTTTTTTTTTTTTCCTTTTCTTACTTCTGTAATCTTACTTTCACTCTTAGTCTGTGGCTGGCTGTGTGGCTCACCCCTAAAATCCTCCTCTCCTTGTTCTCTTGCTCTTTCTTTTTTCTCCTCTTCTATTTCTCCTCTATATTCTCTCTGCCTGCCAGCCCTTCCTATCCTTTCTCCTGCCTTGCTATTGGCCATTCAGCTCTTTATTAGACCATCAGGTGTTTTAGAGAGGCAAAGTAACACAGCTTCACAGAGTTAAACAAATGCAACATAAATAAAAGTAACACACCTTCAAATAACATTCTACAACAGCAGTGTGTTTGTTAACCATCCTGTCTCCAGTATGAACTTCAAACTCATAAAGCTGAAGGTTAGATCAGGCGACTTAGTTGTCCCTCTGTGGTGTCCTGAATGAGAATGGCCCTCTGTTCCTCCCTACCCCTTGCTGACCTCTGGGCTTTGCTTGCTTGCTCTGCTTGCTCGCTGTCACTTGGCTTTCTGCATGAGCCTATTTGGTGCTTCTTTTACACCTTCTTTAGCCTCAGCTTACCATGTCTTGGCCTTATTTAACCTCAAGTACTCTGTGGCTACCCAAACATCCTACTTCACTCATTTTCCTGCTCCACAAAAATTGATTTCCTTTGGACAAACATACCTATCTCTTAGCCCAAGCTAAGACACAGGCTAAGGACAACAAAATGGAATGGCACCTACCAAACCCTGCCATGTGCTGTGGTTTGAGGTGTGCTTACCCGACTCTAGACATGCATACCAGCACCAGAGAGTACTTACCAGAGCTGTGATAAAAACACAAGACCTTCATCCTCTTTGCATGGGCATACTGCCCACATGTTTAGACTGCCCACAGTCTAAACATCCCTAAACCTCCCAGCAATGTCCAGATCTATAGGGATCTTTCACTATAGACCTTGGCTGTACAGCCCATTCTTCCCCCATTGGACTACACTGTAAGAACTGAAGCTTTGGGTCTCAGACTAACTGACCTATGATGAATCCCATTGTCCAATATTGGCTCAGTATTGACTGACATTGAAATCAGCTAGGGTGGGCTCTAAACAAACAACTGTGCTGGAGCACAGCCTCAGAAACTCATTACCAGTGTGGAATTGACCTTGATATTGCTGCTTTATTAAAAGCACCCAGACAGTTCTGCTGGCTTTATCCCCCAGCCCACTGGAGCATCCTGAACTTCCACCAAGAGGACTAGCCCAGTATGTCTGGGTGTGTGCTTTCCCTGTGGAGTCTACAGTCTCTAGACCTTCCCTCCTATGATCAGTCTCTCCAGCATTTGCTGAGGCTGCTGAAGGTCTGCCCCCTGAAGAGGGAAGGGTAGAACCAACAAATGCCTACATGTGTGGTTCTCCCTGTCCCACCACAGATCTCCATATGCGACTTGACTTTTTATCACAGTGAAAGCCAAACCCAGCATATTCAAAGCCATTTCTTTCCTCTCTAACCTATCAAGCTCTCACCAAAATACTGTCTGATCAGTGTAGCAACTTTCATCATCAAATTTGAATTCCTATTCACGTCAGGAGTCAGTAATGAAAAAGTGATGGCGGTGGCGGACAGCTTCCTCAGCACCTGTTGAAGTCAGAAACACTACTAAGTGCCCTAATGACTGCTTTGTAACCCCATATTGCTTTGTGTTAATTGTTTGATTACCATCTCCTCCATTTATAAATACCTCAAAACCTGGAACAGTGTCTAATACTGACGAGACGCTCAGGGAAATGAGCAACTGGGAAAGAAGAAGGGCTGGAGTGGGAAAGGTGAAAAGGTGTAGCCGTGGTTCTGCAGCGGGACCAGTATTTGACATGGATGACTGGAACCACAAAGAATGAGAGCAGAACTCCCAATCTCATGTGCAAATCCAACAGTTGCTTTTTTTTTTTTTTTTTTTTAACTGCAATGCAGTTTGGATCCTGTCAAGGCAATCCGAACATCTTCTATCTCCTTGTGCTCCCATTCTGCCTCCCTTTTCAGACCACCCACGTAGCAGCAGCCTGGCTGTTTCCCATCGCTTCCCTCTGCCTATGTTGCCATTCCAACTTTCCAGCTTTCCAGCAACCTGGTTGTTATGTCCATCGGTAATAAGAACTCTTTACAGCTTTACAGCACCAGTTAAAAGATTAGTTAAATGTACATGAGTCCTTCCCTGCTCATCTTCTCACTTCTAAGGTGTTTTTTAAGTGCTGAAAGCTGAGTGCTTCCCCACAAGGCCCTTCGGCATGCTATGTTTATCTAGGATTTCCAGCCTCCATGGTAATTGCACTGCTCCATGTGGGAAGGCGCAGCTGTGTCAGTAATCATCGGGATGGCACGGAGCTGCCTGCACATCCAGGAGGATGAATCTGGTGCCGATGTTCTTGAGGACTAGGCTTCAAAGCCAAGCGAGCAAGGCCAGGCAGAAGAGGAGCTCCCTGTGGCCTGTGGGACACCTTTCTACATGCAGCAACACAATTTCCCCAACATTATTTCTGACTAAAGATTTCCAGCTGGTACTTTAATGGAGCACAGGATTTGAACTGTAAATGGCCATGTGAGTCTCAAGGGGCTAGAGAGAGCGATGGAGGAAGAGGCGTGTGGTCAGCAATATGGCATCCATTTATGGGAACTGCTGTGAGGAATGCTGTAACCATAGTCCAGCAATACATACTCTGCCTACACACTGACACCTCTCTCCTTTTGTCTTAAGACAGTATTTTGTACAGTTGTCCCTGAAATTTAAGGGGGGTTAGGGTTTTTTTATATATCTTTTATATTCATCTGTTTATTTTGTTTGTCTTTATGGCCTCATGAACCATAAGGGAGATGTCTTTTAAAGTGTACGTTCTTGAGTCTCAGGTTAATAAAACAGTCTCTGGATCTGAGGCCTTGAACATATCCTAACCAAACTACTCAGTTGGCTCTTTTGATCCCTAAGCTTGGACCACTGTGCTGAAACCTAACTATTAAGCCTCAAATATCTGCAGGAAGCAATAGCCCTATGAGCAGACGCTAATCATCTTTGTTGAAATACCTAAGGTCAGGATTTTGTGGAGTGATGAGAAAGAAGTGTAGTCTACAAGCTGCCAAGGAGAAGGAAGGGCATCCGACCAGGAGGAAGGAATAAAGACAGAAGAGTTGAGGAGCCAAAGGAAAACTTGCCTCCATATTTTTCCCCAGTTTAGTAGTTATTTGTCATGATTTAGTTCAACATAGCAAATTTGTGTTGACCTCTTGTCATGGACCAACACTGGGAATAAAAGGAAGTAGAACTGAGCCACTTCCCTCAAGGGGGTTACAGTTCAGGAAAGGAAGCTCTTAAAATGAGTCATTTGAATAAGTTCAGTAAGACCAAAGATTGAGGACCAAGTTAGAATCTTTGAGAGCTGAGAGAAACCCTAACTGAGAGAAGGTTAATACTGCACAGGAGAACCAGTCTAGACAGTGAGGGAAAACGGGCCAGCACTTCAGGAGCACAGTGAAGGAGAAGGGCAGTCAGGGACCTGGAGAGGCCAAGTCTGGCAGCAGTCTGTGTCTATATAGCTTTTACAGAGTCCTGTGGGCCAGGCATCTAGAAGGTCTCCTGGATGAGGCTTTATGTATTTCAAGTGATGATCTCAAAACGTTCATTTGATTTCTTCAAAAACATACTACAGCCAGAGTGTGCTCTCTCTGAGGCATTCTACATAGAACTGTTGTGATGACTTTACCATAATATTAAAACGTGTTCAAAGTAGATTTGGGGCTGCTTTAGCTGTCGTGGAAGGTTATAAAGGAACAACATCAGGAAGGAGTGGCTGTAAGTCCCTGGGCAAAGGCTAAGGAACTAGGAGGAACTCACTCTCTCCAGCCTTTGCGCTGCATTCAGTTAAAGCACATCATAACAGAGAGCTGCATTTATCCCATAGCATAAGGAAGTTTTTAACAATAAGTAGATGATTTAGTTTATGTTAAAAGATGAATTACCTATGCAAAAGTGACAATAGCAACTATTGTTATAAAAAATACCTTTGTCTCACAGCCTGATAAAAACCAGGATGTTGAAGAAATCCTGGAATGACTTCTCTAACACTTTCCTCTTTTCAGTTCGCAGCTCACCTTGTGAAGATGAAATATCCAAGAGTCTGCACCCTAGATGGTGGAATTAATAAGATTAAGCCAACAGGACTCCTCACTGTCCCTTCTCCTCAGATCTGAAGGACCAAGGGCATGGCTGACAAGGACAGAGTGGCATGGCCCCCTGAAGCACAGCTCTTTACAGTCTGTCACTGACGTACAAATGGACATCCAGACCACTGTAGTGCCACCAAGTTTTGTCATGAGATACTCTGGTAAATTTTGTGAGTCAGATGTTCACCTGTCTAGGCAAGAAACTTGACTGCACATGTATTGCCGAAAGAATTTTCTTAATAGTGAAATCTGATCGTGTGTTTTTACCACACTGCCACATAAAGCCAGAGGGATTCCGCTGACAGGGCAGATTTAGCATTATCGAGAATCCGAGACGCACTGAGAAAGCCGCATCCACTGCACTGAGCAAACTGTCCAAACAAAGGGGTTCAGAAATATGGCTGAACTCACCCCCTCTTCATGATCGCAGAAATCAGAAAGCTGTTCATAATAAACGTGGCGTTTGGTAGCTCACAAACAAGGGGTGTGTGTGTGGTTAGTCCATTGTGAAAAGAGAATGGAATTTCAGAAACCAGCCATATTTGATAACTTGTTTGTCCACTTCCCGTAACAGCACTCAGAGTGACTCAAACAGCCTTCTGGTCTAGCACACACAAGTCTGCACAGGCAGAGGCTATAATCTTATCTCTATCATGATGCAGAGCCGGCATCTTGTCCTACTGCTCTCCACAGAACAGCATTCTTTTTGTGGTAAATACAGCTCCTCAGACTGTGGCAGCGTGCACAGGTCTAAGCCAGGCGGGGTCCCAGCACTGAGAGGGGAAAATGGACACAAGCTCCTGCCCCTAACCCAGAAGCCATCTCAGGTTAATAACCACTTACAAAGGAAAATTAGTTTCTCCAAAAGAGTCTCACTGGGTATTTAAACCACACTTAAGGTCAGGCCCCATGCCCAGCAGTAGACAGCCAACACAACACACACTCAATTGTATTTTTGGAGTTTGTGTGTTTGTTTTTTGTTGTTGTTGGGTTTGTTTGGTTTGGTTTGGTGTTGCTTTGTTTGAGCATTTTTAACCTAATTTTTTTGTTAACATATCATTGTTTCTGATATTGTGTTTTTATGGTTTTCATTTGTGTGTGTGTGTATGGGTATATATGTGTTTCTTTGTACTTTTTGTTTGTTTGAATCTGATTTGTCTTTATTTCCCTTTTTTTTCTAAATAGAGAAAAAGAAGGTTTGCAGTTGGAAGGGTGGGGAGGATCTGGGAGGGGATAAGGTAGGGAAACCATGATAGAATATAGTTAGTATGAAGAAAAAATCATTTTCAGTTTTTAAAAAAGGCTCCTCAGCTCCCATGGTTATGTCTGCAATCTAGAAGGAAAGGAATGAAGGAGGGCAGACAGAGAAGGCAGAAATAGGAGAGAAAAGGAAGGCACATGAGCAAGGGAGAAAGGACATTCCTTCCCCCCAAGACACGGACTGGGTGCTGGCACCCCCTCCTGCTGTCACGGCAGCAGCCTGACTACACATTCGCTGCAGCCAGGGAATGACAGGGAGAGCTGAGATTACAGCCTCTGGCTGAGAGCCATCTCCGCAGCTCAGAAACCCTGACGACAATACTGTGGGAAGAGAAAATGTGCACTGAGAGCCAGCCCAGAGCCTCTGCCTCAGCCACATTATTTGAAAAATTAGGCCTGAGCTTTACAGAATTGTATAGACCACAAATATGTAATCAGAAAAACTAAGACATTTCATCATTTGTAAGAGAAACATTCTTTTTTCAGCTTTCTGAAATGGGAATATATCTTATAATTAGTGAAATATGTTCTTTAGTTTCAATTTTCCTCAAAAATGTTCCCTCTTCATAACTTCCGTTCCTCTTCAGAGTGAAGACTGTCTACTCTGAAGAAGCAGCTCACGTTTCCAGGCCATGATTTCGTTCTTACTGTTACTGTCTTGACTCATTTGCATCTAATTTGAATTTTGTATGTGCACACCTGTGTGGGTGCTGGCACCTCTGCAGATGGTGGCATCTACTTAGTCATTCTTCTGAGCAGGTTGGTTGGTTTGTTTTTAAGGTGAGGTTGCTGGCTGAACCTAGAGTCCACAGGCTGTCCAGACTGAATGGCCAGCAAACCCCTGGGTCCTCCTGCCTTCAACCTCCAGCATCAGGATTACGGACACACACTGCCACCATGCTCAACTGTTTAGTTGGGTTCTGAGGATCTGAACTCAGGTCTTCATACTTGGCAGGCAGGCACTACCCCCACTGATCCATCTCCTCAGCCTGCATCGATTTGTAAGCAAAATATACTTTGCAAACCATAAAATTCACCCTTTATGGTATGTGATTCAGTGTTTTTTCATTGAATTCGTAAAGTTGTACTGTAGTTACTATTAGTGTCTAATTCCAGAACATTTATATCACCCAAAACCAAAATACTACATTTACTTGCAGCCATTTTTCCATTAACCTCTACTTGGTCTTTGATTTAATTTTTTGTACATGGAGTAAGACAGGGATCTAACTTCACTTTTGCATGAGGATATCCAGGTGGGCTACAGAGATGGCTCAGCCTTATAAAGGCTAGGCTCACAACTAAAATTATACTTGGTTATTCACCAAATATCTTTTGAATATCTACTATGTAGAATACTAATGTGACCAACAACTATCATTTTGTGATCCTTACATAGTTCCTAACAAAAAAAAAAAATAGGCCTAGAAAAACTGAGCAATATTCTCTTAACATCATTTTTTTGACCAACATGTAGTTTGTCAATTGCTCCTGGTTTCCTTCAGTCTTTGGTGGTTTAACTGTCTCCACAGTGAGAACACAGCAGTGATAATCAACTCAGAAGGGTTGACCCAGGTCTTAACTTTGTCTTCCTAATGAGGCAGGGAAGAGGGGAATGGAGTGGCCTAGGTTTGACTTGGTAGAGTGACAGATGGGAGGGGATGGAGACTTGAGTGTTGTAAAGAAGCTATCAGAAGAGAGTAGTAGCTCACCTCCATCAGGATCTTTCAGGTGATATTTCTTAAAACACACTTAGGCTTGTTCTAAAAGATGGGTAAATGTTTTAACATATAATTTAAGTAATATTTAATATTCTCAACTATAACATTCAGGGCATGTGTGATGGTTAACATTGTCAACAGGTTCTACACTCACCTAGGAGACAAACCTCTAGGCATGTCTGTGAGGGAGTTTCCAGGTGAGTTAATTGATGTGGGAAGACCCACCATAACTGTGAGAGGTGCTTTTCCTGTATGCTGGGGTTCAGGATGGAATAAATTAGAGAAAGAAAGCTGAGCAACATCATTCATCTATGTCTGTTTCCTGACTGAGGACGTACTGTGACCAGCTACTCCAAACTTCCGTTACCATGACTTCCCTTCTGTGATACAATATATTCTAAAACTGTAAGCAAAAATAACCCCATTCCCAATGGGATCGAATTGAAGACCCTGACATTAATCCGCACACCTATGAACATATAATTTTTGACAAAGTAGCCAAAAGTGTACAATGGAAAAAAGAAAGCATCTTCAACAAATGGTGCTGGTATAACTGGATATCAACGTGTAGAAGGCTACAAATAGATCCATATCTACCACTGTGCACAAAACTTAAGTCCAAGTGGATCAAAGACCTCAACATAAATCCAGCTACTCTGAACCTGCTAGAAGAGAAAGTAGGAAGTAGTCTTGAATGCATTGGCATAGGAGATCACTTCCTAAATATAACACCAGTAGCTCAGACACTGAGACAAACAATCAATCAATGGGACCTCTTGAAACTGAGAAGCTTTTGTAGAGCAAAGGATATGGTCAACAAGGCAAAGCAACAGCCTACAGAATGGGAAAAGGTCTTCATCAACCCCACATCTGACAGAGGACTGATATCCAGAATATATAAGGAATTCAAGAAATTAGACATCAAAATGCCCAACAGTCCAATTAAGAAATGGGCTATAGAACTAAACAGAGAATTCTCAACAGAGGAAACTCAAATGGCTGAAAGACATGTAAGGAATTGCTCAATATCCCTAATTATCAGGGAAATGCAAATCAAAACAACTCTGAGATACCACCTTATGCCTGTCAGAATGACTAAGATCAAAAACACTGAAGACACCTTATGCTGGAGAAGATGTGGAGCTAGGGGAACTCTCCTCTGCTGCTGGTGGGAATGCAAACTTGTACAACCACTTTGGAAATCAATATGGTGCTTTCTTAAAAAATTGGGAATCAATCCCCCCCGCAAGATCCAGCTATACCACTCTTGGGCATATACCCAAGGAATGCTCAATCATACTACAAGGGCACTTGCTCAGTTATGTTCATATCAGCATTGTTTGTAATAGCCAGAACCTGGAAACATCCTAGATGCCCTTCAACTGAAGAATGGATAAATAAAATGTGGTACATATACACAATGGAATACTACTCAGCAGAGAAAAACAATGACATCATGAGGTTTGCAGGCAAATGGATGGATCCTGAGTGAGGTTACCCAGACTCAGAAAGACAAACATGGTATGTACTCACTCATAGGAGGATACTAGATGTAGAACAAGGATGACTGGACTGCTACTCACATCACCAGGGAGGCTACCTGGAAAACAGAACCCCAAGAAAGACACGGGGATTGCCCAATGACAGAGAAATGGATGAGATCTACATGAACAGCCTGAACATGAGTGGGGGTAATGAAGGGCAAGGGTTGAGGGAAAGAGAGCTTGGGAGAGCGGGAGATCCCAGCTGGATCAAGAACAGAGAGGGAGAACAAGGAATAGGAGACCATGGTAAATGAAGACCACGGGAGAATAGAAAGAAACAAAGTGCTAGAGAGGCCCACAGAAATCCACAAAGATACTACCACAATAGACTGCTGGCAATGGTCGAGAGACAGCCGGAACTGACCTACTCTGGTGATAGGATGGCCAAACACCCTAATTGTCATGCTAGAAACCCCACCCAATGACTGAGGGAACTGGATGCAGAGATCCATGGCTAGGCCCCCGGGTGGAGCTCCGGGAGTCCAATTAGCGAGAAAGAGGAGAGTTTATATGAGCGAGAATTGTTGAAACCAAGGTTGGATAAAGCACAGGGACAAACAGCCAAACATGGAAACACATGAACTATGAACCAATGGCTGAGGGGCCCCCAACTGGATCAGGCCCTCTGAATGGGTGAGACAGTTGATTGGCTTGATCTGTTTGGGAGGCATCCAGGCAGTGGGACTGGGTCCTGTGCTCATTGCATGAGTTGACTGTTTGAAACCTGGGGCTTATGCAGGGACGCTTGTTCAGCCTGGGAGAGGGGACTGGACCTGCCTGGACTGGGTCTACCAGGTTGATCTCAATCCTCAGGGGAGTCTTTGCCCTGGAGGAGGTAGGAATGGGGGGTGGTCTGGGGGGAAGGGAAGAGGGGCGGGAGGGGGGAGAATAAGGGAATCCGTGGCTGATATGTAGAACTAAATCATATTGTAAAATAAAATAAAATTAAAAAAAATAACCCCATTCTATGCTATTTCTGTCAAGGTATTTTACCTCAGAAACAAGAAAAGTAATATAGCATGTTAATCCATGGCAGGTCATATCAATAAAGTTGACCTTAGCAATTGTTTCTTAAAGTAAACCCATAGTTTACTTATAGTATATTATTGCCCCCTACTCTATCACTATTGAAACTCTGTCTGGCATCTGTAGGCTTTTCTACCTGGAATGCCCTTATTACCATCATCAGCAACACACACACACACACACACACACACACACACACACACACACACACACACACACACACTTATTCTTCATAATCCAATGACAGTGGCATCTCTTCAGGCCTCTCTGGTTTATCCATGCTTCCTTAACAGCCTCAAGTCTGACAAGATATTCCAATTATACTTCTAGAAACAGACATTACATCATTTTGCTACTATCTGTTCACATTTGGGTCCCATATTAAAATGAGAGCTACTTCCCAGCTAGGAACCATGAGCTCCTTCAGCAGCACAGCTCATTAGAGATGATTGTATAGTATAAAAATGAGCTGAATCTCTAGGTGTTTTCAAATGTACATGAAAGGAAAAAAAAAAACATCCCATAGTAAGTTTCATTTTCTCCTTCCAAATTTATCTAGAACCCAATGGCCTATACATAAACCAGCATCTCAGTTTACTAAGTAAAAATACAAGGTTCTACCCAGCTCTAAAATTTGATAATTCTGTAAGTTGGAATAGATAACCTTCAACATGGTGAGTTAAATGAGTTCTATCCATTTTCTAGACAGATATGGTATGACATTTTTAATATATAAAATATCTAATATTTAAGATTGATAAAGAAATACTGATGTCAGAAATGAAAAGGAGTTCTTAAGCCACCTTGCGCAGCCTAGGCTTGCCATGTGGGTCAGATGCAGTTAGGGCCTGCCTTATTCTGTACTCATTAGGATTTCCTGTCAAGATGCCTGAGGAAGTGCACCACGGAGAAGAAGAAGCAGAGACCTTTGTCTGTGAGGCAGAAACTGCTCAGCTCATATCTCTCATCAATACTTCCTATTCCAACAAGGAAATTTTCCTTCAGGAGTTGATCTCTAATGCTTCTGATGCTTTGGACAAGATTAACTATGAGAACCTGACAGACCAAAGTGGGCAGCAGTAAAGAACTGAAAATTGATGTCATCCCCAACTCTCAGAAGTGCATGCTGACTTTGGTGGACATGGGCATTGGCATGACCAAGGCTGACTTCATAAATTACATGGGAACTATTGTCTAGCACAAAAGTGCTCATGGAGATGTTCCATGCTGGCACAGACATCTCCATGACTGGGCAGTTTGGTGTTGGAATCTATTCAGCCTACCTAATGGTAGAGAAAGCGGTTGTGATCACAAAGCACAATGATGATGAGCAGTATGCCTGGGAGTCTTATGCTGGTGGATCCTGGATAGTTTGTGCAGACAGACCATGATGATCCCATTGGTCGGGGTACCAAAGTGATCCTTCATCTCAAAGGAGACCAGACAGAATACTTAGGGGGTGGGTCAAGGAAGTGGTGAAGGAACACTCACAGTTCATAGGCTATTCTATTACCCTCTATTTGGAGAAGGAACAAGAGAAGACCAGTGATGATGAGGCAGAGGAAGAGAAAGGTGAGAAAGAGGAGGAAGATAAGGATGACAAGGAAAAGCCTAAGACTGAAGATTTGGGATCAGATGAGGAGGATGTCAGTGGCAAAGATAACAAAAAAAAATGAAGATTAAGGAGAAATATTATGATCAGAAAGAGCTGAATAGCCGGGCGGCAGTGGCGCATACCTTTAATCCCAGCACTCGGGAGGCAGAGCCAGACAGATCTCTGTGAGTTCAAGGCCAGCCTGATCTACAGAGCAAGATCCAGGACAGGCACCAAAACTACACAGAGAAACCCTGTCTTGAAAAACCAAAATAAATAAAAAGAAGGAAGGAAGGAAGGAAGGAAGGAAGGAAGGAAGGAAGGAAGGAAGGAAGGGAGAAAGAAAAAGAAAGAAAGAGAAAAAGAAAGAAGGAGAAAAAGAAAAGAAAGAAAGAGTTGAATAAGACTAAACCTATCTGGACCAGAAACCCTGATGATATTACTCAAAAGGAATATGGAGAATTCTATAAGAGCCTCACCAATAACTAGAAAGACCATTTGGCAGTCAAGCACTTCTCTGTAGAAGGTCAATTGGAGTTCAAAGCATTGCTCTTCATTCCTCAGCAAGCTCCCTTTGACCTTTTAGAGAACGAAAAGACCATCAACCTGTATGTCCATCGTATATTCATCATGGACAGCTGGGATGAGCTGATACCTGAGTTCCTCAACTTTATCCATGTCATGGTCTAAGGACCTATCCCTGAACCTCTTCTGCGAAATTCTCCAGCAGAGCAAGATCCTGAAATTCATCCATAAAAACATTGTGAAGAAGTTCCTTGAGCTCTTCTCTGAGCTGGCTGAAGACAAAGAGAACTACAAGAAATTTTATGAGGCATTCTCTAAGAATTTAAAGCTTTGAATCCATGAAGACCACTAACTGTCAGTGCCTCTCTGAGCTCCTCTGATGTCTGGAGATGAGATGACCTCCATGTCAGAATATGTGTCTCAAGTGAAGGAGGAACAGAAGACCATATACCGTATCACTGGTGAGAACAAAGAGCAGGTGGCCAACTCTGCCTTTGTAGAGTGCCTTTGCAGAAGAGGGGCTTTGAGGTGGTGTGTATGACTGAGCCTACTGATAAGTACTTCGGGCAGCAGCTCAGGGAGTTTGATGGAGAGGGTCTGGTCTTGGTGTCTAAGGAGGACCTGGAGCTACAGAGAATGAGGAAGAGTAGAAAATGGAGAGAGCAAGGCAAAGTTTGAGAATCTCTGTACACCTATGAAGGAGGTCTTGGATAAGGAAGTTGAGAAGGTGACAATCTCCAATAGACTCATGTCATCACCCTGCTACACTGTGACAAGTACTTATGGCTGGACAGCCAGTATGGATCAGATCATGGAGTCCCAGACACTTCAAGACAATTCTACAATGGGCTGCATGATGGCCAAAAAGCACCTAGAGATCAGTCCTGACCACCCCATTGTGGAGACGCTATGTCAGAGGCTAAGGTGGACAGAAATAACAAAGCTGTCAAGGACCTGGTGCTGCTGCTGTTTGAAACTGCTCTGGTCATCTCTGGTCTCACTCGAGGATCCCCAAACCCACTCCAACTACACCTACCACATGATCAGTCTAGGCCTGGGCATTGATGAAAATGAGGTGACAGCAGAGGAGCCCAGTGCTGCTGTCCCTCACCACCACCACCACCACACTTGAGGATGATAAGGATGCTTCTGGCATGGAAGAAGTAAATTAGAGAACCCCCAGGAAGGCCATGCCCTCTGCATAGTTTTCCCCGTGGCTCCTCCAGCAACCTTAACTGGCCCTGACCCACCTGCATCTTTGCTCATGTCTAAAGGATCTCTTCTGTCCTTGTACCTTAAGGCAGGAAAATCCCCACCAACAGAATGGCAGAGTTGGGTATTGTATATTGTGGAGGTTTGTTTGTTTGTTTTTATTATAAAATTTAAGGTATGCAAAATAAGTAAGATGCAGTTTTATAAAGAAAAAAAGAAGAAGAAATGAGAAAGAACCAGGAGAAGATGTAAAAGGTCCCTGACATAGCAGGTATCAGCAGAGAATACAGAACTGAGTTGTAGCACTCACAGGGACACAAAGCATAACCCTGATCATCTTGAAAGGGAATTCATGTTAAGACTTTCTAAAGTGATAGCATCATAGAGTTCTGTCCCATGCCCTGATTAGAAAGAACTGCCAAGAGGAGAGAGATTGCTCAGTGGTTAAGGGCACTGACTGGTGTTCTAGAAAGAACTGCCAAAGAGAGAAGCTACAGAAGACACTGACATTGAAAGTTCTCAGTGTGGGGAGATAAACCCATTGTAGACAGATGGATTTAGAACAGGTGCTAGGGCATGTGTTTATTGACTATTTAAAACTAAGGATGATAAATTATATAAGACTTAGAAAATAGTTGCAGACCTTCATAGGACCCATTGAGTGTTCCCCAGTGTCTCCAGAGGAGTGTCCATGGTTGTCTCCTGCACTGGAACTCACTAAGGTGAGACTACTGCATTGCCACCACAGGGCTGGCTGTGTGCTACTGTCTGTCATGAGCAGCGATCTCACAGGCATATATGCTGCCTCTCAACACAACTATCATTAATCAAACCTGGGCATTTTTCTTGATAAATATTAGGGTAAAGGGGAGAAACAAGACGATACTTATTATAGATTTCTGTTGGACTGTTCAAGCTGAAGACTGAAAACAATCCCTTAGGTTTTATGTGGAAAAGTCACAGACCTTCCTGTCTCATGGTTGATATTTTGCAGCACATGCAGTTGGTCACCCACCATCTCTCATTGCCTATAATGCAGGTTTATATCTCAGATATTACAAATACAACATGTGTGAACTATAAAAATTAGAATATTTCTATGTTCCTGAGTACTTTCCTTGCTGAAGCCTTATGATAGGTATTTGTCACATGAAGGTTAAACTTAGACCTTGGCAAATTATGGGTTCTGTCAGTAGACCATGACATACATAGCTCCTACTGTGGCAATCAGACCTAACGTCTCCTCCTGGATTAATTGCTTAATTTTGCATCCCTTTCACACAGTATATTTTTAGCTGGCACTGTCTACAGCATTTCCATAATCCTGTTCTGGTCTAATGCTCACTATAGTCACAAACAGCATGGATGGGTACCAGGCACTACGCTGCCAACTTTCCAGGACTTACACATTAATCCTCTGGGTGGTGGAGTTAAAACACTGCCCTATCTTGGCTTAAAAATGATGTTGGAACTACAACAAAAGCATTTAAAGCATTAGGTCAGATTCTAAATATTACTTTTGACACTAAGGTAGTCAACATTTGAAAATATTACTATATGGATACAGCTTTCTTAAAAAGACAGTGTGGACTGACTACCAGCCTTTCAAATAGCAAGTTAAAATGAGCACAGCATAAAATCCTAAGACAATAATGCAAAAGTGACAATTTTCTTGATAAGTCTGAAAACTTTTTTGACTAATAAATTTTTCTCAATTATATTAACATACATTTCAGTCTTTTGGGGAAGAATAATTTAGTAATTTACATTCTACATGGTGCTAGAACTGACTGCCAGCAGCCGAAAATACCTGTGCCAATCTCTTCCAAACTTCCTTGGTAGTGATCTCACATTATGGTAGGCCATACTTAGCCATATCATGAGTATTTATATCATAGAAATAGACAGTTGTCACAATTTGGGACCTTTTTTGGTTTGGTTTTGTTTTTCTGAAACAGGCTTTCTTTGTGTATTTTTGGTGCCTATCCTGGATCTCGCTCTGTACACCAATCTGGCCTCGAACTCACAGAGATCTGCCTGGCTCTGCCTCCCAAGTGCTGGAAAAAGGAAATAACACCAGTTTCAATCCATTATCCATTTCTTTAGGGTCAGCCTAGGGCCAATATCAATGTCACATACTATATACAAAATTGAAGCACTGAAAATTGATCTGACTCCTGACGATGACGTGGAAATACCATTCATTATCACCTTGCAGAAGAGTACCTGTGTCTCTCCCCCTACATGCATAATGAAAGTGGAGACATAAAACCTATGTGTGGAGTGTAACTGATATGCCAGTCTAAGAGGAGATGCACTGTTCTTTGGGTTCCTTGCTTCAACTTGAAGACAACATTGCCCAGAAAACTGAGAATAGTAAAATCTTTGATGTCCAGGACCAAAGTTGGCTTAGACATCTTTTTCTGTCTTACCCATGGACCACGCACAAAGGATTGGAAAGTCCCCAGTCAGATATGAAAGATTGGTGAAAGGGAGGCTAGTTGCTGGGTCTACTAATCATAAAAGAGAAGAAATAGACATAGTTTAAGTCATTTGATAGCTTAAAGATATTTTTGTGCTCAGAGGTTAACTATCTCAACAATTTATTACTTGTCAGATAGCACACTTCTGAGATTATTTTAAGATCATTAATAAACCCATATAGAGTCCATGCAGAGTCATTGATAATAAACCCATGAACTCCATGTAGTGTCATTGATTATTGGAAAGAAATATATATGGTACTGTCTCAAGGCCAAATTTCAAAAGGACGAGTTGTAGAGTGATGCATGTGAAGAAGCAAATCTATTTTAGTGGTGTACTGGTTACTTTTCTGTTGTGATAGAACACCGTTACCAAAAGCACATAAGAAAAAAAGAGTTCATTTTGGCTTATGGTTCCAGAGGGAGAGTCCACAATGGTGAGGAAGGCATGGCAGCAGGTGGCCAGAGCAAGAAGTCAAGAGATGTGTCTGCAGAGAGAGTGAATGGCATGGGCAAAGGCTATAAACTCTCAAAGACCTCCCCGAGTGACATTCTTCCTCCAGCAATGCTCTTCCATTTAAGGCTCCAAAATCTCCCCAAACAGTGCCACCAAGCAAGGACAAAGTATGCAAATATGTGAGCTGGGGGGGGGGCATTTCTCCTTCAAACCACTATAAAGGATAGTAGGGGTTTGTCTTTTGTTTTTGAATTTCTTTGTAGTCATGAGTTATTCTTAAGTATGACAACATGACAGGATAAGGACTGAACATTGGTCCAGTTATGAAAATCAGCATGGAGAGTCCTCAAAAAACTAAAATAGAACTGTCATGCGGTCCAACTATGCCACTTCTGTGTGTATACCCAAAGGATTCTAAGTATCTTCGTAATACCTAGATACCTGGAATGAGCCTAGGTGCCCATCAACAGATAAGGATAAAGAAAATATGGTCAGACACACACACACACACAAAATAAATAAGAATGAAATTATATTGGTGAAATTATTAAGGCCACTCCACGTAGTTAAAAGGAAGATTTATTTAGTGGGTGACTTACAAATGAACACTGGTGGGTTCCTGGTGTGTGCGTTTGACCAGCAGTATGGCAGGAATGAGGTGTCTGCCAGCGGCACATTAAGCTGTGTGGTAGATTTAGTCTTTACTAGTATTAAAAAAAAAAAAAAGAGAGAGAGGTTTCTGGGCTACACGCTGCTTTGATAAAAGTGTAGACCTACTATTTCTGAGACTTGATGACTCCCAGAGCTGGCGAAAAACGTACCACTGCCATGTTGAAAGCTGCAGGGGTGGAGCCAGCAGCCACAGCGCCGTTTCAGGCTTAGAAGGCTACAGTCAATAAAACTGATTCAGATAAAATAGCTTATAATACATGTAAAAATGTACGTAGGCTTAAAAGACTATATATAATAATATATACCATTATATAAACAAATATATATATACCATTATATAAACAAATAGTATCTAAAATAAAGTGTTTTTTAAAAAAAAGCAAAGGTAATAAGCCGTGTAAAGATGGCTATCACACATAAAATCTGGATTATGTTGTCTTTGATATTCGTAACTGAAGAAAAACATTTGATTACAAAAGCTGTTCAGTTATGCCAAAATGTAAATTTTAAAGGTACCTTGACTTCAAAATTTGGATATAAGGATATGTTACTTTGGAAAAGAGGTTCTGCTTTTGTTTCCACAGAAAGTCAAAGGCTATGAATTTGTTCCAGATTAAGATACATCAGGTTTGACCAGCCAAGACCCCCTGAAAGATCTCCGATGACACCATGATCCAAATGATCCAACATCCAGAACGGTTTCAAGGCAACTGGCTCCCACAATACAGCCTCAAGGACTACCCCATAGGCCTAAAATTTTCTTTGCATCCCCATAAGATACAGCGCCCCCCTCCAGCAGGAAGTAGTAAGAGATGCTACGCCCAAATTCCCAAATATACCAAGCTGGCTTTAGAGGTGGAATTGGCTCACTCCCCCTCTAAACCCAGACATATTGCTTTAAAAAAATGGTTAAGACATTCTTGTGTCCCAAATCAGAAGAGCCCTCTGGTGCGGGACAGAGAAAAACCAATATTTTTATTTAAAACAGGTTGATTATAAATGTGATACTTTCTAAAAAAGAAAAACGGGTGTGGATGCTTATCAGATCGGAGAGAGGGATTTTAGTGAGCTGGTACAATGACTCAGGGCAGTACGAGAATGTTCGAAAAAAAAAAAAAAAAAAAAAAAAAAAAAGGGATAGATATAGATATATAGGTATAGAGATGATTAAAAAAGGGTAGATTAATAACTACTTTTAAAGAACAACTTGTTTAAAATGTTTTACATTGGTATAGATTTTAGTTTATGTTTAAAATGTTTTACATTGGTATAAATTTTAGTTTATTGATACAAACTTAAAGTTAATTTTGTTATCCTGTATATATATTTCTATTCTTGTTTGAGATATTATGTTTATGTAACTCATTTAAAATTGTAATGGATAATTAAGAAATAGATTAATAATTAGTCATCTATGATAATCATATTTATAGCCATGTTAGATAAGTCTTCTAGGTATACATAGATATATTTCAGATAGATAGGTAGTCTTCAAACACTTCAAAGACCTAGAGAATATGGCATTTAAATAACTTAAAATTCTGTTGACATGGGACACAATCACTCCTGGCTGCACCAATTTGATCTTGAGAGAATGTTGGACTTCTAAGACATTTCCATTTGGAAGTTTGTCTTCTTGGCACAAAATGGCCGACTGGGCAAAGAACTGCCCTTGCCTTGACGGCTGACAGTACAAATGCAATGCTGTCCTTCCTGGACAACTGGGACACAAGGAAAGCGACCACTGTACTCTGCCAAGACAGGGTAAGATGGTCTTTCAGAATTCCTGCTTCTGAAAATGGTCTGTCATATACTCTAGGCCTGTAGCCAATTTGAATGCACCAACAATGCTGAGAAACATTAGGTGACTGTCCAGGCTGCCAGCTGTCTTGGTCTACTCTTACAAGATTCCCGAAAGTTGCTTGCATCCATCTACCATTTCTCAGGTAGCATTATATCCTTCTGAGGTCTTTGATGTGGTTGAAAACTATATAGTTGTAATTTCCTCAGTTATGATAAAAGATAAGTTAGATATAAAACCTTAAACTCACAAATATAAGATAGATAGGACATCTTCTTTAATATTGTAACTATAATTCTTGCTCGATAATTGTTTTGTTATATGTAATTTTACCATGTTAAAGTTAAAACCTTCCTTTTTAAAAAAAGAAGAAAAGGGAAGTGCTGTGGATATCATTCTATATAAGTAAAACAGTGATGGCCAGTGACCAGACAGGAAGTATAGGCGGGACAAGGAGAGAGGAGAATTGGGGAAACAGGAAGAAGGAAGGAGAGACACTGCAGCCACAGCCAGGACAAGCAGAATGTAAAGACGCCGGTAAGCCACCAGCTACATGGCAAGGTATAGATTTATAAAAATGGGTTAATTTAGCCCGGTGGTGGTGGCGCATGCCTTTAATCCCAGCACTCGGGAGGCAGAGCCAGGCAGATCTCTGTGAGTTTGAGGCCAGCCTGGGTTACCAAGTGAGTTCCAGGAAAGGCGCAAAGCTACACAGAAAAACCCTGTCTCGAAAACCAAAAAAAATGGGTTAATTTAAGATAAAAGAACAGTTAGCAAGAAGCCTGCCATGGCCATACAGTTTATAAGTAATATAAGCGTCTGAGTGATTATTTTATACGTGGATTGTGGGACTACGGGGCTTGGTGGAACCTAGAGAGAAGCCCTCCAGCAACAAAATTACATAATTTGCCAGAAAATGGATGGAAATGGAAATCGCCATGTTAAGCAAAATAAGCCAACCTTGAACAAATATCATGTTTTTCCCTTATATGAAAAATTTAGGAGGAAAACCATGAAAGTAAAAGAGGGATAAAAGAGAAAAGGAAGGGGTCAAGAGGGAGAGTAAAACAATAAAGGTGAGGCATCAGCAATACTACAGGAAAAAAGGCCACAGTGAAACCACTACTTCATACAATTATCATTTACTAGTTAAAGAAATCATACTAAATACTATTCCCTGAGTGAGCATTTGATCTCCTTATTCTGAACCTGTTCCATCTTTTCCAAGACACCTGGAAGCTCTGCTCCTAGGGGTGTTCCTCACTAGCCCCCACTTGCACTGCATGAAGGTCTAGAGACCTTCCTAAGTTTGCCTCAGATGAAGGACTACCCTGTGTGATCCATACTAACAGTGAGTCCTTTCCAGAGATTTATCTGTAGATGAAATTCTAAACAGTCTTAGTACATAAGAAACACAGAGCCAAATACAGAGGTAATAGCCAAAGAGATCAGAGCAATAGCCACGACTAGCTTTAGCTTACCATCAGCAGTAGCTTCCCCAGAGAGAGAGCTTCTTCTGCTGACTGTTTTTATTGCCTTTCTATTCTGCCTTCTCATTGGCTCTAAGCCCAGCCATATGACTTCCTCGTCACTGCCTGTCTATACAGACCTCCAGGTCTCTATGGTTGGTACTGGGATTAAAGGCTCATGTCACCATGCTTGGCGTGTGCTACCACTGTTTGACTTCTGCTTTTGGCTCTCTATGTGACCTCTGATCTCCAGGCAAACTTTACTTATTAACATACAAATAAAATCACATTTCAGTACAAATAAAATATCACCACATTTATCCACTTGTGTCTTCACAGAAGAAATAACCCAAATGCTAAATCAAAGTGAAGAGATGAATTCAAATTAACTTACTTTACCAAATTAGACTGTGGGTCGATTGTGGCCAGTGTTCCAAAGTTTCAACCCCTAGTCTGTCTGCTTTGAACAAAGCTGTTCTGTTTTCGTATCAAAATGGCCTCCCGTCTATAGTCACTTGGTTTATGTCAATCAGTAAATCATAAATCAGTGGCATGAGTGGAGTGCTTTCATAGTAACCAGGGAAATACCAAATGTCCCTTCCTGTGTTCCATTAAATTGATTAATAAGAACTATGAGGCCCCACAGCATCCCAGGTGATTAAGGCATGGAAGGAATTCAGTTAAATGTATATGCAGATGTCATTACCTTCCAAAGACAAAAAAGCAGGAAGCCCCTATTCAGTAGTTAATGCTTCACAAAGCCAGTGGACATTACAACAATATTCTCTTGTAAAACACATGTATGTGTAAATGAAATACAAAGGAGGTGGTTTTGGTAAATCGGCCCATTCATCTCAGTACAAATCTGGGCATGTCCTTTCAATGTGTATCTTTTACAATAGCAGTAACTCTAGCATTTCAGTCTGACTTGTGGGACTTACTAAGAGGTATCCAGACTGAAGGCATCCCATAACAAGGCACCAGCTCAATGCAGAAGCTATTTTCTATAAATAATCAACCGTATGACTTTCTGAAATGGATTTAAATTTGTCCCTCTTGATTAAGTGAAACAATATCAATACATATTAAAGTTAATTGCCAGCCAAATTCCATTAAATCAAAAGGAATGTGAATTAATGAGGCTGTTAATTACTGTAATTACTTAGCCCCTTTAAGAATTACACTTATTTATTGTATGAGAGTTGGCAGTGAACGAGCCACCACGGGCACTCTGGTGTCAGAGGGCAACCTATAGGAGTCAGTTCTCTTATCCCACCATGCGGGGCCCAGGGATTCAACTCAAGTTGCCAGGCTCTGCAGCAAGTGTCTTTGCCCACTGAGCCATCCTGCCAGCCCCTATTTAGCATGCTTATTAGCTGAGCCTTTACAAAAAAGAAAAATGGAAAAGGAGAAGGCTAGACATCTATTGTAAACCTGGCTGGGTTTTTATGAGCACATAACATGGGGTGTATACTGTCACCGCCTAAAACAAAATGATTTTTTTTTTAAAGATATGAACTAAAGGCTAAATTACATATCTCTGGTACATATTATTTAGGGGGCATGAACATCGAAAAATGTAAAAGGGACCCTCCTGACCAGTCTTGGCTCCAGGTCATGACACTTACATTGCTCTCTGGGATCACCTGCAATGAGGTACCTCAAGGCAGGGGGTGGCCTTCTTTCCTGAGACCACAGCCCCCAGATGGCATGCGCAGCTTTTGTTCACCCAGATCTGTGGAGCCTGGAATTAGGATGGACCCTAACCTAGGGCTTCAGGTTGGCTGCCATTTGTTTAGCTAGCTCCAGGCCTGAGAGAGGGGCTGAACTTTCTCAAGGATCTTTCATTTCATGGCACTAAGCACCCGGAAGCCCTCCAGAATTGTGGCAGACCTTTCAATGCAGAACCAGGGCTCCAGGCTGCCAGTTAGCACTGAACTTCCAGACACCCTGCAAATCAGGAAAATGCTGCTTAGTCTAATCCCAATGCAATCAGAGCAAAGTGAAAACTGCCACCCTCGGTAAAGCAGGGATTCCTGCAAGGAATGGAGGACACCCACCCACGGAAAGCCTAGATTCCTCTCCTGACCCGTGCTGCTCTGCTCAGTGTTCCTGGGCAGTTTGCAGGGGGTCTTCAAACCAGAAGTGGGGGATGGCATTTATCCAACCCATCTCCTGCTGTATGTGAAAACTCATAGAGAGCATTCTGTAAATGGAAAAGGACTGTTCACACACACTTATAGTTTATGCAAATGTGAGTGCTGTTCCATCAAACTATAAAGCCAAATTATCTGACCAACTGTCTAAGTTCTAAACAAGAAATGCAGACACCCCAGACAATTCCTCTTACAATTCCTGTACTTGGTGATACCCTGCCGCACAAACCCAGGGGAAGATTTCCTGTGTGGGGCTGTGGCTGCTCACATCCTTGCTACAATGTGCATGCTAAGCTGATGCTTCATCCAAGAGCCTTGCAAACAAACACCAGCATCCCAAACCCAAGTTCCCCAACTTAAAACGTGCTAGTGCTCTCTCTACAACGTCTAATTCCCTGATAAAATCTGGCCTTTTTAGTTTTTCCAGGAAACATCAACACTTGGGTGGCAGGGAGGGGCTGTTACAAATCCGCTCTTTCCTTCAGCTTTCTCCCTCTTCCCTGGGAGCTCCCTCCTGCACTTCAAAGCAGCTTTGTGGTTCCCTTTGGAGAAATCAATGGTGGCAGATGAAAAGCGGGGCTCCCTTCATCTCTACCTGATGAAGGTCACTCTGCTCACGACCGCACAGAGCAGGTGGGGGAGGGGAGTTAGAGCAGGAAGACGGTGAGTTAGTATGGGGGAGGGAGTAGAGAGGGGGTGGGCTAGAGCTGAAGATCGGCGCACTGTGGGAAGTGAGTGAGAGTTACAGCTGAGGGCGAAGTGAGTTAGAATGGGGGTGTTAGGGGCAGGGGTGAGAGCTGAAGGGGGTGAGTAAGAGAGCAGAGTAGGGGATGAGCTGGAGCAGGGGAGCGTGCGTTGGAGTAGGGGGAAGAATTAGAGGAGGGTAAGTTAGAACAGATCAGGTGAGTTAGAACTGGAGGGCGTGAGATAGAGGATCAACTATGTACACAGAATGCATAAACCAGAAACAGGCGTATCTATTTTAAAGGAGTAGAACACATCAGGATGCAAATATATTAATCAGTAGCTTACCAAAGTACTAATGCTCGATGTATAAAGTAAAAATGCTATTAAGTGTGATCATATTGCAAAAGAAAACCTACCTCTGCGCTGTCATAATCGACAGAACTGCGTTGATGTCTAACAGGACCCTGAGTTATCTGAATTTGAATTTAGTAGGCTTTAGGATGGGCGGCTGAGAAGGGTGGAGATCAGTGTGGACGGTACTTAAGTCTACACAGACCAAGGGGAGCTGTGGACCGAGGCTGTTCTTAACGGGACCACTTCTCAAGGGGGCAGGCGAGTTGCTCTGTCTCCTTCAGCCTCAGTGTTCTTGACTCCTGAATGGGGTGGATTAGTGCCTGCTTTGAGGGCTTGGTATGAGGTTTAAGTGAGAAAATGGTTGGGAAGCAAACTGCGGAACCCACAGGAGTGACAAAACAGAGCGAGCTATTTTCGTGCTGTGTCTAACTAACCTCCCAGAGGAGAGCTTTTCACCTAATTATTGGCTCACCCTTAAAAGCACAGTAAATCTCTTAACTTCTCCATGCTTCAGGTCTTTTTCCACCCATTAAGTAGGCGTTAACCAACTAAAGCAGAGAGGCACAGACTTGCAGCAGGCACGTGACAAAGCCCAGCAAGAAGGAAACTGGGCCCTTCCTTTCCAAGGCTGGCTCCAAATCCAGGCCGCCGGGCACGGGAAACACCAGCGGGGTGGGCACTGTGTGATTCTTGCTGAACACTTAGGAAATCGCACCTCATTGCTGGGGTTATTTGCCAGATATCCTGACAGCTGCCGGGCTCTGGCCAGCTGCTGCAGCTCCTCCGCTGTGTATAGGAAACACTCTACCCTACTTCTGCGAAAAAGAGCCTTGTGATTGGGCCTGGAAAGGGTGAGCTCTGGTCCTCACCACTTATTTTTCAAAGGTCCTGTTTTGAGTTCACTTTATGGTGCTGCCAGCTGAAATCTCTTTCAGCGTCTGCCTGTTGTCAGCACCTTCTCTTGCACTGTCTCAAAGGGCATCTTGTCCTTTACACGCAGCTGTTTCCTAAACCACAGCCAACCCTGCTACCGATGGTGGCCATGCATGTCTTCCAGGACCCTAAGGCTCAGCAACAGTTCCATCTTAATGCAAAAATTAGAAAATGATTTTGAGCACAAATGAGTCTTTCCCTTGCTACCTAATTATTGCTACTAGAAATGAGTTAGTTATTCTATCTGTGGATTCATGAGCTTATGTGAAGAGATTTTTCTATTGTTCTGCGTCACAATGGTAATGGTAGCAATCCATCCTTACTTGGAAGGAACCGTAACAAAGAACCTAAAACAAAACAAAACAACAAACAAACAAAAACCAGTTCCTTAGAAAAAACAAGTCTTCCACTTGAGCTTTCAATTTTAAAACTACTTTAAACATATATATTATTACAAATGTGCATGCTAAATAAAAGTAGGATAATTGTTTATCTATAGTGTTGCTTCGGGCTTCAAACCTTTTCTTCTACTTAAAAAAAATGTTTTTATGTGCTTTGGTGTTTTACCTGCATGAGGGTGTCACGTACCCTGGAACTGGAGTTAGACAGCTGTGAGCTGCCATATGGGTGATGGGAATTGAAACTGGGTTCTCTGCAAGAACACAATGCTCTTAACCACTGAGCTATCTCTCCAGCCCCAAGACCTTTAGTTAAGTACTAATAGCATTGACTTTCTCAAGAGCTCATCTGGCTTGCTTGCTTCCTTCCTTTTTTTTTTTTTTTTCCAGCCCTGGGGTGTCTGGAACTTGCTATGCATACCAGACTGGCCTGAACCTCCCAGAGATCTGCTTACTTTTGCTTCCCAGTGCAAAGATTAAAGATGTGCACCACCATGCCTCGCCTTCTGGATTTTGTTTATGCATTGTAATAGTTGGAAAGAGAATTGAGTATATATTTCACAATTAGGTGACTCTACTGTAGCATGCAGTTGAAAAAACTACATGCCAGTCATTAGGGCCTTTGGCTTGTCCCTTCCTGCTTATGTGACCTAAGGCATATAATTTAACCTAGCTGATCCTCGGTGTCCACTTCTGTGATGTTGGTCTAATGATTTTACTTCACAGGTTACGGTGAAGATCACAGTAACTGTTGCAGAAGGAAGAGTTAATAGGCAAGTCTGATAATACTATGAGCCCTCATGTCTGGGCTAAGTGGCTTATAGATTCTCCTGCCATCAACGTGCAAGCCATGCCACAGTAAAAGTGGCAAGCAAGGTGCATGTCTTGGCTTGTCTAGGTGACTTCCTTTACTTAGTGTCTAAATGGTAGGATGGGCTAGGACAGTCAAGGAAAATGGAGAGGGTGCCAGCCAACACCCGTAAAGGGTTAGGACACAGAGGCTGGCAAGTCAGAGCAGCCAGAGCAGGAAGCATGCCTGGGCTGCTACAACCAGTGGGGAGACTTTCACAGAGACCTACTTAAGATTAGGAGCTTTACTCTGATCTGCACAAGAGGAGGACGCTGCAGATAGAAGCAAAAACCCCAGCAGCTATGGATAAGAAGACGTGAAGAAATGCACTGAGGAGCTGCCCACTCCTGGCTGTTGAAGAACATGATAGCCCCTCTGCCTGAGAACACAGGACAAGAACCTGAGATTACACATGCCTGGATTTGGGTAGAGGTGGGGGTAGAGGCTCAGATTGGGTATACCCTTCCTGTCCCAAGTCATGGCCAAGGGAAGACTAGGTAAGTGGCTGGGGCAGATCTGAGCAGAACCTAGACAGAAGACACTAGAGAATTCTGGGCAGTAGTTCCTGTCAGTCTGACAGCAGAAGAGAGGAGCTGGTAGAAGACGGAAGAGTGGGGCTAAGAGGGCAGTGAGCGGCTTTCATGCTCAGTTGAGCCCTCAGATAACTACGAGGCTGGAGGTAAAAGCAGCGGATCCAAGATCTTCAGAACGTAGAACCCGCCACACTCAGCAGTATTTTTAAAATGCTGTGTGCATGGATGAGGACACAGAATGGAAGAGAGGTAGAATATGGTTGGTCCCTTGTATTAAGCTTCAGTGACTGTGATGTGGAATAGAAAGAGGCAGACAGACTGCTACACTCTGGCTCCAGCTGGCAGCTGGATAAAAGACAACGGCTTGGAGGAGACACCTAGGAAGGATGCTTACATGTGAGGGAGACCTCACTCAGCACCTGGGGAAAGCCTGAGTCCATGGATGGTTTGAGGCTGGCAGAGAGGATTTGAGTAAGACAAGAAGCTAGTGGCAGAGTCACAAACAGCACCAAGGAAGATGGCAGTGAGTTGGAGATGACGAACTCTCAATACAAGAAACCAGAGTAACAAGAGCCCGGAGTTTAGTACAAGGGAGTTGGAAGTAGAAAACTGCAGAAAACCTAAGCCATATACGGGGCTAGGAAGTGGTTATTTTATCAACTTGAACGTCAGCTACTCTTAGAGAGGCTCCTTGTCTGGGGCCAGTTAGAGTCAACATCTTTTTCCATCCCTTTTCAAAACAGCTTCATTTATAACTGTTTATCCATCTCCACGCTGATTTATTTCAGAACTGCCTCTCCAAATAGACTGTAAGCTACAAGAGTGCCAGGATGGCCATGGTCCCTCCACATTTTAAGTACTTGGCTCAGTGGGTAGCACAGGCACAGATTAGGTCCTCAGATTTTCATGGTCGTGAGTTCACTGGAATGGAAGCCGGGTTGCAGGGGCTTGAGGTATAAGCAGGAAGTTAGAAAACACAATCCAGAAACTTGACTGTGAAGGTCGAAAGAGGACTTAGAAGCCAGAGAGAGGATGGATGAATAAAGAGGGTGGTGTGGTTTGTTGGCATGTGGAAATGAAAAGATTTGCATGTGTTTGTAGCAGGAAAAGCTCATGGAGCAGGATGGGAGGAAGGAAGGGACCAGGACCTGGCCAATGGCAGGAAGACAAGTGGGTTCCGTGGGAGGCGGCATGGGGGCAGGCCATACACTTGGCAACCTGGTATGGTAAGGAAAAAGTAGTAGTCTCTGGTTTCTCTGTAACTTGAGAGGGAGGGAAGCTAAGACCAGCTTAAAGGGAACAATGAAGTTTTGGATTTCCTGGCTAGGAGTGGGAAGAGGACTGACTAGAAGGCAGGCCGTGAGGGCGGGGTTGTTTCTCTCTGGAATCCTCACCCCCAGTTTAGCACCTGACTCATGGTGAATGTAGAAAGGAATGGAATGTTCTGTGCTGCATACTGGTGGACCCCAACACAAAAATGGCAGTGGAAGGAGAGGAGGAAAACGTGGTCTAAAACAAACGAACACAGTGATTATCCCACTCCTGTGTGTGACCAGATAGTTCTTAGTAGATAAATAGACCAGATAGTTTATATAGTAGAAGCTGGGATGCTGGAAGGCTCTGGAAAGCGGGGCTAAAACAGCCCCAGCCATACTTGAGAACTCATCTGCGGCTGTTGGCTGGGTCCCCGAGTTCTCCCAACAAGGCCTCTTCATGAAGCCGGTTGGCTTCCTCAGGATGGAAGCAGACTTCTGGAAAGGACTGACTTGTTTTGTCGAAGCCATGGTTCTGTCAACCTTTGTTTCTCCATCCCATACAGACCTAAGCCTGACTAGCATGACCAATGAAGAGGAAGCAAGCAGAACTCACAGTTTTTAGAATAGCTAAGAAAAACAGTGTGCCTGAGTCAGCGTTTCTATTTCTAGCAAACACATCCCCCCCTCTTCTTATAAACATTTGGTAACGTGTAATTGATTCTCCTAAGATGGAATTCACTGACATTTCCTATCAACATTGATAATTAAGCATACATATTGTCTTAGCAATAGTGAAGGGGATGAATTAAAAGCAAATCATCATAAAGCCACGTTTCAGTGCAGACTTGCTTGACCAGTGGGTGATATTACAGAGCTGCCTAAGGCTGTTCCCATGGAGAAAGAACATGCTTGCATTGGGGGGACTGTGATGATAATCTATGAGCATCCAGGGGGGACCCCCAACAAAGAAGGTGGGGTAGAGATCTGTGAACGGGCCCACACCTAACAGATGGTTTGTCATTTCTGTCATTAAAGCGACAGTAAAACCCTCAATGGTCACAACTAAGACTGACCTGCGGTTTTGCAAAGTGAAGGCAGCAGCCTCTCCCGCCTGCGCCCCTCATCTTGTGAAGTAGGAACCCCGAGCCCTCTGCTTGCCCAGCGACTATCAGAAGCAGCCCTGAACCTTGTTCTCGTGCAGAGGCCAAGCCACCTGGCACCAGAGGCTTTTTGATGTCATTTCCTGCTCAGATATCCAGGTCAGCTGTGCCGAAGGATCTCACGGCTAGCAATATCAGATTTAACAAATAAAAATACAGTCTTCCTAGTTAAACTTGGATTTCAGATGAACTATGAACTCTGAGCCTTATTATAAAAATAACTTGCAAATAAAAAACAGCACACACTGAAATTAACCCGAAGGATGGACACCTCAGTGAGCTTCTATAATGATAGCCATTCAGAAGCTGTGGAGTTTCACTTTGGATTTTACACTTTTTTTTTTTAACATAGAATATATTTTATGTACTTATTCACTACCAAAAACAAAAAGTCCCTGACAGAGTTAGAACTAGAAATAATTAATGTTATATCCTCTTTTGTATCTTGTGCGCATTGCTTCTGTTTAGTGGGCATTGTTTTAATGTATGTTTAAAAGGTTGCATGAGGCCTATTTTACATTAAAAAATTATCTGTTGCTTAACTAATATTTGAATTTGGCTGGACATCCTGGATGTTATTTGTCAACCTTATTCAAAACACCGGTCACCACCCCCCCCCAAAAAAAAGAGAAAGAATGTTCGATCCCTGAACTATAATATTTGCAATCAGAGAAGGCTCTCAAATAGCAATTCTTCAGCATTTGAGGAAAACCCAGCCTCATTCCCATAATTTCTTCTGTCAACAATTCATGTATAGAACTTAGTTTGTAGTGCATGAGTTAAAGTCTCCATTGTCTTAATGCTGGGAAGGAATGTCTGCTTTGAAAGCCACGCCCAGGGATAGCAATATGCTTTCATAACCACATAGGTAGTGATTGAGGCACGTCCCACACATAACCTGAGCCCTCTGCTAAGCTCTGAATGCACCTAGTTATGTCTGTCCAAAATTGTGGGCAAAAGCCCCAAGCCAATGGGACAGACACCATGGACAGCATGGTGCAAGTCCCTAACTCTAGTTCTGAGAATGTGGTTCCCAGAACAGTAGCTGTAGCATATTTTATAAATATAAAATCTTTAATTCTACTCAGTTTACTACATCAGGAGGTTTAACAATAGCGTAGCATATTTTATAATTATAAAATTCTTTAATTCTACCCAGTTTACTACATCAGGAGGTTTAACAGTGGCACCCCACATTTCTGTGTTTGACATGATTGTGTGGAATGATAGGTTGATAAACACTGTTGCAGAACACTGTCCCACTGCCTGGCCTGGAAGTTGATCTGTATATCACAGAGAGAGGGGCAGGAGGGAGAGGGGCATGTTTTCACAGATTGCTCAGAACCTGGCAGCATGAGTGTGGCTTGGGGGCAAAGGTGACACCGTGGAGGAGATAGTGTGGCTTCATTCCAGTGAGAGTCCGGAAAGAACAGCAGTCCCTGTCACCTCCTCTGCTGCTGATCCAGACCACTGCAAACGCCAACCTATGGCCTAGACATCTGGACTGCCACAAAGACCATGAGCCTTACAGTAAAGAGGGTACAATTGCACTCAGGAGGCCTCTTGGTCCCCCACTAGGAATCCTAAAAAGAATAGCATTTAAAAAAAAAAAAAATCTGTTCTTCCGGCGACTTGAAATCTCACCAAGGAAGTAGCCAGCTCTGGATGAGACACTTATGGAATTGGACTTTCTAGGCCCAGCTGCTGGCAACAGGCAGGAGCTGAGGACACTCAGGTTTCTGCCCTTGGTGTAATCCTGTCAGTCTGAGGAAGCCTGAGTTCTGGGAGGAAAGGAAATGCATCTTAGTGTGGGTTTAGCATGGAAAATGTTGATTCTCTCATGTCCTTGATGACTCTGTGGTGTCTAAACCATGCACAAAAATGTTTTGGCCTAGACTTAAAAGCAAGAGAGCTATACCCCTCCCTGCTTGCCTCCCCCCCCCACACACACAGTCCTCCTTGGCATACTGTAGTGGGCAATGCTGAAGGCCTCTTGGCTGACAGTGAAAACCTGCTGTCCAAGCATCCATCAGACCTACAGCCTCCCCTCACAATTATCCCATCAGCTTCAGTCCCAGGAAAATAAACAAGCCACAAAAGGCTTCTAGAAGCAGTCGTCCTAGCCAGAACCACCTCATAGACAGTGGTCTGGCAATTTGGGGTTTCCCTGTGCTATCTACAAAAGAGATCACATTTCTGACCACCCCTCCTGTGGTTGGGCTGGTCCCTCTCTTTGAAGATGGTAATTTCTGAACACTGGCATCTCCATTTTCTTTCCTCTTTGTTTAGCCCGGGGAAACTTAAAGTCTGTAAGTTCAAGTCATAGGTACCGATTGCCCTCTCGAGCTTCTGAACAAAGAGTTGGGCTGGCTCTGGGGAGGGCTTCCAGGAAGCAGGTTTTATGTTGACTCGGCTGATGTGGCTGGTGCCACACTCCACATTTGCTCCTCTGTGAAGCTGTCTCCTAAGGATGACAGGTCAGCCCTCATGTGATGATTATTAAGGCTGCTGAGTGTCTGGGCATCTTCTAAAACACGTTTCTAAAAATAACTTTTGAGGGCTAGAAAGATGGCTCAGCAGTCAAGAGCACACTGACTGCTCTTCCAAAGGACCCGGGTTTAATTCCCAGCATCCATGTGGCAGCTCACAACTGTCTGTAACTCTAAGATCTGACGCCCTCACATGGACATACATGCAGGCAAAAAAAAAAAAAAACTTTTGATAGGTTGTATTAAAATTAATATTATTTCCAACTTGACTTTGAATGGTCTTATGTTAATTCACAACTGGCACTCCTGGGATGAAAACATTCATTGGCACAGGTTCCTCCGGAAAGTATCACTTCCCCAGGGCATCAAGCGATCAGCCCTTCTGAGACAAGGATGCCACAATCTTGTCAATGGCTCGGTGCCTACTCTTCCTTGTCCATCGTGGCTTTGTGCCACCAGGTCCTGTAAGACAAACCTTGTCTTACTTGCTATCTTTTGTAGCTGAGTTTCCTGTGACATGGAGAGAGAAAGTCAAAGGACAAAAATATGTTCCAGTGTCAAGCTCTGTCTGCAGCACTGTCCTGTCGCACGGGTCTGCAGCCCCAAAGGCTGCCCTTTCACAGAAGCAAGCCTTCAGGTGTTTCTCTCTCAGCCAGGGGTGAGTGATGCTGGAAAGGGGGACCCAATGCAGCAGAGCCAGCACCAAAGGCAAAGAATTCGGAACTGCAGTGTGCAAAGGAGGTGCAAAGGAGGCCCCCGCCCAGGCAGCGTGCACCGCTTACATCCACAGCCCACTCCCCCGTGGGCTGGCACAATGTGTGTGTGCCATCCAGGTCCTTTCACCTAGGGACAGACTGCTTTAGTGCTCAAGCCTTTAAACTAGGATCAGGTGTTTCCTGTTGAGGCCAAAACACAGGGTAACAAAGGCGTCTTTGGCGTTCTGGCAGGGGAACGCTGCTGGCACGGCTTGCCCATCTCCCTGCTGAGGGACTCTGCTCCATCTTTCTGTCTCTCCTTCCTTCCTTTCCTTGTACCGTGCGATAAACAGACCACGCAGTATCTTCCGTTTCACCTTGAATGAGCTCTCTTATCGCCCATATCCATGTCACTGACATTCGATTCTGAACTATGCCAACAGTGATCTTTTTTTTAAAGACACACACACAAACACAGAGAAAGGCGGGGGTGGGGGGGACTTTCCTTGGGAGAAAAGATAATGGAAATACACAGAGTCATTGTTGACAGTGTCCTGTCCGTAGGTGCCTCCCAGAAAGGTGACCCGACATCATGATGTTTTTTGTTACCTCCAGGAGCAGAGGTGGGGGTAAGCTGAGTCCTTTTGGGATACTATGTACATTGGCTAACATGGTGCCCCTTAATTGAAAGGGTTTTTTTTTTGTTTTGTTTTGTTTTGGTTTTTTTTTTTTGCCTGATACCAATGATGACAATGTGAGCTAATGAGCTGGGCTCCCTGTCCATGCTTCCCTCATCAATCAGAACCATATTTTGCTCATTTGTGATCTCAGGCAACCTGGTGCTGAGATGTACAGCATCCTCTGCTTTTGGCCTAATGGAGTAGTTCTCAAGTGACAGACATCGCCAGTTCCAGCACCTAGGCTCCACTTTCCAGAAGCTAGTCTGGACTAGTTCTTGAGATATGAAGCTTGACTTTGTAAATAAAGTGAACTCCCATCCCAGGAGTGTCTATGATTGTTGTCCCTTAACCTGCTATTTGATAGAAAGCCCCTGGGCTCTGGAGTCACACAGGTCTCACTTCCACACCTGGTACCACAGCTCACTGACCGGGTTTGGAAAGTCACTGACCTCTTTGGAAGTCACTATCCTGTCCCTAAACTAGAGGAAATAATAGCCATCTTGTGAGGATTTGATCGCCTAATTTGCATTAAATTCCAGACATTCACTAACCATTGCCTTTCCTGGGCTTTATTCAGTCTAATGATCTATTCTATACTATTGGATTCTCTGCTCTGTTATTTAAACTCCAACTTTGTCAATCAACAATGAACAAACAGGACACTTAGTGATTAGGAAGAGTTTCCACATAACCCCTCAGGTTAAGAGAGGCTTGGAACCCTTCCTGAATTTGATAGTAATTATGTTTCTTTCCAGCTGTGGCAGCTGGCTCCTGACTATATTTCCAAGCCAGACCTCTCCTCTTAACATCCAATCCAATGTGTCATGTGATCCTAGTGGCTTCTCAGCTAGATGTCTAGTTGGCAACTCAAGCCTCAGTATCACAGAAGGTCCTGATCTTCCCATAACAAGCCCCCCACTTCCCATCTAAATCAGCAGCAGTGGAGGGTTCTCACCACTGCTCAGGCCTGACCTTAGACATGTTCTGCGTGCTTCTCACGTCTATATGCAATCAGCCAGCAGATGCTGCTGGCTCAACACTCATCAGCACCCACACACCACGCACCTCTGCAGGCCACTGTCTCACGGCATCATGCTCATCTCCCCGGACCATCTACCATTGCTCCTGGTAGACGCTCTCATTTGCCCATGCCTGTTTCTCCTCAGAGCCAAGGGCAAAGAAGCCTGATGGTCTAAATTACATTCCAAACAGCTATGTAGTTGACTCACAATAGAAATCAAACTTCTAGCAAACAGTCCGCATTTGTCCTGGTCCTCTTCATAACTACCTGGGTTCCAACGGACGCTGGAGTCCTGGCCATGTCTCAGTTACCAAGTGTATTCCAGATTCAGAGCTTTTCTGTTATGCTGGGGACTTTCTTCACCAGCATCTATCCACACAGTTCCTGTCCTCCCCTCTGCAGGTCCACACCCAACACACTGAGTGCTCAATCAGGCCTTCTAACTCCCTGCTTCATCTCTAGAGTCCCTGCTTGATTATTTCTCACATGCCCTCATCACCTGGCAGACATGGTTGAACACCTGGTTAACACCTTAGGGCCAGGGATATTTTGTGATGGAGTCGACTGGTTCTGTAGAACCCAGAGGTGTAAGGAGCTACACAGAGGCTTCTGAAAGTCCTCCTGTGAGAATCCATCTCACTGCCTTCGGTGATGGGAAGGTAGAGAACGGCACAGACTCTCTAGCGACTGCACTCACTGCACAGGTGATGGACCTGCCATTCTTTGCTTGTTGTCCTTGGCAATAGTAAATTGTGTACATAAACAATTCAGTTCTTAAGTACGATGTAGTTAGTGATATACATGTTTAAAGATTATTCTTTCTGCTCCATGGCCTTTTATTTAATGAAACAATCCAGGTATCCAATACCCTATGCTTCAAAATTTCTGTTCATTTACAATAACAGGGCTATGAAGTACACAAGCACCTTCATGCGCAGAGGCCAAAAGAAGACATTGACTGTCTTATTCCCCTGAGATTGGGTCCCACACTGAATCAAATTCACCATTTTTTTTTTTTCTAAACTTGGGCTGGCTGGCTAGCCTGCCCCAGCAATCCTCCTGTCTCAGTCCCCCCATAATATTGGAGTTACAGATATGCACGGAGATGCCCAGCTTTTGACACAAGTGCTGGGAGTCTGAACTCAGGCCCTTTACCTTCTGAGCCATCTCCACAGCCTTTATTATTTTTTCCCATAAGTCCTACTAAGAGCGAGGTCCAGCTGTAATACACACTGCTGGAGGCAGCAACACGAACATTTGCCTAGATCAGCTTTTAATTTGATTTCATTTAACATAGTATGAAAGACAGAAGAGAATGAGCACCTGCAGGCATGTCTCAGAGTCTGTCTCTAATCTGTAAAGGTTACAGCCTCAATCAGGCAGCCCAGCCAGCCCTGAGAAGTCTGGTTAATGTTTCTGGTTTCTCTAGAAATAAATACCTTGATTCCAAAAACCTGGTGGCTTTCTCATCCACACCGGATCATACCAGTTATCTGCATACAAGCCACAGGTGATCCCAGAGGGAAGACTGTCCTTCCAGTGTGTTCCAGGGAGCAGAGCTAGCTTATTTGGAAGAAGTCATTCCTGGTTATAGTAAAACCAGCGGGGGCCAGAGGGCTTGGATTAGAAATACGTTAGGCATCTGCCAGAGAGACACTAAGAAACATTTTTCCCCCTGGAAGTCCACTAGACAATCTTATTAATGATCTGCTCTACCAGCCACTGCTTGTCCAAAGATTTACAGCTTTTATAACACATTTTCTTTTGTAAAATCACATACTGAAAACGTGAAGAAAATTTAAATGAAAAAATAACAAATTATGAAACACACAGGTAACATCTCCCAGGTCAAGTCATAGAATAGTGAGAGGCTTGGGAGGTTTACAGGGTTCCCTCCCCAGGGTCCTGACTCACCTCCCCTTCGACTTAGAGTTCTACTATCTGTGCACATGTCTCTCAAATAATTTTACTTGATTTTGAACTTTGCGTGTCTTCTTGAACTTGGCCTACTCTGTATAGTACAGTGAGAAGTCCACAACATTGGCTGTAACAAAACGGGCATTTCTCATTACTGTCTAGTGTCAGTATGAACTATGCATCCTGAACGTAGCACAGTTGGTCCATTTCCTGTCCGAGGACTGCCGGGCTGCTTCAGGCATGGGTAACTGGGAGCAGTCCTACAGTGAACATCCGCACATGTCTGGTGTTCTGGGTCTTTGCACCTTGTCTCCCCAACATTGTGCTCCTCTAGGAGGTGAGCTCTGGGGTGCACACAGGTGTGTATCCGAACCTTTCTCAGGCAGCTCATTTTCGAGAGCGGTTCTAGCAACTTCCACTTCCAGCAGCAATGGAGGAGGTCATTGCTGTCCAACTTTCTCAGCAGCGTTGAGTGAAGACTTCTCATTTCATATTTGAGTGTTCTATAAGCCCTACCTGAACTCCTATAAAACACTTTTACATTTACGTACTTCCGTATGTTGTGTTCATTTATTGACTATGTCACAGCCTGTGTGTGGAGGTAACAGGATAACTCTTAGAGTCAGTTCTCCTTCCACCCTGTAGATCCTGGAGCTTAAACTCAGGCCATCAGGCTTGGCAGCAAGTGCCTTTACCCACAGAGCCATCTCACTGACTCTGATCAAGTATAAGGAAGCCAGGATGATGTGCTCATTACCCGTCCCACATCACAGCTTTTCAGAGCAAGCAACTCCATTAGCACTGCTGTAATAACACTGCTACTCTTTCACTGCAAGTGGCCAAGTAGCCCTTGGCTTCCTTTAACATAGGAAGCTGCACCACCCCTGCATGAAAGTTTCTGTGTGTGCTGCACTTTGCTCATGTTTCTCTCAAAGTGCTGTTCTGAAAACTGAGTCCTGTTTTCCCAGGAGAGGGTGGGTTCAGAGAATCAGACTCAGTTAGAAATGGTGTTGAATTATCATAGATGTATGCCAAGATGCACACTACCACCAAGAAAGCCAAGGAGAAGACTGGTGTGGCACCACACGTCTTTGTCTGCAAGGTACTTGTGGACTGGACACTTAACCGTTAAATTCTTGCATTTCTCTGCCTCATGTCACACGATCTAAAAAAGTCACAAGACCCCTGGAAGGATCCATGAGTGTTTTGTGAGGCTCAGAAAATCACCAGCCTTCATGGATTCCCTCAGGAGAGCAATGTGCCACCGGCCACCCACAGTGCCATGAGACTGCTGGCATTTCTACCACAGTGCTGACGATCACGACTAGAGCGTGGCACTTCTTCAGATGAGTATAAAGAAAACTGGGGACATTCAGGAGACCACTTAAGAGCTAAAGAACCTTGAACCTGAAGTTGAATGAGCAAGTACTGTATTTCAAATGCTCTAAAGTGAGGACAGCACTGTCATGTATTAAGCAGGTGCACACCCAGGGACCTGGTATGAAGCAATTCATGGACAGATTTCACTCAGCCAATGGACTTGGGCCTCCACTGCTCCCCCCTCTCCATTTCCCCCTACTGGCTCCATTGGCTCACTTCCATTCATGATTTGAGGTTCATCTTGGAGGTTTCTTCAGTGCTTGCCTGTACCCAAGAGCCCATGCTGAGGGTATTCTGTATGGTTGCATCAACCCCTGCCTCCTCTATCTTCAAACTTATCATAGTTTATTATTTATTGTCCTTTTCTGTTTCTGTAGCAGATTGCAGTTTCCAAGGAGACTGTTGAGTGTTTGCAAGTGTAAGTCAGCTTTCCCTCAGCAAATTGATGACAGATTAGTTTAGACAGAGGGTAGACGGGTATTAATGGACAAAAGAGAGAGATGATGCGTAGATATAGAATAAGTGAATGGATACCCTCATTTTAGAGGAAAAGTGGGAATAAGACAAGATAGGAACCCTGGACAGCCTGAACTCCAGGCTAGGGCTGCTGATCATGGCTGGATCATGCTGCCCATCAGGAGCCTCCCTCTGCCACCTATGAGAGAAAGCCATCATGCTTTGTGCTAGGAGTCCCTTCAGTCTGCACTAGCTCTGTAGGACCCACTGCCCCATGCCCCCTTCCACACGGGAGGAATGCTCAGCCAGTTGAGCACCTTGCTCATGTCTCACACCATGCCGTCCAGACCCAGGAGCAGAGCTCTCATGGCTGTCTTGCCCATCCCTTAGCCTCTGCTCTGCTGCAAATCCCCTCCCTACACTTTGCCTTCTGCAGAGACCAGTAGGAGCAGAGTATGGAATGCGTCTCAGAATCACAACTAGAATCACCATCGGATTCTTTCTGGCCATCTGTTAATAATTCTTGGACCAATGTATCATCCAAGCAATCATACATGTTACCTGATATCACACTGAAATCATGTAAGGAGCTGCCCTGGAGTCAGAAGGTCTACCTTCATACAAACCCGCGCTGCTCCTCAGTACGTGTGTAACCTGGGCAGGTTTTTCAACCTTCCCTGGCCTCTGAGCCTTATTTTGTAATCAGGTGCGACAATGGTATGCCTGTCTGGGGTTGCGTGAGGACTGGATGAAGTAACGTGCAGAGTCGCGGCATCTGGCACATGCTTAAGCTCATTAAACATGGGTGGATTCCCCACGATGCATTTTTTGCCAGCGGTGGAAAATCGTGATTCAGTGCCAACGTACTTCACAGCAGCAAGTCGTCTGTGGGTCAGGGAGACAGTGAGTGCTCAGGGACTCCACAGCTCTACCTTGAAACCACCCACGTCCGGATCTCCTCCATCACCACCCCCTCCCGTCCTCGAGTTTAGTTTCCTCCTGACATCTTCTGAATGCTTCCAGACTCTAATCCAAAATCTGAGACTACCAGAAGCCAGGAAAGATGTTCTCACATACCCAAACTCCAGCCATTTACAGTGTGACACTCGGCTCTGCTCTGAGAGTGGCTGAGTCTGCGAGGCCCTTTGAAGGCGCCCCCTGCCTATCTCCGCCCTCCAGGCACGGGGAGCCAGCCTGAAGAAATGTCAGAGTCTCTTTGTTGGATCTGCCTATTTTTGCCCCCTCTGCCTCTCAGGTCTCACCTGGGACAACCTGTCTTAGCCAGCTCCTGACTCCCTCCATAGTCCCAACCAACTTCTGGCTCGACGCCTTTCTATGGTCCTGAGGTGGGAGCCAGATAGTCTGAGCGTCCAAGCTTCAGGGATGTGGATTAGTAGTGTTTCCTCGGAGCTCACATCTTTTAAAATAGTTTTCACATGAAAAATTGATAATAGTAGGAATTTTTGTCACTGAGACAACTCAGGAAGATTAATTAACATTTTAGCAAAAAAAAATAAAATAAAAAGGTTTTGGCAAAGTTTCTTTTTCTTGTGTGCCTTTGTTTTTGTTTTTCTTAGGTCTTCAAACATAAAATCTCAAACAGGAAAAATTGGAAGACCCTCAAATCCAATAAAAATAGGAAAGTAAAAATCAGCCTTCAAGGCCAAGTGCGGTGGCACATGCCTTTAATCTCAGCACTGGGAGGCAGAGGCAGGAGGATCTTCTGTGAGTTCCAGGACAGCCAGGACTGTTACACAGAGAAACCCTGTCTTGAAAAACCAAAAACCAAAACAAAAAAAACAAACAAACAAACAACAAAAAACAAAAACAAAAACAAAAAAAAACCCAAGCAAGCAAAACCCCCCAAACAAACAACAACCTCCATCCTGCACTAATGAGGAGGTTCTAGAATTCTCAACTAGGGAACTGCTTTCCCACCCAAGCAATGCGACATGGATTTCTATGTCCACAGATACATTTCCTCATAGATTCTAATATTACAGATCATTGCCTTCTGTGGCTTACCATGATGTCTTTCAGAAAGCCCCAGGTAGAGGAAGCATTTAGTTATGATGAACAGTATTACGTTGAAGACTATGCAGGTGGGTTCTCAGATGGGTTCTTCAATCTCACTGAATGAACAGGGTTGTGGACATTCATCTATATGACTGAACAACGAACATTTAACATTTGTCTTGCTCATCTTAAAAGGGCATTACCCCCCGCCCGCCCCAGTACCATAGACTTGATATCATTGAGGCAATGTAACAAACCACGAGGCATCCTAGAAATGGAGCTGGCTTATGATGATTGTCGGAGCAGTTACCCAGAATGCAAATTAAAACAGGGACTCCTCTTTGACCTCTTTGCTCCCCATGTTCCTCTTTAAAACAGGGACTCCTCTTTGACCTCTTGCTCCCCATGTTCACAGCAGACCAAGAAGGACTACTTCATCTCAGAGAGCTGGTTGCTGTGACTTACAAGCGTCTTTATCATTGTTTTCCTTCCCAGACTTTCTAGTTTCAGGTCTGAGAGAGTCCCTCCAGGAGCTCAGGCTGTCTGTAGCCCATGCCCACGGCTGGTGCTCTTTTTCTGCAGAAGTTCCAGCGAGCAAGCTCACTGAGTACCCTTGGATAATTTTTAACCTTGCAGTACAAGCCATACCTTTTTTTTTTTTTTTTTGTCAGAGGCTGGATGGGTTGATCTGGAATGTAAGGGTTTATTTATTTACAAGCTCCCTGATGTAGAGGGCTATGTTACCAGTGGTGATGATGTCTGGCCGTGCAGGACTTGTGCACATTCTTGGAGCTGAGGCTTACATTGGGGCTTCGATCCCGTGATTGTACTGAGTGGTGATTTTCCATAGCAGCAAAGAGGTCTGGCGATACAATCGTGGGGAGGCGGAGTGAAGCCACCAACATAGGCTTCACTACCCTCCCACACGTGCTTTCCAAAGCCATCTTTTAAAAGCCACCTCACGTCTTCATCTTTTGCAAATCTCCCTTGTCTATGGGGAGCAGGTAAAGTCCTGAGTGAATGTGTACCACATGAGCACAGCCTTGTTAAGGACCCAATGCCTCAGACCCACGGGCAATACAAAGACTTCCTCGGGGTACAGATGTTGACAGTGTGTGCAAGAAATATCAGTCACAGCTTTCTCCTCCCTTCCTGGTGACTGCAGCCTGAGGATGTCTCCTACAAACACCCCCCTCCCCAACACCAATTAGCTAACCTGCCTCCTAGTTCCATTATCTACAATAGACCCACCTCCTCAGCCTGCTGTGTAGAATAAATGTGATGAGATTCCTGGGCTGTCTGGTGTCTCTCCATCAGAGCACACAGCCCACTTGATCCCCGATTTTCTGAACATTTGTCTGGCATTTCTTCATTTCCATATCACCCCAGTCAGGACAATTCCAGTGCTGTGAAGGTCATGGCATTTGACCTCTTTACCTTCTCAGTGCCCATGTCAAATTGTTGTAGCATAAACTTTTTGTTTGTTTGTTTTTTCGAGACAGGGTTTCTCCGTGTAGTTTTAGTGCCTGTCCTAGATCTCGCTCTGTAGACCAGGCTGGCCTCGAACTCACAGAGATCCACCTGGCTCTACCTCCTGAGTGCTGGGATTAAAGGCGTGCGCCACCACCGCCTCACCACATAAACTTTTACACTTAGTTGTGACCTGCTTTGTCAGCTGCTACTTCCTGTGCACTTAGTTAGCAACTCTGAACCGGTGAGCTCTCTGGGGTGAGCTCTCTGAGATGAAGGCCATATACACTTCTGCCTCCAGAAAATTTAGCTCAAGTAAAGCACAGATCAACTGGATCTCTGGAAAAAATCCAAACAGAACTGAACTGCCCCTCCTGCTCTGTGCTGCAGACAAGTCGCTCTGTGGGTGGGGCTATGTTGGGTCACCACCGAGGCCGCTGGAGGAGGAAGAAAACACCACTGATGATATACAACATGCACTGTGTGTCATTCACTCTCTGCCATTCTTGTCTTCTCCCTGGGTATTTAGTGTGCCCTTCCACAGAGCAGATGTGAAATACCATGTGAAGCGTAACCAATAGAAGATGGGACTGGAGACTTCTGGCCTGGGCATCTGTGACATTCACCCAGCACAGCAGGTTTGATGGAACAAAAAAAAAGAAAGACATGTTTGCTGTTGTGGTATGAGTACTGACGTGACTCATCTGCCTGGATGGACATAGGCTGGTGACTGTGACTGCAGGACCACCCTCGCTGTTGGATCTACTGTGATTGCAGGCACTACCCCAGCTGTTGATCTACTGTGATTGCAGGCACTACCCAGCTGTTGGATCTACTGTGATTGCAGCACTACCCAGCTGTTGGATCTGCTGTGATTGCAGGACCACCCTCGCTGTTGGATCTACTGTGATTGCAGGCACTACCCCAGCTGTTGGATCTACTGTGATTGCAGGCACTACCCCAGCTGTTGGATCTACTGTGATTGCAGGCACTACCCCAGCTGTTGGATCTACTGTGACTGCAGGACCACCCTAGCTGTTGGATCTACTGTGATTGCAGGCACTACCCCAGCTGTTGGATCTGCTGTGTGGTGCCCAAGGAGGAAGGGCTATTCATTGTCTTCCCATACAGTCTATGTCCAGCCTCCAAAGCACTCTGCACTATTCATCCAGCAGGTAGAAAAGACATGGATCTTTAGAGTATGGTTACATCTGCCTTCTGTAGCATATTCCTTGACTTCACAGTCACTGGTGCTGATCCCTGGACTCGTGGTAGGCACCTCAGTAAACACTGGCTGGACGATGGGCACACAAAGGAAGCAGAACAGCTCCAGACAACCAAGAAGATGCTAAAGTCAGAGCTCTTGCCTTCTTATTCTTTGAGTGCTTCTCGGTAAATGCCACAGATTACAAGTACCAACAATTTCAAGCTATGACTAGATTCACACCCAGAATCTTCATAATATCAATGATTTAGGGTGATGACAATCAGGGGGTTATGGGGACTTAGCTGTCCTCTTAGAGAAGTTCTGGCCCAGAAACACTGTGTGCTGTTCAAGATGATACAGATTTTTCAACGCATCAAAATTTCAGCCCTTTATATAAAAAGCTACAAGTATTCCTCAGTGACAGATACCTTATAAACTACATTGTTCAGTAAAATTCGATGTCAAGATTCATCACAGTAATAGACTCTAAGCATTTAATTCATCAAATTATATGGGAAACCTTAAGAATTTCCCAGGATTTTTTTTAATAAGACAACACCCCAAAAGGAAAAGAATCCACAAATTAAATTTTAAAAATCACTTAATGCCTTTTCCAAATGGTCCTTGGAGTGTTTGCTGGGAGAACCACAATAGTTCCTTTTGGGGACAACATGATACAAGTGACAAATCTCCCATATATCATGCAGCCTCAACCCGCAGCATTTAATGTGCATCAGAAACGCAAGCATCCCAGCTTCACCTTGGCAGGCTACTGTCATGTGTCCGGGCATGAAAACATTTTGTGCACCAAGGGAAATAATATGAGCAATATCAACACAGGATGATTTCACAGCTGCACTGAGTTAATTAAATGTTATTTTTTTATTTTGCAAAGTGTGTTTGGGTTATTCATTCAAAACACATTAACTGAGCCTTAGTGTGAGCAAAGCAAAGGGTTAGTAGATGTGGAAACAGCCTGCAAGACTGAGGCGCAGTCTCACAGGGAAGGAAAATGGGCTTAGAACTCAAACCCAACTGACTGGTGTTATGTGATTATTTGATTGCATTCCGACAATAAGGTTTGTTTTGAATCAGAGGGCACAGCTAGCCACTAGCTGACCAAAATTAACCATAGAGGTTTTGGAGGACTGATGACAGGAAGTAGTAAGGTGGGGCTTAGAGAGGGTCTCAGTCCTTTTGAATGGAGGCATGAATGAAAGAGGTAGATCACTGGTGGTTTCTGTGCCACTTCTCTGATCATTCAGGTTCTCACCCCGATATCTGACCTCTGTTTTGTTTTTGTTTTTGTTTTTGATAGAGAATAATTAAATAAACGCTTTAGACTGGTATAAGGAAAGAGAAGTCAGGCTCTAAGTGAGACTGGATCGAAAGCTTCAGCCACATTACCAAGTTCTCTCTCTCTTCAACAGATCCAAATATTTTCCCCTCAGATGCTACCACTGATGTAAGAGCTACCTTCACCCCACACAGCCCAGGGAAGGGGAGTCTCTGAGTTTCCTTAGCAAGTGGGAGCCCGGCTTGGTTTGAAGCAGCATGAGGAAATGCCCACATCTGTACCAGTAGTGCAAGCCAGGAGAGTGCTCTGAGGGGCCCAGGTCCCCTAAGCCAAGTAAAATGGAGACAGCGGCACCCAAAGCACCTGAGAGCGAAGGGCTTCACCGGATTAGCCCGGACTGCCATCATCCTCTAGAGGACAGAAGTGGAACGCAAGGAAGCAACCAGCCAATGTCCCTGTGGCAAGTGCCCCAAACGAAGCTTCCTCAAGAAGGAGGCTTTTACTGGAGAGTCGGTAACGGCAGATGGCACAGCGCAGACCCTGGCGTTGACAGAGCCCTCGTGCCCAGCTGGAGCACTCTGCGCGGAGTTCTGCGCGGAGGCCACTGTGCTACTCAGGTTGCGTTTCACTGTCAGCATCGGTTCTCACCCTTCCTCAGGCTGTGATCCTCTAATCCAGTTCCTCATGCTGTGGTGACCCCCCCCAACCATAAAGTCATTTCATTGCTACCCATAACTGCAATTTTTGCTACTGTTACACATCATAATGTGAATATCTGATATACCGGATAGCTGATATGTGACCCCAAAGGGGTTACGACCCATAGGTTGAGAACCACTCCTCTAAGAAAAACTGACAGATTCACGGGAACTGAAAAGCAAGCTGGATCTGTGAGATCTAGGAAAATCAAAGTTGGAGGCTATTGCCTGACCCAGCCTCCATCAGTTTCAGTCCTGCAGCACCCGTGGTAGCCCCGGGTCCTTCTGGACACAACTGTGGCATACCTGGAGTGTCAGCAGCAAGATTTATGAGGAGGCAGAATAAGGTCTCCAGAGGGAAGGACTGTAGTAACTGCAGCAGGGCTGGAGATGGGGGCAGCTCTCTAATCCTTTAGATTAGGTGCTAACATCGGCAATCCTAACACATTGCTGACTCAGTGAGCCTGGGTGACCTGGGCTAATGTCTGTGGCCTCAGTTTCTTTTCTCTATAAAATAATCATAACTATCCTTGTTGTTGATATGTAGGGAAGAACCAGAGGCCATCCCCTCCACCCCACCCCCAGCTCCCCTTACCCATGACCTTGTGGCTCTGCTGTTCCCTGCAGGCTGGCTGGCCACCATCCAGGGCTGGCAATAGTAAGCTGATGGTATCTACTACGGTTTAAAGGTTTCCTGCTTCCTCAATAGTCCCTGTTTCTAAAGTGTAAAAGCCTTTGTGTGGAGCAAAAGCAGTTAGGAAATTTTCAAACAATGACCAGGAGAAATCTCCCCAGACTCCAGGCCTGTGTCTCTCACAGGGGTTCCTGCTCCCAGGTATGAATGCACCTGCTACCTACACACAGTCCTTTGGTGTGCAGGGCTATAGAACCTCTGGGTTGAATTTGACCTCTGTTTGTAACACACCCACCCAAAGCAACTTCATTACCAGTTAGCTTCTTTACTCACAAAAGATGTGAGGGTATTAGTACTGTAACAGGTGAGCACAGGACTATGTTTAATGAGAAGCATTTTACTCTTGGCACATTACACTAGCGGATGATGACTTTATTTGTTGGCACCATCTTCCTGACGCTATTTTGAAATTTTGGCCTGGAAAATGATACTTTCTTTTAAAACATGAAATGTCTAATAAAATGAAATGTACTTAGTGCTGATCCTCTTAAAAGTCAGCTAGTCAAGGGGTCCAGGGGTGCTTTGAAATATGGGTGATGGTTCGCTGGTCTCAAGGACATAAATGCTTCAATTGCAGGATTTCCAGCGGGCAAGACTCTCAGGAGAGCATGAGAATATCTGTCCACGGGCCTCCTTGCACCCTGGCCTCTGGCTGCTGTGCTTTTGAATGGAGTTGCCTGCACTGCTCAGAGCCATCCAGAAGTGGGTAAGGTAAAAAGCATCCAGCGTGTGCTGGACTGGAAAGAGTGGACACCAGAGCCCACCTGATTTTACCAACAGTGTGGTTGGGCTTTAGGTCTCCATTTCTTCATCTATAGCATAAGGGAAACAACATTTCCTCCTAAAATGAGAAGCTTAAATGAAACCATGTGGGTCAGCAGTTTGGCTGATTGTGAGCGCTCAATGAATAGTTATAATTAGTCATAATTTCTGAACCAATGTGGGTTCCATATTTTGTTTGGGCTCTTAGCAAGTGGTAGGGCCATTTGCTGTGTGCCCTGTCACCCTTTCTAGGTTTAAACAGGAGAAATGTCTAACTCATTTCAAAAACTGTGCCTTACCCTATTGGTTAATTAATCATTCATCTAGTTTAGATGCCAAAGGATTATGCTCTTTAGGAATCTGAGCCCCATAAACCCAGGTGGGCTTTGGATTCCCCATGCCTTTTGACTCACAGCTATTCCAAGTTCCTCTTACTTCAAAGGTGAGTGAGCAGTCATGGTCTCATGAGCACCAGTGAATTTCCTTGTCCCGTATCTGTTTCTTAAATAAGATTCTTTGCCACAAATGTGCCAGATAATGTTATTTCCATTCAACATTCTGTCCTCTGCCCTGGAGAATCTCCAAAGCCCCACTGGACTGATCCGTAGCTTGGTGAGTGATGGCTGAATGGTCCCATTCATCTTGCACCTCATACACCTGTACCATGGAAGCAAGTGGTTTATCCACAGACTAGCCGTAGGGGTTAACAGTCACTGTATAATGACCTTGCTCTGAACGTGACAGGTACAGTCTAGTCATCATGTAGGAGCTCGTTGCCTCCTGGAGTCTGTCATTTGAGGATCTAGGTGTTTTGAGTCAGAAACTGGAATGTATGTAGGGACATATACACGTATATTTACTACAAATATGTTAACACTGGGTGATCTAAATACATGGCTGGTGACCACTGTGTTAATATGAAGAGGAATGAGTGCCTAGTACTGTGGTAAGTGCCCTGCACACTTTAGTCTTCAAACCAATCTACGTGTGAACCCTGCAGAGAAGCACAGCAAGCCGGAGCTATGAACAGACAGGCCATTCAGCTGCCCGCTCCTCCAGCTGGGAATTCCGGGGCTGGAAAGACTGTGAGAACAGGCCTCTTGGGTTCCTGATCTAATAGGACGTGAGTGACGAGATGAAGCCATACTTAACTTCCCAGACATGACCCCTTCAGCATACAGACCTCCACGAGAAGGGGCAGGGCCAGTTGAGAGCCAAAATGAAGATTCATCTCCTTTACAGCTGTTGTGATGTTGGCATTGGCCACGGACTCCACCATGACTGAGAGCTGGTAAAGGCTTCGCTGAAGCTTCCAAAGACCACACAGCCTGCTCAATGTGCTTGTTCCCATTGCCCGGGAGGAACAGTGAATGCTTGCTGTACCCCCTCTCCATGCCCCCAAACCTTAAATGTACTGAGCCCAACCTACTACTGAGCGGAACAAGACATTGGAGGGCACTCTTCTGAGTGCTCATTTTGAGTGGCACAGGATATTTCAGACTTTGTAGGGATGCCAGGTCTCAATATCACTCTCCTCATCAAACAGGTCACCCTCTTCCCTTTAATAGATTCTCTGAACTCCAGTGTAGAAGAATGTGGTCACCTCAAGGGAGTCTATTTGTCAAAGTTGTGGGTTTTTTTTTTTTTTCTTTTTCTCTTTTTAAAGACAGAGTCTCACTATGTAGCTCTGGCTGTCCTAGAACTCACCATGTAGACCAGGCTGGCCTTGAACTCACAGCAGTCCACTTGCCTCTGCCTCCTGAGTTCTGGGTTTAAAGGTGTGTGCCACTATGCCCAGAGCAAAGTTGAGATTCTTGATTTTACTCAGAAAGATCGATGTTCTCTCCTTGGATCCTCCCCCAGGACCCTGGAGCCCACAGCACTGTGGCTGAGTCAGCTCAGTTTCCCTCAGGTCATGACCTGCTGACCTTTTCCATCAGTATGAATCACTGAAAACGTCAGCCTTGCTTCATTTTCTGTGCCCGGGACACTCACCAGCCACAGTTTTAGTAGGCTTCTCACCTTGGCTTCATGCCCAAAGCTCCTTTGGCTTGGGTTTCTGCAATTTGGCTGGAAGCAGGAAGAACTAATCTTGGGTTGGTGGCCCACATCCCGAGTGCCCTCATTTCACAGGACATCCGGCTTTTTGTCTGCCTTCCTGACCAGGTCCAATGAAGTCACAAGTGCTGCTGCTTATGAAACTCCTATTCCACCAGGTCCCCTGGGAAGGAAAGGAGGCAATAGAACCATGTACGCAGCACTAATGGGTATTTGGGGATCTCAGTTAATAGCACCCCCTTTCCTCTGTATAAGGAATAAACTGAAAAGGACTAAATCAGAGCCCAACTTGCTAGTTACACCATTTATTTAAGAATGCAGCTTGGATCTGGGACCACAATGGCTTCCTCCTCAGAGATATTCTTGGCCAGAACAGCTAGGCAATTATAGACACCAAGACTGTCCTCTTCCCTGGGCAGTTTTCACTGGGGCCCTAAGAGTGTGGAAAAAAACAAACCCACGTGGAGACTTCAGGGAGGCACAGGGAGACAAAAGGGGCATCATTAGTCTCACTCAATGGAATCATGGACCATGACTGTGGGCAGTGACGTTAGCATTCACTAGTCTATCCTATAGGAAAAGAGGGGAGGGGGGGGGATGCCTAGAAGAGACAGAACTTGCTAAATTCACAGGCCAGGGGAATAAATCACAACCCTACACATATAAAGACTTATGAAGAGTCTAGAGGCAAATGAGGATGGGTAGGAAGAGAGGAGTAGGGCAGAGTGCAAGGACAGCAGGAAATGCCATGTTTCCTGCCATGGTGCCATATGTTCATAACCCCAGTACCAAGAAAAGACAGGCCGATCCCCGAGGCTCACAGGCCAGCCCTCCTAGCCTGCTTGGTGAGTTCTAGGTCAGTGAGAGACTCTGTTTCAAAAGCAAGGTGGACAGTGCCTGAGGAGGGACACGAGATTGTCTCCTGACTTCCACACACGAATACGCATGTGCACCACAACACCATAAACATGCTTGGAGAAATACTAAACAGAGTAGAGGACGATTTAGAGAACTAAGTGAGCACTGTCTGGTCGGGTTTTTAAATGAGCAAACATACGAACTGGAACCCAAACACACTCAGTCAGTCAAGGAAGAAGCAGGAGCAGAGTGGCTGACATTTCTAAACAAGAAATGATTGCTCAAAACATCTTTTAGAAGCTCTGCTGAGATGGTCACTTTGAAAGACATCACTAATATTGTTTATTGAAGCAGTGAAGAGCTTCATGGAACATAAACTAGGAACTGTGTCTTCACTATTCACTTACGTCTGAGTTTTAAATATAACTAGACTGACCCCAGTTTCAATATGGAACTTTTAATCTCCTTTGAGAATGCCAGGAGTTCAGAAATGGCATTGCTGGGTTGAAGGGCAGTCTCCTTATACTTGGGACAAAATAGCCACTGACCTCACATCAGGAGCTGCCAAACACTCCCTTCAATGCGAGGATATCCTTCATGCCCAGGAAAGCACAGGGTTTCTATAGTAGGTCACCAGAAGGGTGGGATCAAGCCAGGACTCTACACTGTGTCCTCCTCCCAAGGGGTGTTGTGATGAGGTCACCCAAACTTGGAAGCAAAAAGAGGAACCTGTTTAGAACAGCTGGCTAATCTTCCCGGATTAGTCAAGATGGAGTCAACTTGACAAGATACAGTCTCGTTAAGAACAGCAGGCCGCAGCAGAGAGAATTCACTATTAGTAGCAGTTTTAAAAATATCCAGAGATTTAAATGTTTTTAATAAAAATAACCTGGTACTTCTTGCATACTAGTGTGACCCATTTAAGGAGACATTTATGGCAGCTCATTTCCTTGGTGGATTTCATAAAAGCATGAATGAGAGACATTTGCCTTTGAATGTGGGGGAAAGCTAGCACATCAAAGTGGAAACAATATCTTGCAGTTTTCCTCCCAAGATTACCAGAACTCTTTGAAAACTCACTGCACACACAGTTCCTCCTGATCTTGAAGGGAATGGAGAATTCAGGAGAGGGGTCCTCTGGAGCTTGTCCAGGGCAGATCTGGGGAAGGTCTTTGTGTTACAAATCAGGCCTATTTAAAGAACAATTGGGTGGTTGTATGCATGTGACAATGTCCCATAAGATTTTAATGCCCATCTTCCTGGGTCTTTTCTTCTTTGGCTGACTAAGAAAGCAAGCATGGAACCAAGTGGCAGAAACTTGGGAGGCTTTGAGTTAAGGGCAGCTTTCAGCCAGACAAAGAAAATGCAGTTGAAGCAAGGAACTGAATCCTGTCAACCCTGTGAGCTTAGAAGTGGTTCTTTGTCACAACTGAGTCTTATCTGAGGCCACATCCTTGTTTGTGCCTATAATGGTGGCCTTGTAAGATCTTACAAAAAATAAAAAAAAGACCCTGAAATGGAGAAGCCAATTACAGCACGCTTTGAAAAAAAAAAAAAGATAATAAACATATGTTGTATGAAGCTGACATTTGTGGAAATGTTGTTTGTCTTTAATTCCAGCACTCAGGAGGCAGAGGCAGGTGGATCTCTGAGTTTGAAACTATCCTGGTCTACATAGTGAGTTCAAGGCCAAGGTTTCCTAGTGAGACTGTCTCAAAAAACCAAAACCCAAAACCAAAACCAAAATGCTAAAAGGTATTTATTTTATGCTGAGTGTGGTAGCATCTGCCTTTCACACCAGTGCCCAGGAGGCAAAGGCAGGTGTAGCTCCATGAGTTTGAAGCCAGACTGCTTTACATACTGAGTTCCAGGTCGGCCAAGGATACAGAGTGAGACTCTGTCTCAAAAATAAACTAACAAAATGTTAACCACGGGCCTGTGAGATGGCTCAATGGGTAGAGGCATCTGCTGCCAAGCCAAAGACCTGAGCTCAACCCCAGGGACTCACACTGTGGAAAGAGAACAGACTCCAGCAAGTTGTCCTCTGACCTCCACATGCTGGCTATGGCACATTGGCACACACACACACACCAAAAAACAAATACAAAAGCAGTATCTATATGGTTCTCCTTGTTCCCTAAAACAGAACACAGACTTCTTTGCAGGGCATTACTTTTCTTCCTTTGTAGCAGTTTTTCTGATTAATTACAAATAGTTGATATTCTCTCTCTCCAATGTTTCCGGGCAGAATAATCCTGTAGTAATGTTGCAGAGAACTCTGCCTGACCCAGGACAGTGAAAGAGTCAGGCAGAGGAATGAGAGAACTGTTGTCCAAGTCTCCAGAGACTCAGTTCTCTTGTTCCTCTGTGGAAAAGATAGCTAAGCTTTTCCCCAACCTTGGAGAAAGTATTTTGCAAAAGTTGACAGTGTTCATCCAACTCCGTAGAGCAGTGGTTCTCAGCCTGCGGGTTGCTACTCCTTTAGCAAACCTCCATCTCCAAAAAATATTTATGGTACGATTCATAATAGTAGCAAAATGACAGTTATAAAGTAGCAACAAAAATAATTTATGGTTACGGGGTGGGGGGACTGTCACCATAGCATGGGGACAGCATTAAAGGGTCCTAGCATTGGGAAGTGTGAGAACCACTGCTCCAGAGCATTGTCCGGAGGTCAAAGTACCAACTCCAGCTTTGCGGCTGTCCATGTCAGTGTATCCTGCTGGTGTGCCATCTGTAGAGTGCACAGAAGCCCTCAGCAAGGGGCCCAGTCAGTCTCCCAAGCCCTCTAAATAACTCCCCATGCAAACGTCTATTGGAGAAATTATTTTGGCCACTCCACGTAGTTAAAAGATATTTATTTAATGCGAAACTCACAATTAAGTAATGGTAGGTCGCAGGTCGAAGGTGTAATGCAGTCCAGCGGTGTTCTCCGGAGCTCTACACAGTCAATCTGCACTGGTCAGCGTCCCGGCACCGAGCGAGCGCCCAGAGCGAGCGCTGGCCCATCCAGCTCTCGGGTCCCCCGGCGCCTCCCCTCGCCCCGCCTCGTAGGCGTGACAGTTGCCAGAGTCTCAATGGGGGTTGGAACTTCCAGATCCAAGCTGGAATGGCTACCCACTACATCTCCCCCTTTTTGTCTAAATAAGAAGGTTCTAAACTAATACAAGACTATATACAAAGGAATGGTTATCAAATATTGTCCAGAAATAATGAGAGATAATGACCTAGATAAGATGGAACTACAACCAATGCAAACAATATCAAGCAAGAAACACATACTAAAATCCAGAGAAGTATAGAGCATAGGTAAACAGCATGTTATAAAGATCATTCAAAGGTGTCCTATCCTAAAGAACCTGAATCTAATACTTAATATGTTCTATCTAAGATATTATATATACCAAGTTGTAACTATAACTGCTAGTCTTCAATCCCATCAAAGACCTGAGAAGGAACATAATGGTACCTGAGAAATGGTAGATGGATGCAAGCAACTTTCGGGAATCTTGCAAGAGTAGACCAAGACAGCTGGCAGCCTGGACAGTCACCTAATGTTTCTCAGCATTGTTGGTGCATTCAAATTGGCTACAGGCCTAGAGTATCTGACAGACCATTTTCAGAAGCAGGATTTCTGAAAGACATCTTACCCTGTCTTGGCAGAGTACAGTGGTCGCTTTCCTTGTGTCCCGCTTGTCCAGAAAGGAGAGCATTGCATTTGTACTGTCAGCCATCAAGGCAAGGGCAGTTCTTTGCCCAGTAGGCCATTTTGTGCCAAAAGACAAACTTCCAAACGGAAATGTCTTAGAAGCCCAACATTCTCTCGGATCAATTGGTGCAGCCAGGAGCAATTGTGTCTCACGTCAACAGAATTTTAAGTTATTTAAATGCCATATTCTCTAGGTCTATGAAGTGTTTGAAGATTACCTATCTATCTGAAATATATCTATGTATACCTAGAAGACTTAACTAACATGGCTACAGATATGATTATCATAGATGACTAATTATTAACCTATTTTTAATTATCCATTACAATTTTAAATGAGTTATATAAACATAATACCTCAAACAAGAATAGAAATATATATATATATACAGTATAACAAAATTAACTTCAAGTTTGTATCAATGAACTAAAATTTATATCAATGTAAAACATTTTAAACATAAACTAAAATTTATACAATGTAAAACATTTTAAACAAGTTGTTCTTTAAAAGTAGGTTCATTAATCTACCCTTTTATCTTATCATCTCCATATCCTCCTATATATCATATCCCCTTTTGTTTTTTTAGAAAGAGATCACATTTATAATCAACCTGTTTTAAATAAAAATATTGGTTTTTCTCTGTCCCACACCAGAGGCTCTTCTGATTTGGGACACAAGAATCACTTAACCATTTTTTTTTTTTAAAGCAATATGTCTGGGTTTAGAGGGGAGTGAGCCAATTCCACATCTAAAGCCAGCTTGGTATATTTGGGAATTTGGGCGTAGCATCTCTTACTACTTCCTGCTGGAGGGGGGCGCTGTATCTTATGGGGACGCAAAGAAAATTTTAGACCTATAGGTTAGTCCGTGAGGCTGTATTGTGTGAACCAGTTGCCTTGAAACCGATCTGGATGTTGGATCATCTGGGCCATGGTGTCATCGGAGTTCTTTCAGGGGTCTTGGCTGGTGAAACCTGATGTATCTTAATCTGGAACAAGTCCACAGCCTCTGGCTTTCTGTGGAAACAAAAGCAGAACCTCTTTTCCAAAGTAACATATCCTTATATCCAAATTTTGAAGTCAAGGTACCTTTAAAATATACATTTTGGCATAACTCAACAGGTTTTGTAATCAAATGTTTTTCTTTAGTTATGAATATCAAAGAGAACATAATCTAGATTCTCTGTGTGGTAGCCATCTTTATGTGGCTTATGTTTTATATTACCTTGAGCCTTGAGCCTATTGCTTTAAACTGTACCATTGTAAGCCTGAAACAGTGCTGTGGCTGCTGGCTCCGCCCACTTCAGCTTCCCAACATGGCAGTGGTACGTTTTCCGCCAGCTCTGGGAGTCATCAAGTCTCAGAAATAGTGGGTCTAAGCTTTTATCAAAGCAGCGTGTAGCCAGAAACCTTTTTTTTTTTTTTTTTTTTTTTTTTTTTTTTAAATAATAGTAAAGACTAAATCTACCACACAGCTTAATTTGCCGCTGGTAGATGCCTCATTTCCGCCATACTGCGGTCAAACGCACCCGCCAGGAACCCGCCAGTGTCCAAACTTGCGTTTTGCCGCATCTAGCTGCCCGTATGAGACAAGAAGCAGGAACCTGGTTTTGGCTCTGTTTAGAATTGGTTATTAAATATTCTCAGGTTTAAGGTGGAAACTCGAGCCGTTAAAGACTAGATAGTCGTAATTTCCTCAGTTATGATAAAAGATAAGTTAGCTATAAAACCTTAAACTCACAAATATAAGATAGATAGGACATCTTCTTTAATATTGTAACTATAATTCTTGCTCGGTAATTGTTTTGTTATATGTAATTTTACCATGTTAAAGTTAAAACCTTCCTTTTTAAAAAAAAAGAAGAAAGGGGAAGTGCTGTGGATATCACTCTATATAAATAAAACACTGATGGCAAGTGACCAGGCAGGAAGTATAGGTGGGACAAAGAGAGAAGAGAATTGGGGAAACAGGAAGAAGGAGGAGAGAGACTGCAGCCACCGCGAGGAGAAGCAGCATGTAGAGACTCTGGTAAGCCACCAGCCACGTGGCAAGGTATAGATTTATAAAAATGGGTTAATTTAAGATAAAAGAGCAGTTAGCAAGAAGCCTGCCACGGCCATACAGTTTATAAGTGATATAAGCGTCTGAGTGATTATTTTATAAGTGGATTGTGGGACTGCGGGGCTTGGGGAACCTGGAGAAAAGCCCTCCAGCAACAAACGTCCTCAGCTAGAAACCAATTCAAGTCTAAGAAGAAGGCAAGGGTTCCTTTGTCTTCGCCATTTTGTTTTCAGGTGTAACCCTGACACTCCTGTCCATTTTCCTGATGTTTTTAAAGAATTCTCTCAGCGTCTGATCCTGTGCCATGGTTTTGGCTTTTTTGTTTGTTTGTTTGTTTTTGTTTTTCTGATATCCAGCAACTGAAGCACTTGTTGGAATAAAAAGCTACTTTCAAGCAATTCCGTCTGCTGTATTTTGGCTATGGGGAGGAGGCTAGGGCATTTGAGATGCAAGTCTGAGTGATTTTCCAGGATTGGGATGGGTCACAAATGCAGCTGATTTCACTGGTTAGCCTCACAGGTATCCTGCCGTCAGCCTTCCAGAACAAAGCTTTGTTAAGAACAGGGGCGTCTAAACATGGACTTTAGCCTCAGTGCTGTAATGTGTTAATTAGCAACAGCTTAGAGAACAGTGCGGCGAGTTTACCCTGGAGCCAGGAGATCCACTCCATCACTGCCCCTGGCCTTTGCTAGCTCCCCTGAGAAGATGGGAGGCAGCCTCACATATTGTTGCTTTTTGTCTAGTGTGTGTGTGGTGGTGGTGGGGTGGATGAGTGGTAATGAAATGCTTTGAGATGGAAAGGGAGGGATTGTCAATAGACAGCTGCCCCCTCCCATTTCTGTTCCTAAAGGACAACGGAGTCTGCTCAGGTCCCACTTCCCGGAGAGTCTGACCTACTATGCTACATCCCAGGGCCTCCAGGGAATGTTGCCCTGGGTCACTGGAGCAAGACCGGGAAAGAAAAGAGGCCAGCAATTACAAAGGGGTTGTGAACCATGTCCCAAAGCATCATTAGGTTTCTGGAATTCAACAGGGCTTGTCTACAGAGCCAGGCCAAAGTCCCTGAGAAAACATGTCATGTTTATGCCGTATCCTTTCCAGAGACTTCTAAGCCCCTGTTAACATGAGTAGTAGACCCAGGTTCAGTGTCAAGGAAAGGGACTCCATGAGTGTGCAGTCTCCACCTGTGGGTTTAGGTAGCATAGGAACTAAGAGAAGAAAAATTCTCAGATGGGTGGACACACTGGGTGCCAGCCAAGATTTCCAGGCTGAGGTATGGGTTCCCTTTCTCCCTTTGTTCTGAATCATTCCTCGTTCCATAATAAGTATTTATCATTTCTGTGCATTTGCTAAAATAGATACTAGGTTTCCTGAGTATAAACATGTGCATATTTAGACCCTGAGGCCTCGTTCTGCCTCTGCCCCACATTCCCAGGGCTCTGAGAGCTTGCCTTGCTGTCTCTGACATGGGGAAGAAACTGAAAAACCAGGTCTTGATTTAAATCATGGTTTACTAGTACCCACCGGCCACTTGACCTTGGTGGATTTGGTTGACCCCATGACACTGACTTCATGTCTATGATGTAAGGGGCTTAAGACTATCTACACTCAAGCACAACAGTCAGATGAGGAAGTTTTATTTTAAAGGAGGTCAAATAAAGCGCTACTGAAAAGCTCTTGCAAACTATGAAATAATCTCCTACAACTAGCTCCCAATTTCCTTGTTAGCCACACAGGACAAATCAAGAGCTGAAGCCCAGCATGGCAAGATGGCATGTGACGGGATGGCATGTGACAAGTGGGCTAGGTATGTGGGGCATAATCATTCATTCCTGACAGAGATGCTAGTGTCTACATCGGATTTCCCCAGGTGCCTCTCGAATGTTCTTCCTAGCTATTCCCCCACCACACACTCACTGTTTAACCAAAGCCTTAGCTAAGAAATATGAGAAAAGTGGTATACAAGACGAAGGAAGAGTTTATAAAATGCCAAGCTGTGGCCAAATGTGGTCACTGGTCACAGTGCTTGAGAATTACAGCTGAGCACAGCAGCAAATGAAAGCCAGATTCTCTGCAATCCCCAGGATTGCTCCGCAAGCCTGGCGGGATGAGCCAGCGTCGAACAGAGCGAACGAGGGCATGTTAACAAAAGCAGAAACGCATAGCTGTCCTTCTGACCGTCAGCAACTGACTTTGCGAGGAACGGTAACATAAATTGAGTGTCAAGGCCAAAGTGTGTGGGGCGGGTGCCATGTCACACTGCAAGTGGCGATGGTCCTTGTAATTTTACAAGTTGCTGCACCAAAGACTGGAAACCATACAGGAAGATGCAGGAAAAGCCTGGGGTCTAATTGCCCTGGGTACACAGATAAATGGTGATAATTCCTTGGATTTTTGTTTTTCAAAGTGAAGTTGCTGGTATGACTCCTAAGTCTTTATTTGTGACTGCTCCCTCACTGATGTTGAAATGGGGCCTATGATGTTGGGGAATTTTACTTTCCTCGAGTACTAATTAATAGAAATGTCTCCAATTAATTGACCCAAAGATCTAAAACCCCCCTGCTGTCAGATACATCCCCTCTACTTACCTTTGGAACCTCTGGTAGAACTTAGCACAACTGTGCCCCGGGGTCTAAGAAGCGCGCCACCCTTCATCTCAACACGTTCTTTAGCAAGCCGCTCCATCTGGTCTGTTATGGGAAGCAATAGTTTCTATGTTCTTGATTACGGCCAGCGCTAAATCAAACACCAGGGAAACCACTCGGTACATTTTCAGAGTGTGAACAAAATGCTAAGAGTCACAATGATGGCAAAACAATCCAGGTTCTCCTGATTCAGAGGTGGCCCCAACACAGTGATGAACCTCAGGCCTGCAGGTCATGCATGGCACCATGTGGGTGCAGTGCTGGCTTGGGAAGGTGTTCCACAAACTGAGGCACGACACAGGGTACACTTGCATGTCTGTAATCTAGAACTGTCATCTTCAAAGTATGGTTCTCAAGCGTTAGGTGGCAAGGTCATCAGGATCACCCGTAGGCTGTTAAAGCCAGAAAGTTTGACTCTGGAGGTCTGGGCTGAGCTTGAGGATCTTCTAACACATTCCCAAGTGGTGCTGAGGCTGCAGATGCAGGCCCTGACTTGGTAAGGATGCTTGTGTTTGTTCCATGGGGGCCTTCCATGTAGGAGAGGGCTGAGCTCTGCAGAAAAGCAGGATGTGTGAATAAGGCCGGGCGGTGGTGGTGCATGCCTTTAATCCCAGCACTCAAGAGGCAGAGGCAGAGGCAGGTGGGTCTCTGTGAGTTCGAGGCCAGCCTGGGCTACAAAGTGAGTTCCAGGACAGGCTCTAAAGCTACACAAAGAAACCCTGTCTTGAAAAAAAAAAAAAAAAAAAAAAAAAAAAAAAAAAAAAAAGAGTCTTCAAAGGCCTCCATAGGCATGGGCATCATCTGGGGAACCTTGTTATGGGAATTTTCTTCAACTAGCCCAAGGTGGGCTGCACATCACAGGGTGGGGGGGGGGCTTTTGCTGCTAACCACAGTGACTGAGAGGCAGAAGCATGCAATTGTTCCTTGATGATTGTGAAATCCCCAGCTTCCTACCCCCTCAGTCACTTGTCCAGCTCTTCAAATGATTCAGTCACTTCAACTCTACAAGAACCAAGGTGTTTCAAAAAACAACAACAAAAAACTATCTTACTTAATTAATAACATATTTGAAACCATGTACCCCAAATACACTCCTTACAAAAGATAACAGAAAAACTCTGCTCTGTATGAATGTGATGGCTCTTGTTCCTTTGTGTAAAATGGCTTATGAATTAAATCATTGTGGAAGAGTTCATTCTTTTAACTCTGAAATGAAAACAATGTCAAGTACAATATTATGCATTTTCCTTCAGGGGAGGCAATACTTTCAGATTTGTCAAAGACTCAAGCAGATAAAAATAAGGAAAATAGAAAATAGGTACATTTTAAGGATCAATGAAATTAATGGACTGGCATTTTCATCCAGCGAAGGAAGGAATTAGGAAGGGAGGAGGCTTGGGGAAGATGACTAAGAGTTCACTGGATCTAATACAGCTGGGGGTACGTTGACTTCACAGTCAGTCATTGGGTCTGTGGGAGTCTGGCTCATCAATGCCATGGGGAAGAGGCTTCAAGGATTATGAAGTGAGAGGCCACAAGTACCAAGTGCCCCTGTGGTCCTGTTAGATATGGATGGAACCTGGGGGGGGTGTACCCAGGTTTCCAAGTGCATTTAAGAAGCTGAGACCTGCTGTAGTAGGAATGAGGGTATGGGGGTTGAGGTAATGCTGTCATGAGCATCACCTCCATGGGTGGTGGCCATAGAGATGGCAGGTAAACATAATCTCAGACTAACGTGTGCCGGCTGTACCTAGAGAACTTGCTTTAGCAGTGCCGGGCCCACCTCAAGCTCCACCTCCTGTAGACGTGATAGGGAGGTGGAGAAGTTGCATTTCTAACGCATTCCTGTGATAATGCTGGTAGGAGACTGACTACACTTTATGTGTCAATCAGCACTTGAGATAATCAACTTACAATGTGAAAATGTATCTGGGCTCGAATTTCAGCCCATAGTTCTGGCAGTGGGTTGCTTAGAGCCTGTAGAGGGGCAGGGAGCCTGTGTTAAGCAAAGCCTTTCACTTCATCACAGAGGGGATGCTGAAGGAGCGACAAGCAGGGCTGGGATCCCCACCATCCCCCTTGAAAACACACCCCAAATGACATAAGACCATCTACTGACCCCGCCTCTTAGTTTCTCCAACAGCATCAAGGAGAACCAAGCCCTTGACACCCCAGCCACTGGGGGCCAGTCTGAATTCAAACCATAGCACTTTGTAAATCATTGGGTTTGATTAGGTTTTCTTGACTTCTTCCTCATTGCGCTTTGAGGCTGGATAATCTGTTACTGTGTGGAATTGTCCTGCACTTTATAGGCTATTAATATCAGACCAGATTCCACCCACTAGACACCAGTAGTTCCCAAAGATGTGATAACCAAAAAAGTTCTCCAGCATCATTGAATCACACACTACTTTAGGTTAATATAACACACACTCTGTAATGCTGTAGGGGTGTGATCTGGAAATGTGGGAAAGGTAAACTGCAGCCTACAAGGTATGAATTATATGCTTAAAACCCAAATGACTTGTTCGTGTTAAGGCCTCATACTTTAGATTTTAAAGAATTGTTGTGGAATAGTTAGCTATATAAAGATGTGTTACATTTGTTTATGCTGTGGAATATTACTTTAACTGTGTAAAAATGTGTTACATTTGTTTCTGCTGCATTTGTTTAATTATGAAAAGATGTGTTGTTGTTTCACCTTGCTTATCTAAGGCACCTGATTGTCTAATAGAAAGCTGAATGTCAATAGCTAGACAGGAGAGGGATAGGCAGGGCTAGTGGGCAGAGAGAATAAGTAGGAGGAGAAATCTAGGCTGAGAGAAGAGAATGAAGGAGGAGAGGGACATGCCTGGGGGCAGAAGCCAGCCAGGCACCAGCCAGCCGTAGAGACAGCAGGAAAGTAAGATATACAGGAAAGAAGGAATGGGGGTGGGGGTGGGGGGAGAGGAAGGGACAGAGGGAGAGAGGGAAGGGAAGAAGGGAAAGAGGAAAGGACAGAGGGAAAGAGGGAGGAAGGAAGGATGGGAGGGAGGAAGGGAAGAAGGAAGCAAGGAAGGAAGATAAACAGCTCTGAGCAAAATGTAGATAAAGAGAAACAGATTAAAGATAAGGCCAAGCATTCATAACTAGTAAGAAGTCTCTATGTCATGATTTGGGTGCTGGTTGGTGGCCCCAAAGAAAAAACCCGGTACAAATGACCCAGAAAAATCAAGTTAGAGCTGTAATTCCAAGTTTCTTTCAGGTTTCTGTGCTCTAGCATTCTAAAAGACAGTTAAGGGTTCTCTCCTGTATACTAATTATTCCCAGATCATCTCTCTAGAATGTACAGTTCTGGATCACTTTCTCTGTCACTCTTGTGTGTGTGTGTGTGTGTGTGTGTGTGTGTGTGTGTGTGTGTTTGTATAGGTTGTTTTGATTTCTTTCATTATGTAGTCTAAGCTGCCTTGAACTCATGATCCCCCTGCCTCAGCACACTCCACTTCTCCCAGACTGGTGTCATAAATCTGCAACACCAGCCTGGCTCATTCATACTTTTGTGTTTTCATTTATGATTTCCATATTCTGAAGTCCTGCTATCTGTCAAGGCCATGTTCTCTACCTGGTAGGCACGTTTAAATATTCTATGCTCAAGAATACTTTTTCAGGAAAAAAAAAATGGTACTATTAATATAACTTAGTGAAGTTTTATTAATGTAGCTCTTGCAACCATTGACCTTCAGCCCATCCTACACTGAACACTAATGATAATGATAATAAAGTGATAATAATAATATCACTAGTGATAGTGAACTGCCCAGTAAAAAGCCTTGTCACTCACTCTGTGACCCGGTATCACCCAGAAACTGTTTAGAAATGGAGAATCTGGAGTCCCATCCCTGCCAGGCTGAACTGAGGGTTTAAACACGGCTGCAGGGATTTCCAGGCAGTGATGCTCAGAAAGCTCCATGAAGGCCCTGAAGTCCCCTCAGCCTTAGAACCCTCGGTACACATGCTTTTCAGAATACCAATTCTGCATTTGTGATTTTGATAAATGTTCCTTTCCTCTTCTAGATTGCAATGTCTCATGGTCAAGTCTGTTTTTGAGAGCCACACACATTGTTCAAAAATCTGTTACACAAATCAATAAACCACGCCCTGGATCCCCCTTATATCTGCTTCCCCAACCTTTGAGGGCTGAGCAGAGCTTCAACTGGGTTTTCTCTGATCCTCAAGGGATTAGAAAGAATCTTGATGTAGGGAAGCATACTTGAATTATGGAAGAATTGGGCCCGCAGCAGCTAGCAGTTCTCTGAGTGCTGGGAAGGAAAAAAGGCATTGAGTGTTGTCAGAACATGGTCCAAGAATGGAGTTGTGTGAGGAGGATTCTGAGTGCTTGTGAGAATACTCTAAGAAAACAAAGAGTCTTGTGACCTCAGTTTCTTCAAAGCATGGAGCTGTTCCTGGAATGGGTTTTCGTACTCCTCCCAGGTGTAGCAAACAGGAGTGAGTTTACTTCAGATCACTCATTATTGCTTGCTGTTGTTACCCAATTAAATGTTTACATGACTCTATGGAAAAACATGTTTTTGCCATGTGCAGCTTGTCCTTGTGATTGTATACACTTTGAACTCATGAGAACTTTACTCAGGTGACCTTTCTTTCCTAACCCTTGGAGTATAAATTGTCTGATGCTCTGAATAAAGTTGGCTATTGCATGAGACTTTAGTCTGCCTTATTTATTGGCTCAATTCTCCCAGATCCCTTGGTCTCTAGAGCAGTGATAAGTGTGTTCTCCCTAATTCTATGCAAGGACTTTTATTCTTGTATGTTTTCATTTTGTTCCTTCAGTTGTTTTTCTTCCCACTAGGAAAAGTTATTGGTGTGAGAATAAAATGTTATAAATTAACATGTACTAATAAAATATTTTATAATGCATTTATACTTAAGTATTTACTTATAGCTTATTTTGGCATGTAAAGCAATTTTTTCAGTAAATTACAAAATGTAACTAATACACTGTGGCAAGCATGTGTCCTGATGGCCCTTTCTCTCCTGTCTGTGAATGTGATGAAATGGGCTTCATGTTTATAACCCAGAAAGTATAATAATATCTGTGTTCCCACTCTTCCAGGGAGTAAAGAAAATTCGAGCATGGCTATAAAATAGCAGTGTATTGCTTTGGGACCTCAGTCACAAAAATCAGAAGCCAAAAAGCAAGAAAGAGACACCCAGTATTATTAACAGTGTTTTTATTTACAAAGATTGCTTTTATTTGGCCATTTTGAAAACCACGAACATTTTTCACTTTAGAAAACATTAAATAATAAACAAGATGTTATACAGTACTTTGGATAACTTCTTCAGTGTAGTGCAATGTCTTATTGGCACCTAAAAGTGAAATTCTCAATTATTTTCGTCTTTAGCTGTGTAGCTACATGACCAAAAAGGAACTGAGTCATGAAACATGGATGTAAGAACATTTTATCTGGCTTTAAAGACTTGGGTCAGAAGCTCCAACTCTGCCTTTATCAGTTAAATGTCAAAGTCGCTTGGACCTGTTTTAAAAAAACAAATTACCAGCTTGTGGAATTGGAAGGCTCCTACTGAGAAAGTGAGCCATGGGAGAAGGTGAGGGAGAGGGCTGACAGTGCTGTGGTTGACACATATTCAGTAGCCATGTTAACTTGTCCCATGCAAAGCAGAGACAATGCACCAGACAAAAATCTCTCTGACCTGTGTTTCTTGATAGGATTTCTCTGAAAAACAAGTCCAAATAAGCCACCATTGAACAAACAACAGTCTCACCCCCTTACCCAGGAATAAAACATTAACACTGCCGCATTAGGACATTATTAAGCTACTGCACCATCTGTCTGTTATAACCTCTTCAAAAATAAATGGTTTGGGGGATTCGTTGTTTTGATACTGTTGTTGGCTGTTGAGGGAGCGGCATCTCAGTGAGCTCAACATCTCCTTTTGTGCTCTTTCCAATAGGTCAAGATAAGAATGCCTGGTTCAGGGCTTAGTCCAAATCGCTTCTTTCTGAAGACTCATTGGTATATATTACTGTGAGGGTCAGAGTATTTTCTAGCGTTCATAATTTGGTACTTTACCTTTATTAAATAGGTAAAATTTTAATGTAGTTTTTTAAATGGGGGGAGGGGAGAGAAGATAGAGAGGAAGAGAGGTGAACAGGAAAGAGGGTGAGAGGTAGAGGGAGATGGGAGATAGATGATAGATAGATAGATAGATAGATAGATAGACAGACAGACAGACAGATAGATAGATATGAGAGAGTGAGATTACAATTTTCACACTTCTTTTTGGTAAAGAATTTGGCTTAGCAACTGTCCCTGCCAGGAAGTGCCCCTTCACACCCTAGCCTAAGCCTGTTTCCTCTTGTTCTATTCTCAGTGCACATGGAGAACAGCTGGTCTCCAAGCTCTTGGTGCCAACCCTTCACATACTGGAAAACCATCAATGGTTTGCCCCTCAGTCTTCTCTTCTCCAGGCTGAATAATCCCAGTTCCTTTACTTTTGCATCATAGATCTTTTTTTCCAACCCTTTAATCATCTCTGTGTTTCCTGGCAAAAACAGCAGAAAATATTTTGATTACTTAATCAGAAATGAGAGAGAAGGTCAGGAGAAAGCTGATGTTTTAAAGTTAGGAGTTTTTCGTTTAGCGAAGGTGTGATAGAGAGGAGCTACAGTTGGGGCTCCGTGGATACTAGAATTCCAATCCCATCCTCCTCTACCGCATGTGTCTCATTCCATTGCACACAGCACCTCGGTGCACAGGCCCGCTTCCCATCCCGGCCTCGGGTAACATGTCAGCCATGACCTACACTCATGGACACCCTGTCAGCTTACAGCTCGTTGTGAACGCCTGTCCCGTGGGCCCTGCCCGTACACTTCCACTCCCCACTCATCTTTACCAAGTTTCTCACCAGGGAAGCCGTCTTACAATGGTGAAAGCTGTTGGTTTAAAGTATAACTCAAAACGTAAGGGTTTTATATATTAACTGCAGGCCCTTGCTTCCCTTAATGGTTTATTTCCTTCTGTAAAGGTCAAACTCAAGGACATCGAAGTCGAGTCATGCTTCCACCCCAGCGGACACCTCTGCCAGTTTTCTTGCTGCCAGTGTAAGATCATGGCATGGATGACAATTTCACCATGTATTTTTTTTTTTCACTCAAGCTATCATAAGCTGCCTTTGACCTTGCAACTAGAGTCTGTGAATATCAGGAACACGTAAATACTTATATTAATAGCACATTTACACAAACACAGTACTACTAACAAGGAATTCCATGCCCACCCTACATAACTCTCTTTAAAAGAAAAACACCGTTTACAAGAATAAATGCATCTTAATATGTTATACGCCCTTCCGTTATAAAGTGTATGGCAGTACAAGTCAGAGTGAGGTCAGGCCAGCACAAGTGAAGAGGATCAACTAGTTTCACAAGCACGCTGTACATCATACCATAAGCGACGTCAATACTACTCAGGGTACAACACTGGACAGATCACAGAATGCCTTTTGCGTCGAGTGGAAACTTCCCCCATAGCTGGCTATCAGGCCCACTCTGTAACCAGGATGAAGGGTGGCATGGGTCATATATGCCAAAGACCTTCATAAAGGAGATACAGGGTAGAGAAGGAACCACCCTAGAAGGGCAGGATGTGTCTCCAGATGCTCCTGGACTTCAAGGAAGGTGTCACTGTTCACCGGGATGGCACAAAAGCAGGCCGCCAAGGCCTGGCTCACCAACCAGCGTTCCTCCTGACCCACTCTTGCCCTAGGCCTGATAAGGGGGAGGAGATGAGAAGGCAAGGATTGAAAAAGGAGGAAGAACGACACAGTTCACTGCCAGCTCTGGAGCTGCTAGTGTTCTTCTTAGCAGTGACCTTTTTTCAAGCTCACATCATCCAATCCAATCTCCCCTGTGTGACCACGCCTTTTTTCACCTTTGAAGATGACCTAGGGAGAGAACGCACACACTGGTCAGGCCTCCCCTGCCCCTTCCCAGCGCTCGCTCATGAAGCATAATAAGGCAACCCTTCCCCCAAACCAAACATTAGACGTCTACAGCAAAAGGAAACACCAGGACGCAGGGGCCAGCATCCGCAGCATCCCGGGGCCCGGGGCCTTTCGGGAGGCGCTTGGATCAGTGAGCTGGTCACCAGACCGGAGTTCTCAGAGTCAGCTACTCCTCAGATCGGCAGTCTCACTACACACGAGTGTACTGCAGGAATGCTTGCAGAGTGGACGCTGGTCAAAGACGACCAAGGTGCAGAGGAAGAAGAGTGTGGTGGGGTATAAAGCTGAGGAGGAGGACTGAAGAGCTGCAGGGCCAGGTCTGGCAGCCTGTCTTGACTTTTCTCTTGATAACATCCCCTCACAACCCACAGTGAGGCAGACACATACAGCACAGTCCAAGCACACTGTTGCTTTGGCTGTGTGGTCCCCAAGTGTCTGCTCTCTCACACTTTATACTCTGGAGGGTGTCCCTGCTCCCTTAAACCAGGACCACACTTTCAGGACTGTGACTCGGAGCATTTTCCTGTCTTACTTCTCCAATATAAATATTAAGGGAACAAAAGCAAAAGGGACATAAAATTTCAGAGCCCCCGTTAAAAGCTGTAATGGGGTCTGCGGGTCTAGCATGCTTTCAAGAAACTGAAAGAATGCAAGTATAGAGTCTTCCTGGTAAAGTTGTGTAAGAATCTACACAAAGATGACATTTTCCAAAATTCACCCATTATTTTGGTGGGGTGTGACAGGTCATTTTCTCACTAACCAAGAATTAGTTATTCAAAATAATTTTTTAAATTTAAATACAGCTTACACTACCACTCAAAGCTTCCCCCCTTAACCCATCCTGAACAGTGCTTTTCAATCCTGGGCCTGGGATCCCATCTGGAATTGCTTAACTCTGATCTCTGGGCCAAAGGGGAAACGGAATGTCAAAGGAACACTTAAAAATAGAAAGGAGGACTACCTCCACAGAGGTTGCCATAGCAAAAGTTGGAAGCTTAAGGAATTGAAGGAAAAGGAAAAGCAGGCACTGTTAATCACAACACCCAAGACCCTGGATGTTTCTATCAACTTATTTTTAAGAATATTTTTCAATAGCTAATCTCTCCTTGAAAACAGTCTGTCATCATGAGGGAGTGAGGGTGTCATGGTCAAGGTCACACGAAAGAAGGAAGAAGAAGCAGAAAAGAATTTTAGAAAGAGGCAATGGATGGGCCCTTGTGTGCAGGAAAAGCCACAAACCACGGGACCTGAATTCACAGAGCAAAGTTCCTTCCAACCTATTCCTGGGCTCTCCTCTGAAGGCAGAGCCTCCATTTGGGGATCTACTTACGCTCTTGACGTCAGCCCCTCGCAAGGTGATCTGGGTTTGCCTCCAGCCATGGCCACCATTTCTTCCCCACAGGGCTGCTCCATGGGCACCATGTTTCCTCACAAACACCTGCAGTGTGCCGGAGTGCAGCCCAGTCACCTTGTGCCTGAAGGACAGGCACAGGTCCCCTGCATGCATGAGGTGGCCGAGAGGGAGCACCAAGCGAGCAGCTTTTCCCCCGGGGGCTTTGGCTGCAGACACTGTGAGATACTGTCCACCTGGAATGGGAAAAGCAGGGCCTCTTTCCAGCACAGACTGTATGGGCAGGAGGTTCTTCATAAACTTCAGACTACAGCATTCATTGATTAAAGAATCCCAGATCTTTTTGAAGAAGAAATATATTGCTCATTTCTGTGCCTACTGTAAATGCTATGGTGTTTGCAAATAACACCCATATATTTGGCCCATAGAGAACAAAGACAACACATGATGAGTACCCCAAACACTGACGTTTCCTTGGATATGATCAGACATCCCTAGGCACATGCAAGCACTACCTTCCGATCCTCACCAACTCTGCTGCCAGGCATCTCACACTAGTTGAGCAGAAATGACCCGACATTTCCTGGGTAAAATTTATTTGTAGACAATGAACCTCTGGACAATAAAACACTGGGTAATCGAAACTGCATTATTTCTGCTTATTCTCCTCCCCCTCCACTTAGAAACAGTCCTTAAATGCAGAAGGATGTTTTAAAAACAGTTTGCTATCTTTCTCACATCGGGTCATAGTTAACATCAGGAACACGTACAGGACACTCTCCACACCTTTCCAGGGTATCCATTTCATTTGGAGGGTAGTGATTTAAAAGACTTATATACATTAAAGGAAATCATAGTGTGTATCTCTGTTTGTCTGTTTGTCTATCTACCAGTCTTGTCACCTTGGCTGCCCTCAGACCACTGTGTCTGTGGGTTTCCCATCTCTCTTTTGTTAGAGAATTGCAATTAGAAAAAAAAAAATTAAGCACCAGTAAAGAGGGGTTGCTGCTTCTCAAGAGAAAGTCATGAGTGGAAAGTCAGGGCATGTACAGATGACAGTCCCTACAGGCAGCTTTGTCACGCCAGCTGAAAACACACCAGAGTTTCGACATTGATTTGTCCACAGGAAGAATGTGGCTGGAATGCTGAGCACGTGTATCTGCTGTGGGAGAAAGCTCATTTCCTTTCCAGTTCAGAGACAGACCACCGCCATCGCCTTACACTTTATTTAGACAAGACATGGCAAGAGACTTGGGGTGGCGTCTTGTTCAAGTGTGCTTTTCTCTACCAAGCTCAGGCTGGTGTTCTCCCGGAAGCTGACTTTTGAGTAACAGTGACGCACCTGTGTTCTGTGCTCAGTGCTCCTTGCAGGCTGCAAACAACAGAAGCCTGTCCCACCTGCACCTCCCCATTAACATCCTAGGATAGAACTGGTACTTAGGTTCTTTGTTGGGTAAATGGCTGATGCTCCAAAACCAGAGCAAAAACCTGCCAGAATATTGGTTGTTGACTCATGTATCCAGGTCAATAAAAACACACAATGTGTTGGCTTCCTCCCTCCTTATTTTGGCTCCATTCCCTCACATACTGACACCCCCACAATCCTGGGGCAAAAATTTTATGTGCATGTTAAATGTCTGTCTCTAAGTCGGCTTCAGAATTGTCACAGGTTGTGACAAAGGCTAAGGTAAGATTGTTACAGTGAACCCGCAAGTTTTAAGAAGACAGGGATTATCTTAAATCTCTGTGGAACAATGTATGCTAATACATTTTGTGAAACGCAGCATGCAAACAGAGCGCCTCCCAAATCGAGGCACCCAGGATTCAAACAACCCTTTTCTACACATACTCAAAACTCTAAAATTGTGATAATTATGAAGAAGTGGCTACTATTCATCCTCCACACAACTCTGACTTGGTTTTTTGGGGTTTTGCTTTTGTTTTTGTTTTTTTTAGTTTTAAAATCTGATTTATGATTGACTAATTGTTGGGGGGGGGGACGCCGACATGTCATAGCACACATGTAGCAGTCAGAGGCATATGGTGAGAACTCCCCAGCACACTCTGAGGAATGGTTCTGAACGGCATGCCAACATGGGCTGGGCACTCTGATCACCCTCCAGCTCTCTGCCGTCTTTTGTCTTCCCATCCTTTTCTCCAAGCTGAAAACTTGCTCGCCGATTCCCTTGGGGTTACCTGAGACATTTTCTACATGAACACAGACCCTCACAGCTGGATTAGGAGGTCACCTTATCTCATGCGAAGCTTCCGCCCTTTGACATCTTGCCAGAGGATGCCCCACCAAAGGTGTCCAACAGAGGCTCATCGCCCCACACCAGCCTGCTCTTTCCAGCAGCCTTACTGAATGTTCTTTTTCAGAGTTAACCAAAACCCATCCCTGTTGTCTTCAGCCACAGGTCCTACATCCCTTTACATTACAAAGAACAATTTTGACCTTGAGTCAATTGGTTCAAAGCAGTTCAATTCTATTGCTTCTTCTCAAGTTAACCATTCTGGCCTTCACCCACTCTTCACAGGTAAAGGAAGGTACACCTCTCTATTGAGGTCACTCTCTTCTGAGTGATGTGCAACTAAGTCTCAGATAAGAAAGGGTCTTCAGAAGCAGAACAACCACTTCACTACAGCATATTTTGCATTCTGACAAAGGACCAGATCTATAGAAACAGTCCCCCTTTTTGAAGCAATGGTCACGAGACTCACTCATAATGACATCCTTACACACTAACTCTGAAGTCCTTCACATTTAGTGCTTGCTTACATCTTTCCACAGCTGTGGTTGGTTCCTAGCCCCTGAGACATAGTCAGCATCAAAGTTTATCCCTGGAGGGTAGCCCATTAACCCAACCTCTTGGATGATGATTCTGCCAGCACACAATCACTTTTCTCTCCAGCTTGGAGTCAGAGTTACGTCAAGCTTTTTTCCATATCTAAATTTGATACCCACTTAATCCAAGTTTTTGGTGAAAATTAGAACAGCATCCTACGGGAGCCAGATCTAACGGCCAGGTATTAGCCCATCCCCTGAGCTGCCCCGCATCCTTCCCATTGTTCTGCTCTAACACAGTCCAAGGACCACTTAACTCTCCCCCTCCCCCGCCCCCACCACTACATTCCAAATTCCATGTGTCTTCTACCAGAGGACAAGAAGAGTTTGACCACAAGTCAAAATGTCTACAAATGTGGTAACAATGAATGGGGCTGGAAAGTAGTACACAGTTCTGAAAGTGTTCAAAAAATCAATTTAGACTATTTTACAAGGGCTATTGCAAACAGTCTCTTTCTACAGAGCCAATGAATTCTTTTAAACTTAGAATGAATTCTTCTCCATGGTGTACCTACTCAAAAGTTATCTGTTATGGCCAGGACCACTTTATGACCCATGCCTGCAGCAGGTCTCTCTCTGTTGGAAACTACTACAGGTCAGCAGTCTGACCCAAGCCCACTTAGAGGTCTGATGTGCTAATACACCAGGTACAGAACCACATGTGTTACTGCTATAGGTACCGAGCTGTCTCTACAACACACCAAATTCATCACTTGAGCTTTGCAGCCTGAGGAGGCTTACACTGTCTCTCTGGACATCAACGATTCTCTTGTGAAATAAAGATAGTATCACCTGATTCCCTGAACAGATACGAGGATTAAATAAAATTAATGAGGTGAGGAATGTGCTGGGGTTATAGCAGATGTTAACATCTGTTGAGTCTGGTATTTACAAACACTTGTGACAATAACAATATTCTGCTCAGGGTTACCAACAGGGGTATGAGTAACTCAAGACAGAGTAGGATGAGCACAGTTGAACAGTATGAGGTATTACATGGTTTTTATAACAAAAATCTTTTTTTTTCTCCCCAAGACAGGGTTTCACTGTGTAGCCATGGCTATGCTGGAACTCACTCTGTAGACCAGGCAGGCCTGGAACTCAGAGATCCTCCTTTGCCTCCTGAGTGTGGGATTAAAGGCATGAGCCACCACCTGGCTACTAAAACAAATCTTAAGAACTGTATTAATTTATTGAATATTTATATTTTTGAAAGTTTACATTAAATACAGATTCTGAAATACCTTTCTATTTCAACTCAATATTCTTATCATTATGTTTAATTGAATTTTAGAAGCTCTAATGGAAGTTGTCTGGGATGACTATTTGCAGCCTTGTTGCCAAGACTGAACATTGCAGAAATACACTATGAGCACTATTGGATCGGTATGCCCAGGGAGCCAACTACCACCTGCTCGCCACAAAGCCCCGCTGACCTGTGTCCTGCCCCGCTAGAGTGGACTGTACGTGCTCACAAACTAGCTGCTCTGTTTTGTTAGGACGACATCTGAAAACTAGGCTTCAGGAGTACATAAAACAGCACCCTTTCCCTTCATAGCTTGTGTGTTTTATTCATAGGAGCTAGAGTCAGAACCAAGAGGGAAAAGAGAAGAAGCTAGACTTCTCACCCTTCAACTAAGTAGGCTTCACTCAAAAACAAAAACACAAAGCAAAAAAAAAAAAAAAAGCAAAACAAAACAAAACAAAACAAAAACAACAACAACAAAAAAACCCAGAACCATTTAATTACTGAGGGAAGGAAAAGACTCCAATGTGTATTATTTCTTGAAACAAGTTAAATACTTCATAAGCACTGAATGTTTACATTACACTGAATGTCAGCATTGTACAATTTGCAGTTCTACTAATTTTCTAAGAGCTTGCATCTAAGTCCAGCTTTTTAATAAGTGTCTCTCTTGGAAGCCGCAGTGGTGATGTGTACTCTTTCCTCTAGGATCTGACTTGCACTAAGTTTTTTCCAGAGAGGCACTGCATTCTGTAAATTTCAATTGTCTCCATCATCTACTGCTCAAATCTTCATTAATAAATCAAACTGACAATAATACCCAGGGGCTGTCACCAGGAGGGACAGAACACCACGTCACTGCTTTTACTCAGAGGAATCGGATGCTGTAAGTACCTCGAACTTAGGCCAGGATGAGTCTAAATGCTTATTTACCAAGCTTTTTGAGGCAAATTGTCTGACCTCCTGAAGAACTACCCGTGTCCCATAATATGAGTCTATCAGACCGATACCAAATCTCCTCTCCTAAAGAAGATGGAATATAAAAAATAGGGATGGATTCTGTTTTGTTTTCTGGCCCAAAGGATCAAACAGTACCAGAAGGTATCGGATAATGTGACTTTACCTGCTGGGTCCCTGACCGGCTCCCAGTGCAAGTCGCTGTCTTTTTCTCTGATCCATCCACAAAGTCCATGGTCAAAATTACAACTGTGTATGAGAATACCTGTGAGGAGGGGCCAGAAACAGAAGATCACAAAACAGGAACCAGTAATTTGTAAACCAGAGGTGTCCGTACGTACAGCAGGAGTTTTCTCCTACACAAACTTAGTATCCCATCAGAACACTTTGTTCTGAGCTCAAAAGAAAGTGTGTTCATCTTTTGCCAGCACACCTGGGATAGACGCTCAGCGGTGAAAACAGAACCAAGAGTGCTCCCAACTTGTGACCCTGTTGGGTTGTCACTGTTAAAATGACTTCCATCTCACAATTCGAACGTCACTTTAATGTGATGTCATAAGAAAATGGTGACTCATAATTATTTTTGCTCAAGTGATTGAACCAACTGAGTTGCATAAAAACAAGAGAAGGGAAGAAGTCGCCTGACTTCCCCAAATGTGACTGGTCATCTACAATCTTATTTCCTCATATTAATAAAAGCCATTATTTTGTATCCCAACTGAAAACAAAATTCAAGTTTGTTTCTTGAGCTGGAGGAAAAGACTGGAATGTGCCAGCATCTACCTGGGTCATCCTTTGCTTCATCATCCGCGCTGACTCCTCTTTCAATTTCAAATATTTCAAACAGGTCATTTGAAGGCTGCCGTGGAACTACAAGACAGAAGTTGATGGTTTGTTTCCCTTCTTTAAATGAGACCTTGAAAAGACATCCTGTCTTTAACAAGGATGAGGGGAAGCCTGTGCATTTAGGTTCATCCTACATAAAGAACAATACAATCTGCTGTGAAGAGCTTTGTACTCTGACGTTTATCTGGATACAAATGAAAACCTTCCAAATGTTTCTGAAATTCTAAATAAGAACAGGTTAATGGGCCAGGGAGATTGCTCAGCTGGTTAAGTGTCTTCTGTATGTGAGTGAGTCCTGAGTTTGGATCCCAGCCCCCCTAAAAAATAGTGTAGCAGTGGGCATCTATAACTCCAATGCTGCGGGGTCAGAGACAGGAGGATCCCTGAAACTATTGGCCAGTCCACCTTGCCAAATACATGCATGCCTCTGGTTTGGTGAGAGACCCTATCTAAAACTCTAAGCAGGAAGCAGTTGCTTGCAGACCCTCACTGCTCATGCCACCTGTGTGTGAGCTTTAACTCAAAGGCAACTTTTCCTTCTATCTTTTTCAGATCTGACCTCCATTCCTGACTTACAAGGTATAATTTTATTTTCTCTTCCCCACTCCATCCTCCCAGCAGCTGTGAAAATGTACAGCTTGCTACTAATAAAATTGTCCCTGAGCTTCAAAAATGAATGAATAAATAAAAACAAAGTGGTAAGTAATGAAAAAGGTACCCGATGTTGACCTCTGGTCCTGACACATGTGCTTACATATATGCACACACATGAACATATACATTCACCACAGAGAGAGAAAGACAGAGACAGAGACAGAGGAAAATATGAAACAACTTCTAATTTCTAGTGAGAAATTATAAAATTATCTCTGTGGAAGATGTATTATGAACTGTAACTAAAAATGCCTAGAGTGGCAGTGAATGATTTGTTTCTACTCACAGCGCCCACTTCCCTCAATAGAACTCTGCACATCGTTGTACACATACGTATGTACCTGTTCCCACAGCGTCCCTATCTAAGCAGGCTCCCCAGTCCTGTAGGATCAAATACGGGAAGTTTCCTGGTGCAGCATTAGCTGTTCACCCCAACAAAACACACAACGCTGTCTGAGCATGCCATTCATTTCCACATCCCTAACACTGGTGCTCTTTTTCCTACCAATTAACCTGAACAAACATCCTCCTCTTCCTTTCCCATCCAGCATAAACGTCAGAGAAAGCTCTGAAAACTTTCATACTCCTGGCAGAATTAAATCCCTCACTGTCCATCAATAGCCCTGTTTGTCTATTTCTTTCATATGCTTTTGTAAGGAACTGTAGTTATTTACACACACACACACACACACACACACACACACACACACACACACACCTGTCTCTCTGCTAGTCCCTGAGGTCTTCGATGGCATCAATCACATTCTACTCACATGGCATTTCCAGGGCTTGACCTGGTGACAGGCACTCCGTGATCACTGAGCAAATGCAAAGATCCTGTCAGAAACCATGTTCTTCGTCAACACCCTGAATCAACTGTCACAAGTGAGACAGAGCTTAAGAGCACAGTCAAGAGGACGGATTCATTAAGTCCGTATTGACGCATTCATTCCATGTGTATTTGATTTCCAACCCAATGCCAAGCCCTGTGGTGGACACAGAGGACACGTGCAGAGAGGGAACAAGACCAACAGGGCTGCAGGTCATATGAACCGTGACCTCTAAGCGCAGACACCAACATCAAACACAGAGATAAATGGACATTGTAAGTTTTGAAAATGGGTAGGAAGGAAAAAAAAATGTCTGAAGATGCCATGAAGAATAGCTGGGTCAGATAGTAGGGAAAATTATGGGAAAGTTGTCAGTGGTTAGGAGAATTCTTGACCAGAAGCCAGGAAATACTCCCTTCCCTTTGCCAGAAATTTAATTAATACTTTATTTTTATAAGACAGGGAATAAAAGACATAGACTACTGTAATACTGATGACATTCACAAGGTTCTTCTTCTCTAATTATGCTATTATTGTTAGCAAGGACTTTTAAAGCAGACAGTCTTGTACTATTTGCAAATGTTTTTAGCCTACTATAAGTGGATTATTCCTCCACTTTTGTTTCAAAAGTCAAAACAGGGAAGCACCTTCCTCTTTCACAGCATGCGAGACAAACACACACACACACACACACACACACACACACACACACACGCCAACACGGATGTTGAAGTCCAAGCTAAGACAGCAGACAGATGAGCCCTGTGGATGGGTAGCTCACTGGTCCCTGGGAGTCCTGAATGACTGACAGCAGTTACATCCAATGACAGCTTTCTTTTTCTCATTCTCAGACTCGTAGAGAAAACCTTTCTTACTTATAAGGAGCACAAAGTTGTGGGTAAACCTGCTTCACTTCTCATGACATAAGTTGTAAAAACATCAGGACATGACTGTGCTTCTGTTCTATTCTCTAGTAACAGAAATGACCTCTGAAATGGAGAAGCGGAACTCTTGCCATGTGGAGTCTACTGGTGTTATGGCGAAGGACTGCCTGTCGGCATCTGTCTGCTTTTGATGTGTCCGGGTGCTCTGACACATGGCTTTGTGTTATCAAGGAAGATCGGGAGGTCTCCTCTGGCAAGAACAATTTAAACTGAGAGGGAAGAAGGCAGAACCTTCCACGCACAAAGCACAAGGCTGGGGTGAGGGAGACGGAGCCTGGGCATCGAGTAAAGACTTCACAGAACAGCCGTGCAAAGAGTACACAGTGGTGGTGAGCGTGCCACACGTCGTGGTAAAGAGAACGGAAGGACGAGATCTGCATTTGGAAAAGAGTGGCCAACCCCCATTAGTCATCAGCCTCAGATGGCTCACTAAGACTGCAGACAATCTCAAGAATTAGTTAATTAGCAGCGGGAGATGTTTCCACATTCCAAAGGCCTCACTGGCCTGATGTGCTCAGCACCCACCTGTGCTTACAGTGTTCGGTACGCTACTCTGAACACACCCAGATTATTTATGTTCCTCACCACATCAGTGTGACTTACTAAGAACACAACCCTGAAGTGTCAACAGAGGGTATAGTACCCTGCCTGACATATGTCACAGTATGTGAAGATACCAACTGAAATGAGTATGGAAATTAACAACATATTTTAAAAGGTTGTTTTTTTTTTTTTTATGACAGTTGTGTAGCTTGGTCTGTTTGTGGGGCTCCTGGCAGTTGGATCAGGACCTGACCCTGGCCCTTTGGCTGGCTTTGGGGAACCTGTTCCCCATGCTGGGATACCTCACCCAGCCTCGATGCAGGGAGAGGAGCTTGATCCTGCCTCAACTTGATATGCCAAGCTTTGTAGACTCCCATGGGAGGCCTGCCCCTTTCTAAATGGAGACAGAGGAGGAGTGGATGGGGGGGGGTAGTAGATGGGAGGTGGAGGGAGGGAATGGGAGGAGAGGAGGGAGGGGAAACTGTGGTCATATGTAAAAATGAAAAAAATTTAATTAGAAAAAAGGGTCATAAGGAACACATTAATAATGTAACAGTCTGAATATTAGAAATTAAAGTGCTTCTTAATTTTCTGATTCATTTAGTCTTTTATCATTTTATATTTTGAGGCTGTTAAGAAGGAAAAGTTTAAATATGAAAAACCCCAAAAACAATCTGAAAAAGGAGGGCTCTGTAGGACATGGCTACACAGTATATCTGATGTTTGTGTCTGTATTGTTCAAAGAAGCTTGCATAGTTTTGATACCTGATGTAAGCAAGGTTATAAAACAGGAAGGTCTATGCCACTCAAATCCTTTCTTTGATTCCAGGGAGTGACATTCATTGATGCAGAAAGTGTTAATTACAATATCTGAAAACAAAACAGTAAGGATGGACACATGGAACTTCACTCCTCTTCTCTCCTCAAGATCCTGGCTAGTACTCATTTAAATACACAATAAACAGAAGCATATCCGACACTTCCTTAGACTCAGAATGGTATGATTATAAAGACTGAAATGAGTCAAGCATGCTAACAACGTTCCTGTTTACTCATCTTCTTTCCTTCCATGTCCCCCACTCTCGCGGGAATCAGTCAGAGCACAGAGCATCAGTGCAGTGCAGGGTACTGGGCTAAGCATCTGGAGAGCAGGGAACATACTTCACTCTTGCCTTCATCTGACCTACATTCTTTGAGGTGAAGATGGACATGATGGGCACTTTAATGGAAAAGCAGAAGATGCTGCCTAAGTGTGGCTGTGGCGGGGGAAGCCTGGCAAAGCTCACCCAGGAAAGGGAGATGCTAAGACTCCATGAGAAGTGATGTTTGTACTGAGACCTGAAGGATGAGTTACTGTGAGCAAAGACCCTGGCGGATTAAAAGGTGGACCACCAGGCAGCTCAAGAGCTTGGGGGAGAGGCAGAGCCCAGGAAGAAGGGCTCCAGATGAAACTGGAGCGGTAAGGTGACTGTTTAAAGCCTAGTTAAAACTTTGGATTTTATCTTGGCTGAAACTGTACGCTCTAAAGGGTTTGACAGTAGTGACAAGGTAAAGTCTGCATGATGAAACTGTCACCCTGCTGCACTTGGAGAATGACAAGGAGGAAAGTGAGCAGGAAGCATATATGACTACAATTCTGATAAAAAAAATTCCCCAAATTTGTTCTGACATTATTCAATATTGCATCAATAAAAACATTCTTGTGGTGTGATGGCACATGGCTTCAATCCCAGTACTTGGGAGGTAGAGGCAAGCAAATCTGTATGAGTTCAAGGCCACCATGGCCTACACAGTCACAGACCAGCCAAGGCTACACAGTGAGACTCTGTCTCAAGAAACAAAAAATCTTGCTTGTTGCTTCTAACTAAAAGAAGGTAATAACCCCCAAAGATAGAGATTGTGGGATATAAGAAGGTAATAACCCCCAAAGATGGAGACTGTGGGATACAGAGGTACTAACCACAAAAAAAAAAAAAAAAAAAAAAAAAAAAGTATAACCCCAAAGACAGAGACTGTGGGATACAGAGGTACTAACCCACAAAGACGGAGACTGTGGGATACAGAGGTACTAACCTCAAAAAAACTGTATACAGAGTACTAACCCCCAAAGATGGAGACTGTGGGATGTAAGTATGATTGCAGTGGGATAAGAGCACAGGACTGTCTTACAACAGCTGCAGAGTCCTGGTGCCCATGAGAGAAAGCAGCCATGAAAAGAAACAATCCTTTTAGAAAAAAAAAATATACTGTCTTAGTCAGTCTTAGTAAATTCTATGAAATACAGTTTCTCCAGAGATATGATAATAATAACATATAGTCTATATTCATAAATAAGACTCCTCAAACAGTCAGCTGCAATTTTTTTACCCAATAAAACTTTAACAGTAAACACAGAGAAGAAAATGTAATTATTACTATACATACCTCCCATGGCCAAGCTGCTTGCAAACCTGTAAGCATTATTTATTGAAGGAAGGTTTACAGATTCAAGTTCTGTTCAAGGTAGTTTGCACAACATCACCCAGGCCAGCTCTGGCATTAGTTGTTGCACAAAAGATTACAGACAACACTGTCTTGAATTCTCTCTGTTTAGGGGTTTTCTTCACTGAAGAGACAGATATGGATATATTGATCCCTATTCTTTCTAATGTCCTTAAGGTGAAAAAAAAAAAAAGCTAGATATTTTAAGAGACCACAGAGTGGAGGATGGCAATAAGCAATAAGGGCTTTATGGAGTAGTATCCTCTCCCCCCCCCCCCCCCCCCCCCCCCCCCCCGTCCCCCCCGCCCCCCCCCCCACTCCAAATGCAGAACATACTCAGCAGAGAGAAGAAAATAAAAAGATTGGAAATGAGTTTCTGCAATTTCCTTACACTCATTCAAGAAATATCTTAGCCAAATGTTAGTTACTCAAAACAAGAAAAGGGTTGCCAAGCCGAAGAAATAAGATCTTGCTTGCCAGCACTGCACCCCATCGGAAGGACCTACGGAGGTCAGAGGATAGGGCCCAAGAGCAATGGACAGTGCTGGGAAAATGAACTCCCTGGCGGAAGGAGAACACAGGCCAGGAGCTCAGTTATGAGCCTGTCGGAACCTCCCTCGCCCGTATACAGTATCTGCCTTTTATAGTTTCAGACCAGGGAGCTCCTAAGAGACTCTAAATCATGGTTCTTCACTAAGCATGACTGTAAGGATCAAGAGTATCCCTCATGCTTGGTTCTCCTGCCCTCCTCTACGCCAAAGCAAACCATGAGGGTGAGGCTCCCCCAGGCCAGCATGCTCACCTCCACACAGGTGTAACCCCCCACTAGGGTTCCTTGAACTGGGTGCAGTACACACACCCGAGCACAGAGCCCACTTGTCCAAATCATCTGTTGGAAAAGGAAAGGAAGCTTTTGTTTCTGTTACTGGCAAGACCTTTACGAAAGCTTGCCACCTGGACAGATTCATGTCTGCGGGACAACTGTCATTGTATTCACAGTGAAGAAGCTGAGGTGACATTGGCTCTGTTTTAATATATCCGTTCAACTTTGTACGTGCTATGAATACCTGATCTAAACACAAAATTCTAATGATTTGGTAATAAACAAAGGCTAGGCAAAGTAGCTCATTTCTATTTTCATCTTCTCTGCTCACACTTGCAAAAAAAAATAGCATTAAAACTGTAGTCAATCATAATGAAAAGCATCAGAAAAAAAAGTCATCACTCGAATATATGGCTTCTTTTATGAATTAATTAGGAAATGCTGTTATAACTAAAAAACGAATTCAGCATCAGTGGTTGTAGAAACAGCTATGTTCTTACGTGGCAATCACTGTGATGAATGTTTTACATGGACCTTCCCATCTAACTCACATAGCTGCCCAGTGAGGTGCATACTGCAACTGCCTCAGCATTTAGATGAGGAAACAATTTGGTAACATGCCCCAAACACAGTCTTTTTAATTATAACTCCCTAGGCAAACGGGCTCAGAGCTTTAAAAACTTCTGATCTCTAACCTAGGTCACGTTCACTAAGAACTCAATTTAGACTTTCTGAAAAGAACCATTTTTTCTTCACCAGCCACCACAGAATCCCATTAAAATACAAATCAAAAAATCTTAAAAACTCTCAGAATCCATAGCACCAGACCCTGACCTGTGAGCAGCAGCAGCTCACTTCTCCACAGTACTGGCAGAGATTTCATCTCCGGGGAGATGCCAGCATCGTCTTGGGCGTCTCTGCAGGCCTTGCTGTTTACTTGAGAACAAACCAGTCGGAAGACCTTTTCACCTCTCAGCTGAAACAATCCAGTTACTCATCACCACACAGAATTAGAAAAGAGACTATAATATGCCCCTGACTTAAAACGCTGGATCTACAGACTACAAAAACTGCTGGAGAGAAATGTGAGGAAAACAGACCCGCAGGAGAGCACACTACAGAGCGGCAGTCAGGAGGAAGGAAGCTACCACCTTTTTGGTACTTGATGCCAAGGCTTTCAACTCGGTTCTCATGTTCTGTAACAATAGCAACCGCAAGGCTGGTCCTCGGCCACTTGTAAAAGAATGTGGCCGAGCTTAATTACACTATGTTCTATACTC